>NC_053030.1:6780721-7092585 GCF_016746235.2 Drosophila teissieri
CACTGCTGGAGCATAAGGGGAAAAATTTCCGGGGAGAGCAGTCAAAACATTTGTTCATTTCCGTTTCACGACAATATTCATATTAGCGGCAAATTTCTGTGCCTTCGATTGGAGATTTTCGCTCAATAAACATGCCTGGGCATTGGTCCATGACGATTGCTCGCTCTGCCCCCAATTTTTCCTGGCTTTTTGTTTATTTTAATTTGGGGGCTGGGAGGCGGGAAATGAATTTGAAATCCAAACATTTCCATTCATACACGTTATTATTTATTAGGCATTTGTGCTGATGTTTTTATATTTATAGCATTGCTACGAGATTTATTTTTATTGCCCAGTTATTACGCATATCGGTATGATAATAAATATTCCAGCCCAGAGAAAAGGCAACAGGGAGCTGCAAAATGCTGGCGATGCTCAAGTGAAAGCTCTATTGAAGCGTGCCACTTCCACAGGATTCAAGTATTTTCTACGCCCGAACTAGATTAAATTTAATGCACACATTTTGCTTACACTTTGGCAATTTTACCATTTCTGTTCCTTTGCTTTCCATTCTTTTCTTTTCATTTTATTTTATTTTATTTTTTGGGGTAAGCCCCTTGAATTAGTCTGGGTAATTTTGTTGCCAATTCGAGAGCTCTTTGAGAAGGCAGTCCTTGAGTCTGTTGTTCAGCTATATATATTTATATTCCGGCATACATAACTATTCCTGCGAACTCATGCATTTCAAAGAGTTATTGCAGTTCTTTGCATCTCGGTTGGCTTTTGGGTGTCATCGAACTTGGAGAGTGTTTTCGCATTTGCGAGGTAAATGTTCCATAAATTTAAAGCACATAAAATTCCATGCTGTCGTCTGCTTGTCGCTTGTGGCATTAGTCGGATGAAACATTTGCCCCATGAAAAGTATGGCAGTTTGAATAGACGTGCTGAGTTGGACTTTTAATAAATTAAAATTTCAAAGGCCACTCATGACATCAGCAGGGACTTCATCAGCATTCATCTTGGTAATAATAGGGATGCATTCGAACGACAAATTTATTTGAATAAAAACCTGAGAAGCTTGTTGTAAATGACATGTAAATTAATACTAAGCTATATATTTATTTATATTCGTTTTCTTCAGCTGGTAAGTAATCAAGTGAAATCAGTAAACTAAAATTACTATATGTTTTGTTCTACCATCTTGGTTATCAAACAAGGCCGTTTGCACTATGTTTTAATTAACTTGTGACCAAGTACGAGCCGACCACACTGATTGTCTTCCATACATAATGCAATTAATCAATGACAAGAGCCCCGATTGACGTAAACAATTCACTTGGCTCTGCATTCCGTGCCGCTGAAAGTGCATTTGCGGGTTCAAGTGAGCCTGGAACCCAGTTTCCAGTTTCCGGATCCAGCAGCAGAAGCATCGGCAGCAAGAGGCCAACTAAATTTCAATTAGGTTTAAATGTAAGCACAGTAAATTGCGCAAGTGTCCACGTGGGCAATCTATTTGCATTAGTCTGCGAATGAGAATGTACGGTATTAATGCGTAATTATGCTAACAAGTCAAAGGTCCGATCCCGATCTCTGACCCCGAGTCCTGATTCCAGTGCGGCTAAATCTGTTTAATTATAAAAGATTAACCAGCCGGTGTCTGACGGCCGAACTCGCAGTTGCTCGCCATGGGGATTAATTGAAATGCCCCGCACAAAGTCAATCCAAATCCAATAACAATGCTGTTGCCCGCCGGAAGTTTGTTTTCGGCAACTAATCCCAAATGATTAACGAAAACGCGCGCGAAAGTGTTGGCATCGGAATCCTTGGAATGTCCTGTTCTCCCACAAAACTCCACTGCCCATCTCCATGCCCCGCCACTTATGTACATCTATATACACACACACAGCTCAAGGCACATAATTCATTGAGGCGCGGCTGTTGTTGTCTGGTGTGTGTCAATATTGGCGAAGGGAAATGGAAAGCGTTCACAGTGTATATATTTGTAATGGCGATGAGTTCGTGAGCGGAAGCTGACAATCCTCATAAGGGATAATCAGGATCAAGCTTATACCTGCGCTTTACAATTTAAGCGGGTTAATGCAGCACTCGAGGTTCGATGACAACGTATTATCTTATATGCCGATTGATATTTGAAATCAAAACATTTTGATAGTAGGTGATAGTAAATAAGTAAAGTAAAGTAGTAAATATGTAAGCAACAGATAGAACTAATAATATTCCTTAAAATTGTTTATAAAAAACCACAAAAATTGCAAATTACAGTATCATTATAGAGTATCATTCTCATATATTTTTTAACCCGGGCCATCGCTATTTCGTAATGGTGACAGCCCGCGCCACACCGTCTTGTTGCGTGAGTGTCGGCTAGGCGATGGCGCTATATGCGTGCGGAATTCAATAAAAATTCTAATGGTTTTCTGATGATAATCTCATGACTGTGAAAATCAAACAGCCAAGCGTTTCCCGGGCAATATTTGCACTTTGGTCTGCGATTGGGTTTGGTTTCGGTTTCGGTTTCGGTTACGGTTTCCTATCGCCTCCTGTCTCGCTCGACTCGTATCTTCCTAAATATTTGCCACGCTCCACGCTGTCAACTTGGTAGCTTCGATTGAATTCCTTTATCCGCCGTACTACTTTGGCTCCGGCTCCACTTCATGCTTCGTTAACTGGGAATTCCTGCCAGTCGTGGTGGCATACGTTTCAGTCTGTCTCCTTTTGTTCGGGGACATACCTTTTTTCCGTGCCGAAGCCCACATATTTGTTAATACCTACGAGTATATCCCCGCCTGGCGGGGCTGCATAAGATTGGATTTAATCCTATTTGCCGCATTTGCTGCTTGGTTAGTTTTTCATTTCGCTCACAGCCGTCTAGCGCATCCTTCCATGCCATTGATTTAGCAGTTGCACTTTGACATCCTGATTGGCATTGGCCTTACTTCCCATTGTTTTGAGCTTCGACTTGGCTTCACCCCTCGTTTGCATGCGGGAATTAAAAATAATATACACAGCTTAAGCTTAAACTTGCTTTGGGGCTTATGTTGCGTATGAGCAAATATTTTTGCATTTCATCTGTCTGTATTTTTAAACTAGACAAGCAGCCGCCGGTTGCAGACGTCTAGTGGGATCTGAATGAAATTCAGACCATATTAAAAATTAAATGAAAGACAAACACGTGGGGCAGCTGACTTTTGTTTATGTTATTAGTTAAAATAAATGAAATTATGAAGTATGTTTATTTTTAATAAAAAAGGGATTCCTTAACTTTTGTGTATATTTTTGATTTGGACTTTACTATGAATAGGTAAACGGTTCTTATCTTGATTTTCCCGTGTGTATCTGGCAGCTCTGTTTAACGACTCGAAAGAAATTCTTCATTTTGCAGAGCATCCGCTGGCACAGTTTCCCTTTGAGCACAGTTGTCCCGATATCCGGGCAACTTTCGCTGAAGTCCTGGGACCAATCGAATGTCCCGACTGCGGTTGAAAGCAGCCGTTGGCGTTGGCGATAAGTCCACACAAAAGTCATTAAACTTGTACTCGCCACTTTTTTTGGGCGTGGCCGTGAAAGCGCCGGGTAAAGTCAACTTTTATGCACATGTTCGCCGTAAATTCGATTCAATTTCTTGGCACTAAGCGCGCCAGATTGTCTGTGTGTGTGAGTTAATTTCCGGTTCCGGAGTTTGCGTGCAAATGGCTCAGCAAATTAGCGACAAAACTTTACGGACGCCACAACAGAGGGCAATTAAAAATACAAGCAAAACGGCAGCAGCAATAATTACAACATACTTTTGTTGCGGAAGGAAAAACTGCCGCATCAGTAGAATAATAACAGTTTGGTTCCCGCATCCTGGAAGAGCTGGAACGTCCTTCATATTCAATTCAACTTTGTGCAGCTTTTGATTTTAATTAGGGCCACCTAAGACGAAATTCTTGCTGCTTGCCGCTTTCCTTCCAACCAGTTACCAGTTTTATCCCTATTTATCTCCTATTTTAAACGAAAATGTGCACACGCACACACAAAACAAATTGTCCTGTGTTTTCCTGCTGCCTCCTGGCATCTTAAGCGGTATTCTTTTAACGTATAATTGCTGTGCGAGACTACAAATTTTTCACAGAGTTTTCCTCTTCCTTCTCGACTGCGGTGAGTCCAAAGCCGAGCGAAAAAAACAGACTAAAGTAGTTTTGGTAGCTTAGCAAAGCGACAAAGGCGTAATACATCACAAAAAAGCTGGCAGAGAAAATTAAAGAGTGGGGTTAAAAACGAATTTTAAATACTCTTAAAAACTGTGTAATAATATCTGGAATTTATCTAGAATTTAAATTATTTAATCCCAATATTTAATTATTAAATTAATTTAAATAAAAGCATCAAGTTTTGTTACTTCTCTTTTGGGCTTAAATGATAAATTGGTTTTTTTAAAGTTCTAATTATTTTTATCAGTTCGCCAAACAATAAGAATATCAATGCGATTAATCTATTGTATCACATTTTCAGGTTCATTTCCTCTGCGGCATAGTCCTTTCTGCCTTGCATCATCGAGTTGCTGCGGGCCAGGACTCGAATTCACATTTTGTCAAGCGTTTGCGTTTGCGAGTGTGAGTGTGCGTCTGTGCTTGTCTATGTTTTATGTGTGCGGTGTGTTTTGCCTGCGAGTGCACAAAGTTAAATGGTTTTTTCATATACTAGCCAGGAGCCTCTGTCTCTTTCGCCTCCTCTAGCGCCATCTCTCTCTGCTTTGCTTGTGTGTCTGCCAAACGGCATTTGGTTTTCAGTTTTTGCCAGCGGACACAGATAACTAAATGCGAATGAGTTTGGGTCCAAATGTGAAAATAAATTAAGTATTTAATAAACTGATGAGCTAGATTTTTCCATTGATTGTTAAATAAATACAGGCTTTATAAATAATGAACGTTTTCATGTGTAATAAAATACAGGAGGCAAATTCATGGATTGTATTTGATTTGAAATTCTTCTAGGTAAAAGTGACACTTGACCAAATATTAGTGCTATATGTGCGTTGTAAAACTACCTGTGGTTTTGATACAATACTTTAAACTTGTTGACGGTTACACTAAGTTTTTGATGTTTAAGCTTCATACACCTAACGTTAGATGTCAAAGTTAAAGGAAGTCCACTGAACAGTTGAAGCATTAAGTATACGACGCGTTGGCCCAGGTCAAAGAGCCCCTGGTGAAGAGTTCATCGGGAACTTTCGCCGCGACCGCCTCATTGTGATGCATTCGTTTCCGGCCAAATCAACTGTCAAATAGTGAACGGTACTTTTGATTATCAGCCATTTTGCATGCCACCTACCCGCTACCCGCCACCCGCTCAGCCCCTTTGAGTTTTCCCCACGGGAATGCGTGTGCCGTGTGTTTGTGCGCGTACCTTGGTTTGCCTTGGGTACATTTAAATTTCCATTTGAAATTGGCAGCAGTTGGGCGGGGCGAAAAGAGGTTACGGAGGAACAGACAGCTGTTACAATATTATTGACTCATATCGCATGCACGGCACAAGCTCACGACGAGTCCTCCAGGATACCGGATTCAGATACTGGCATCAGCTCTGTATGCTGTATGGATTATACGCCAAACGTTTTCCAAAAGAAATATATTTCTACTATGGTACTAGGAATTAACAGGAAACACTTTAGCAAAGATATGTTATTCAAACATCATGGTTAAGAAAGACTCCTGTCACATTTTGAAATTATTGAATTAATTGAATTTATTAACCAAAAATTTGTAGATTATGAACTAGGAGCACTTTACATATTTGAACATTCTCTTGTGGCCGCATAAACGTTTAAGCCAGTGCGAGCAAGCTGTTCCCTACCTTCGTTTCTGATTTGCCATCGACCCGCAACTTGAGGGTTGAGTTTTGGGTGCGGCGAACTTGGCATAAAATTAAGTGCTCCATTTTAATTGAATTGATGTCGGTCGAGGAGCCAAGAACGTGTGCCAGCCTCCTGTGGAAGGTAGCTTTTGACAATCTTGTGTCAATAAATGGCCGGGTGCTTCAGCCACATATGCTGCCAATTCTGGGGTTCTGAATACCTTTTGGCTTTGCTTTTTATGCTCTCCAGTTGCCCTCCCAGACTGTTTTATTTCGGTTCAGGTAATCATCGGGGATCTCGACAGGCACGTCTTCGTTGTGAGTTCCTTTTTTCTATATTTTTTGTGTCGAGGTGGCAACATCTGCTTGATAATGTCTGCCAAATGTTTATCACTGTTTCACTGTTCGTTTTCTTGTTGTACTCAGCTCTGTTTATGCCCTTCATGAATGCATAAAGCGAGATTTTTCTGAAGCTTGGGGGCTGAGAAGGATCTATAAAAGTTTTCCATTTTCAGATCTGAAAGGAGAAGGTCATGAATACGTTTGCTAACTTGAATACATGGCGATGCTAGGGTGATTAGCTTAGCCATGTTTTCAAGCCGAACATCAATTTAATAAAGGACAAAATTAATCGAACAGCAATCCAATGAAATGCATTGGTCAAAGCAACAAGTTTAAAGTGAAAAGTTCAGCTTTAAGGCCTTCAATTAATATTATATACATGACTGGTAGTAAATGAATTTATTGAAGCTTAACTGATATATAATATTTTTTCTCTTCAGTCCTATTTGCAGATTATCCCTCCCACAGCATTGATGACCAAACACAAATAGTCAACAGGTTAAAAAGCATAAATCAGTGCTGACTTTTTGCCGATGACTCTGCACTGGGAAAGTGTCGTTTAATTTCCAATT
Source organism: Drosophila teissieri (assembly GCF_016746235.2). NCBI lineage: Eukaryota > Metazoa > Arthropoda > Insecta > Diptera > Drosophilidae > Drosophila > Drosophila teissieri. The sequence goes on from NC_053030.1 coordinate 6,787,471, forward strand.
TTCAGCATCGATGCCGGCAGAAAGTTGCCTTTCATTTTGCCATCGAGCCCTGTGTTAATCGCTGGTGTCATGTGGTGCCCCAGTTCCGATCGAACGATACGTTGCGATGCGTTCAAGTGGCGTTTGTTAAGTACAACACGCTTGACATCATTATCGCGACTGTCAACAGAAGCTGCTTACCCCGAATCTGTTGATTATGTTGTTGCTGCCGTCGTCGAGGAGGCTGTGAAGTTTGCCCTCTGATTGACAACTTTCGGTGGGTGCAAAGGTCCCCGAAACTTTGCCCCCCCTTGTCAATTGTCACTCGAATCCAATTTAACACAGACATACGCGCACGCTGGTTGCCTGAAAGGAATCGTAAACAGCGTTTTAAACAACCACGCACCGTGCCGCCGAAAAAGGCATCAACATCATTGGCATCGTCATCGTTATCTGACAGTTTGCGTTCGACAAAAGTGTCGAGGCGTTAACGGAGCTTGCAGCTGCCTTCCACTTGGCGGTGGCAACCCTGGCAACTGTCACAACTTTTTGCATCATGTCACGCTCGCTAAATGACACGCCAAAGTTTCGGGAAATATTTAGCTTAACTTCTCGCTAAAAATGGCCGACTCTTTAAAGCAGATCTATTGATTGTTCTCATACTAAGAATAACCTTTTTACTACTCGCTGAAAAACAAATGAAAGAGCTTAATCGTTGTTTGTGTTCAATTCACAACATTTAAGTTTGTAACATCGGCTCGCTATGCAATGTTAACAATTGTAAAAGCCTTTACATTTGAACATAAATTAAATGCGCTTCTTGATTATGCATTCGTCTCCCCGAAATAATGAAATACTTCGAGGTCTTTAAGCCATATTTGCGTTTGATTTGCAAAAGTTTACCCATCTAAATAAACACAAAAAGTTGAACACGGGCTTCTTTGACTTGTGGTATGCAAATGTTATGCAATTTCATTTTTGGCTTTAACATACCAAATAAAATGTTTTCCCACCCAGATTAAATAACAAAATCTTTTCCGGATGAAACTCCCCCGAGCTAGCCGCAAAAGGTAAATGAAATGTGCAATCTGTGCAATCGGAAAATCGAAAAACTTTTAGCACAAAAAATGTTGCCAACAGCCAACATGGCTAGCGTGGTTTCAGGGGAATCTGTTGGAGCAGCAAAAGTGTTGTTAGTCTCCCAAAAAATAAGTCCATTTCTCCGTACATAAATATTCACTTATATTATTAACATTTTTCTGGCTTACCCCTAGGAAGGAAACAGCATTACAAACCTCAAAAAGAAATGCACATAACTCAAATTTCAGAAAACATATTCTCTCTCTGGCTAATAATAATAACGTTTACCTTTTTGCCTTGAATAAAAGGCTAAGCCTTATGTTCCACTGGCATTTAACAAAAAATAAAAACATTTCGAGCTGAACGCATAGAGATCGAGAGAAATGTGTGCTGTGTGAGAAGCCCAATGGGAGTCGTATTGAAAAATGTGTCAGCTTCTATGTTGAAAATTTGCATTTGGCAACGAGTTGGTCAAACTAACACCTGGCATTGCAAAAGTATGTGTTCGAGTATGGGCAGAACATTTTTTTTTTGAAAATTCTAAAAATTTCTGTTTACGTGTGTGTTTGTTTGTATGTAGGTGACTTGTCATGAGCAGTTGGAATAGTTTGCACATTTCCATAAAATATAATTAAAGGCAACTCACCGGAGACATAAGACTGCCAGATTTTTGTGTAAAATACCATTCGTAACTCTGGAGATTTCTTTCATATTTTGCGGTGTTGTCTCAACATATTTAGCCTGGCTTTCAACGCAATTATCGTTACGACTATTGTGGAAGTGCGTCAGTGAAGCGTTTCCCCAAAAATAATTGCATATTTTATTGTAACTACTGTTTGCAGCTGACAAATGCCTTCTGTGCTTGTTTAATTGTAACTACTTTTAATTGGAAGCATCAACACTTGTTTTGTGCAGGCATCTTAATTAAAACGCAGCTATACACACGTATGTACATACACACTCGTACACACTACCGCAATGGGTCTGCTGCTGAAGTTTGAATGACTGCCAGCGGAGCTGTGGGAGAAATCGAGTATACGCCCCTTGAAAAATTTATCTGACATTTTCGCTCGCTTTGTTTCGAGAGGAAAGCTCCGCCAACAGGCAAGAGCCAAAAAAGAATTCACGCTCGATTTGAGGCTCATCCCGGCTGTCTATCAGCAACAGCAGGCACACGCAGAAAAGAGTTGTTAACTTCAATATGTCCGCTCTCAATATGAATTTAAATTCCTATTCACGAAGTCATTGCAACTTAACTTACTTTAAAATTAGCTGCCTCCACAGTGGATTCAGTTATATTGAGTGGCTTGGCCTTATACTAAAAAACGTAAACAGTCTCTACCATTGCACATTCTATTTTATGTTAACAACAAGCAAACAAGTTCGAATAGTAATATATGTTTTGTGGCTATTTAGCACAATTTTTCTCAAGTGCAATCCCCGAGTGCCTCCACGACAGTTGAATGGGTCCCATCTCAATGAACATACCCCGGGTCCCTGCACCACACTCATTAGATCTGTCCATTGGCATTGGTACGAGATGTCCTCCTCTCTGGCTGACAACCCGTTTTTGAGTTCTCTGATATTTCGTCACTTAGGAGGCCCAGAGTCCGGGAACCGATTTGTTTTTACATAAACGGAGTGTGGGGGGGCGAGCAAGGTCCTGGAATTTTCTGGCTTTTCCGGTGTTATGAGAGTCATAGCCATTCTGCTTCACATCGCCCTATTCCCATCCCCATCCCCATCTCCCATTTGCCTGAATGGATTGAGGAGATGTTTGCCCGAGATGTTGCCCCAGGCCAGAAAACAGGACATGGACCAAACAATGGTTAACCAATTTAGTGGAAAGTGTGGGCGGCGGGTGTCTGAGCGTCTGTTTTGTGGTTAAGATCCGGCTATTGTTCGCAATTGATTTTAAATTAGCTTCATTTGCAGTTCGCTGTGGTGGCTTCAAAAGGACTATCCAAGCTTTAAAAGGCTTAAATCTTAAAAGGCCTGGAAGTATTAGGAAATAAACATTAAATTTATGTCCGACCTAACAACAAATTAATTATTATTTTTAAGCTAAAGGAGGATTATCCTACATTATTAAGGAATCAATTTCTAATAGTTTTTCTCTTTGCTTGTCTTTTGCAATTTCAAATTGTATTTACTTGTATAATCCATCAGTTAAGCTTTTCATTATTATCTCATCTTTTCATGAAAAGAATGTTTTCCTCGAGTTGACTCTTAGATTTTTCTGCTTATCATATAACCGGATTAAGGGAATTATGCATTCAATGTGCAGGATGACGCCTGGCATAGACCGGAATGAAAGCTGAAAGTGCGAAGCGAAACAAAAGGCGACGTAGGTACGAAAATTGCATACAAATGCAGCGGGATGCAGGTCACATCTTAAACTAGTGCTTAGTTTAATGCGTTTCCCCGGATAACTCGACACTCCCGAAGTGAGTTGAGCAGAGTTGGCTTACTTCCGGCGAATTGCGACCGTTTTATTTGGAAATATTTGCGCCAAGCCAACTGTTGTCTGTCGCTCAATCCTTTGCTATCTCACTTACACGAAGAAAAAATGCGTTTTCTTATAAAATGATTCTGAACTTAAATTTTAAAAGTCTTTTATAAGTATTGTTTTTGTGAAGGAACTTTATGATGGTCTAATTTTCATTTGTTATTTCCAAAGACAACTACAAAATAAAATTCAAGCGGAAGCTGATAATAATTTTCGTAGTGCATTTAGTTAGCTTGTGTTTGTTTTCCCTCGGTCGGTTGTCAAATGCTGGCCAACATCCATGGAGTTTTCCATGGAGTTGCAGGGGCAGTGGGCCAACTGACAAATGTGCTGGGTTGAACGTACAATAGATTTGCAGGACTATCTCTGTAAAATGATTCGTCTCCGCTTGGGGGAAATTTAATTTCCCGACTCAGTGGGAGCTGAAAAATATTGAGCCAAGTTTCTGGCATAAATTCTTGAAGTGTCGCGAATAATTTGAGCTTTCTTCAATTTCGCCTAAGTGCCCTGCCAAGTTGGGGATTTCCCATCGCACTTCTGAGTGCTATTAGTGCATTCATTCATGCAGCTCGGAATTGATGTCAGGTTCTTTGACTTACGACGGTCCGCAGCGGGCTCTTTGGCGCATTGCCTTTATGAAACTCATAATTCCTGTTTTCGCCCACTTCTTGCTTGCCTTCGGCCATTTTTGGCATTTTTTCCAGCTTCCACTTAAAGTGATGAAAGTGAAAAAGCCCCTTTTTTTAGAACTGGGTTTTAAAATGTAGAGGTAACTTCTCGGGAGGCAGCCAAAGCAGACTCTAGAGATGGCAATGCATATATACAAGTAGCAATCCTTATATCTGATAAATCTTTTTAAATGTTTCCCTACAATAATGATGTTAATAGATGAATGATAATCTTATTTTTTACCAGTTAAATACTCTTCAATACTCTTTTACAATATATGCACCTAAACAGTTACACTCGTTAGTCGTAGAGCAAAGGCGCATTCTAGATACTTGAAAAGTTCCCTGAATAGATTTTTCGACCTTATAGCATTATAAGGTGTGTCCGATCGCTTGTCCGTCTGTCTGTCAGACTGACCGGCGTGATCTCAGGGACTATTAAAGCTAAAAAGTTAATAGTATGCATCTTCTAGTCACGTTCCTTTACAACATTACAAAGAGCTTTAAAAAGGGTATCTCCTAGTCGAACAAATCGACTATAGCGTTCCCTCGTATTTTTGTTTATTTCTGGAAAACATTTTCTCGTAGTGAAGCAAGGAAACGCCTATTGAACATTTGCCAGTTGTTAAATTAGAATATTACCAGTTTTGGCACGCGGCCGCAGCCTTTGCATAATTTAATTATGCCAACTCTCATGCATATTTAATGTAAAAGCTTTTTAACGCCTTACTTATTTATGTATTTTGAACATTGCAAATTTATTCTTTGTTATTGAAAGAAGTCAGGGAAGCCTCCAACAATATTTGGCCTCCAAGTGTTTTCAAATCCCACGCTCAGTTGCATGCTAATTAAGAATACTTTTTGGGCAGCTCTGTTTATGCTTGGTGCACTAATTGCTGAAAACAAGTTTTTGGTTGTGTTTCCAAACTGACAGCAGATCTGCGGGGATCGCGTTCGAATCGATTTTCAATTTGGCAGTATTGAATTGTGGCCTGCAGTGGCAACTTGACAGCGAATTTCCCGACTGCGGTCTGTCGTTTAGATAGGCCGACCATTTTCCCAGGGAAAATTGATAAACAGAAGAACGCCATGCCGCCCAACACAAACATTGCCATCTGCATCTGTTGGCGTTCATTTAAAAAGTGTTCGCAGGCCAATATTGATAGCGTTTCCCATGCGAGGGCCAAGCGGCCTCTATTGCTTCAATTACTGGCAAAAAAAGGAAAATGTGGGGAAATGCCAGCCTTGTTTGGCAACTATGGTCTATGGTCTACGGTCTGTGGCCCAGTATGGGTACGTTGGTTTTTGGATGCCTTTACCATTTTTTCCCCCTTTCTGCACCTCCCCTTAAAAAATCAATAGGCGTGGGTGGGCGTGGCCACTTAAAGGCAAACATCCATTGATGTCCTGAATGTTCATTGCTACAAAAAGCAACTCTAGTCTTACAAGAAAATTCTGTGCAAAAACAACATAAAGGCTGGCGTTTAATTTATTTCAAACGTAATACAATGATAATACAGTTATTAAGAAAATATGATTATAATTTAATTTACAAAAAAAATATTATTTGATAATTAAATTTCAAAGCTATAGTTCTCCTGCACAGAAAAAATATTATTGACACAGTGGGTTGCCTGTTATACCCTTCATACCCTTGGCAATTAACGAATAACCCAAATCCCAAGGTAGCAGCCCAATTAATTACCACAAAATATATTCGAGTGGGTGGCAATAAAATTAAACATAATTACAATCGCCCTCAGCCAATACAATCAATGGATAAAGTGTACACGCAAAAACATGGATGCAGTGCACACAAATAGGCAAACACCAGTGAAGCGGCAGAAACGATATAATTTCGCACAGTAAAGAAAATATTCTCGTTAGCTTTTGCACAGAAATCGAGTGCCCATTGTGAATCGTTGGCAAAAACTAAACTACAAATATAAACAACGCATATACATATAAAATTTACTGGCGCCCCAGCACAGATTCCCAGAAATAGGAGGGCAAACGTTGCTTTTTATTAGCAAACGCGTGTTGTACCAGGCGTACGTGCCTCGAATTAGTTTTTTGCGATTTGAATAAAATGGTTTTGAATAAATTTGAATACCACACCCGAACACACACTAGTACATAACTACGAATCCATGCAATTGTTAACTGGGCAATGGATAGTCAGCCAGGGCAAACGACATTCAATTGTCCCTGGAGGCAATTTTGTAATTAGACAATCGCAAAAAGCCATCGATGAATGTAAAGTGGATTATGATGATGAATGGTACTTTAAATTCAATTGAATTATAGACTTATAATACGAGAAGAGTATTTATAAAATGATTTCAAACTACACACGCATTCAACACCATTTTACATAGTTTTTCCTAAGTACATTCCTCGTCTATTATGTACTCAATAACAATTTAAGGCGTTTTGCTAGATGCTGACTGAAAAATTAATAACTGCCAAGGGAGAAGTCTCTACAATGTATTTAATATTCCAATTCTACATATCGGTCAAAATTGGCAAGCCAAATACAACAAAAATGCCATCTTAAATGTCTCACAGGAACGTATAACTTATATTATTACGCCATTATTCACTCCTTGGTCTTTTACAAATATAACAAAATTGCTCGACTAGATTTTTGTAATTAATAATTTCATTAGCTTTTAGAACGCAATTAAAAGTTTATGTTTTTCCATTAAAAGTAAACGCACACAAATCAACCGTGTATATATGACAATTAACTGAGCCACAATTAGCTGACTCCCTCCCCAAATTTGCGATTAATACGTATAATCGCCCTGGCGTGACCGGGTCAAAGGTTAGGGCAGTATCGAGTGGGCACATAAAAGTCCTGCATTAAGTAAAACACACTCGTAAAACGGGAGCGGTGCGCCAATACAATAATAAATCTACGTGCAAATCTGTGTGTGTGTGCATGTGTCGGCATTTAGGTGCGCGTTAACAAGCCAAGGACTTGTATAATATTTTCTAATTTCTCAATTTCCCGCACTTTGACATCCGGAACTAATAAAAATAAATCGCACTTTGATATCCGCTGCGCATTGCGTTCGTTCATTTGTTCCCTTGCTTCTTGTTCCTTTTCCCTTCCATTTTTTCAATAATCGTTATACCCACACTCATAAAGGTACACAGAGAGAGAATATGTTTTGTGCCAAGTTTGTATGGGTCTCGGAAAATATTACATTACTCAAAATATATTCTTTAAAATACGTAAATAAGTTCAACAGGAGATTTTTGTGGCACTTTAAACCGACAAAATTGAGCCACTAGATCGCTTAAAGGAAAAGGTTTTTTTGATTAAAAGTTGGTTTCTCTTTTGTGCAGTGCACTCACACACACGAGTGCGAGTATAAGCGCCTGTCTACACAGGGAAAGCCCTATCGGATGTCAGTGTTGTGGCCCACTAACATTTTTATATCATTTTTCGTATTTCTTTTTCATTGTTTTCCCTCTGCTACCCACACTTTTTTGGCCTGGCGAGCAAGCGCCAACAATAAATAAATGCGCTGGCATTCCCATAGACTCGCACAGATACTTTTGCTCACACACGAGCAGCGATACAGTTACAGGAAATTTATAGATCCAACCGGATGTGCGTCTCTTTGGTGACAGAAACAGCGAGATAGCAGACATAGTTGGAGAGCAGGCCCCATATCCGGTGCATACTCTATATACAACACTTTATGTGTATGTGTGTGTCTATTACATGTACAAATGGCAACAAAATGACCAACTAAATAAATAGTTTGCCAACCGCACAGAGGCAGGCGGAACAGGCAAACAGAAGTGTGGCACCACACAGCACTCCCGTTCGGCACTCGTGGAACTCGCTTCTGGGGCTTCCCAGTGCCCAATTAGATTGCAGCTATAATATTTGCGGCGAATATAGACGAATATATGGTTTTACAAAGGTGCATGGGTGTGATTGAAGAGCGCCAAATTAAAATAGAGTCCTGGCCGGCACTCTTCCGTGTATCCAGCTGCCCTCTTCGGCTGGTAATTGCATTGCACCTGCATCCAACTCAATTTCCCAGGCCCGCCCTCTGAGGAGTACAGCCCCTTGGGCAATTGTTCCAATCGAGCACTTTCGGCTCCCCAGCAATTGGAAAGTAGAGACAAGTCCGCGCTTCTGCTCTTCCGCTGATTTCCTGCTGCTGGCATCGTAAATCCTGCCGGAGGGATAGTTCGGGTATATATATCACTGGCCTTACTGCATAAGCGACTCAGGGAAAGACGAGCCAAGGCAAGCGTATTATTGCTTCAGTCTTGCTTGCAGTATTTGTATCTATTTCCGAGGGTTGCACACTTTCAAAAAACTTCAATTTATGGTTCATAATCAGAATTTCTATTTTTACACGTACAATACGTACATCAAACATGTTGTCATATATTTTATTTGCGAGGTTTCTTAGAAGATGAAGTTTTCTTAGCACAGCAGTACTATCATTTTCCAATCGTTTGTGTTGCTGTTTTGGGCTGTAATGTTTTCTGCAGTGCAGCACAATAAAATTGCTCAAGTTGATGATGAGCAGCGAAACGCAGACCCATGCGAGTCTGAGATACTGGTGTATATATGTATATGTATCTGCCTGCAGCAGGAAGAAGCAGGTCAGCTAATGCAACAAAGCTGCTTATCGCTTAACGCTCGGTGTAATGCGTTTAAACTTGATGATTGATTCTGGGCAAGTCTGGGCAATGCCACTCCCCGCGCTGAAAGCCCCAACCCTCCAACCCTCTGAGCCATTAGCTGCAACTAAGTGCAGATACCGATAGAAGAGTGAACAAAAGTTTCTTGGTCAAACTTTAAGGGGCTTCGGCTTGTTTCGGGGTTATCCGAGAACAGCCTAGGCTTAACGCCGGGAAATCCCTTTTCGCTAACGCCCCTCCGTCCCTCCGCCCGCCCCTCCCAGCAGATTTTCCTCCTGCCGGCGCCATTGTTCCATTCATTTTATGTTGCTGCCTGCGTTTTATTGACTGAAGTGTGGCCTGCTATGGCAATGGCGGCCATTGTGCCCTAAACTAAAACAAAGTACTGTTAGAAGCACTTTCTCTTCTCGCCCCGTCAATGTATTGGTGTGTGTGTGCCAGTGTCTCTGTGTGTGTGTGCCAGTGTCTGTGTGTGAGTACGTGTAGTGGTTATGGCTCGTTATATGCGTGCGTGTTACTGCGCAAAGATGCCCCATAAATTTCGCGCGTTTTCGCCTTCAATTTTTTCGCCTTGCGCTTTGTTTTTAATTTTTTCTCGTGCTATTTTTAGTGTTATTTTTTATGACAGACTGAGAATGGCACAATTATTTGTGGAGCTGCAAGTTTTTGTGTGTGTGAGTGGCGATCTTTTTCTAAATTTAATGACTTTGGCAGCTCTTGACCACTAAATCAAACTGGTATTGCGCGCTCCTATTTCTTTTTGTCACCTAAATTAATTTTACGATGTCTGATGTGGCAAGTGGTTGCAGACAGTTTTTACATTTTGTGCGCTCTAGTAAGGAGCAAAAATGCTCAAGACTTTTTGCAGCTGATACCAGCTAATTAGCTGAAAAGGCTTTTACCATCGAGAGCATAAAATGGGTGTCCGAAGTAAGACTGCAGACGAAGAGAAGAACGGAGGACATTTCCGCTGTGAATAAATTCAAGGGGAGTGCAAAGCGAGAAGGCCATAAATTTGTTCATTAATATAGACCCACGTAAGTGTGAACCGAGAGGAATAAATGTTGCAGACATGTACGCTTTACCATCGCTTTCGAGTCACGACAGTGCACTGCAATGGCTTGAATATAAGGTGTGTTATAAAATAAAAAATATTTAAATTTAAGTACTGCTGTCATGTTCTTTGTTCTTAAACATTTCTCAGATTAAGCTAGCTTAGCTTGAGTTCCATTTAATAAAGCCGTTACTATAGTAATTTCCAGGGGAGTTCTTCAATTGTGTTGAGTCTTCAAGCAGTCACCATTTACTTAAAAATACTTTCGCTCACAAACAGAGCCCCAAAACAGTGGGGCATCGGAGCGGCTTATTTGCGTGGTACTCCGGCACTTCGGCACACAGTATTTATGGCCCGGTGCTGTAGTCAAATATTATTCCACGCACTCGAACTCACGCAGGAGCAGAGGGACAGGGGACAGGGGACAGGACATAGCAGAGGTGGCCTCTGGTGGATCGGTTGGAAAGCGGGACTTTTGTTTGCATATTTTTTGGCTAGCACTTAACGCCGTGGCAGAGGCGAAGAGCCGACCACAATGCCCAGGTTCAACATGCCATCCCACCAGCCAAACTGCGGCTGAACAGTCCGCCGTATTCCGCCGTATTCCCGTTGTATTCCCGATCCCGGCCAGGGGCTTATCCCGAGCTCTATAGCTCTATGGCTGGCTCTCTGGCTCTCGGGCGAGTTGGACTCGCACTTTATGTATGTACATACATGCATTTTTCCATTTCCACATTTAAAACGCCGCATTTCCCTCTTTGGTTTCTGTTTTTGCAAATTGTTAATGCTTTTGTTTTCCCCATTTCCATCGCGACGATGACGCGGCTCAGGTAGCGTTAACACTTGTTTAAAAATTTGCTATTGGATTTCTTTTGTTCGCGTTGTTTATTTATTGTGGCAGTCGGCGGCGCAAGGAGTGACAAAAGGGACAGATAGTGTGGAAAGGGGCCGGAAAGCGGGAAAATGGGAAATGGGAAACTGGGTGCCAGGAAACCCGGAGATGGTTGACAAGTTGGCCCCGCATAGGTCACGATCTCCCCATCTCAGTGCTTCCTATCAATTTTTTTGTTTGCCCGGTAGCGCCTTTGTCACTTTTCATTGGGCTTATCGGATTGCGAGTAATATTCCCGGCAAATTGAATATAAATGCGCTTAAGCTGAAAAGCGCATTAACCAAATTGAGTATCAGCGTCTCGTTGAGGTATCGCAATTTATTTTTAATACCGTATGTTTAAACAAAAGTTTCACTTTGATTGGGCGTGTTTAATTGGAAATATTTAAGCAATGAAAAAGGTGGGAATGTGCAATATAATACGCATAGGATTTCATTAAGCGGCCTTAAATTAATCGACTCAAAACGTTCATGTCACAAGACTTATAAAGCCTTTGAATATTACTGTGCCCGTCTTACATATATTCTAATATTTTCCTCGAGCTAACTAACTTTAAAGTTGGGAAGAACTCCGTATTCCCATTTAGCAGATGCTTCCTTTCCCGGCCGTCGACAATAAAACATTTTATAATTCACCTTCTTCGTATTAGGCTAATTAACTTTCCGACAACTTCGTTTTGCTCATTTCATAATTGAAAGGACGAAACTTGTTACTTTGTCTTTGCTCACATGTGGAATAGCAGCGAGAGCCTCGCTTACGTTGGCCAGCAACGAAATTAAGTTAATTAGAGGCGAATGAAATATGGGAAAAGTTAGCATTCAAATGCTCCAAGTGCCCGTGCCCCCTGCCAGGTTCGTGTCCTTGTCGACGAAACAAAATACATATTTGGGCATTAAATTTCAGGGGGTCACGTTTTACACTTCAACAACATCTCCCCCCGCTAAATAAGCTGGCTGTGACAATTGCGTAAAATGGTTGAATTAAGGGCTAGCCAATGTCTGGTCTGTGTTTTGGTTTTCCGCCAGGTCCTGGCCCGAGTCCTGGCCCGTGTCCTGGGAAAACAGTGAGTAGGGACGGCGGGGCGGAACATCTGCGCGCCATTTTAATAGGGAAATTCGTTTGTGCCCACAATTTGGAGACACGCGGCGGTTGAGAGATTGGCGAACTCTTACACCGGCAGCACTTAATGTAATGTAATTTAAATGTTCTTCGTTAATTATGCAGGAAATTTGCCGCGGCTTTCCAAATGGTTTATATCAGTTTAAAGCACACTTTGATGTCGCGATTTGCCAAGAACTTTAGTTGGCTAATTTTCCGCCGGCTCTGGTTTCGGGTGGCTAATTAATGTTCGTGCTCCCCAAATTCAATTAGTTACATTTTCCAAGTGTGTCAAGTGCGTTGCTGGTTTTCGCCAAGGAGCCGTTTATCAAAGACACTTTGCACATTTTTGTTGTGTCATTTCGATTATTTTCTTTTGTCACCCTAAGCTCTTAGATTGAGACATTCCGCATTAAAAATTAAGCTAATTTCCGCAGCGCCATTAGGGAAATGTCACGCCCAAATTTAGACCACTTTGATTTTTGGTGCGCATTTGATCTTGACATATAATTTGATTTGCTCTGTCGAGTATGAATATTTGCTATTTTTACAATCTTCTTGAAGCGATTTTCCATGTTGCTCTAAATCAATGGTTTTGAAGTTGAACGGAGAATAACGGGAGAATGTGAAGGAATGAGAACTCGTAAAACTTTTTGCTTAATAAAGTTTTCAGTAATCTTTCCAGTAACCTACATATACTGGGTAAAACAAGCAAAGAATTTGGCTATGCATAGTAAATCCATTTTGAATTGCCCCAATATATTGTTATTTTTTTCCTTTGGTTCCCATATTAAAATTTTCCTATATTGTCTGGCAATAAAGCCCCATTAGGTAAGTCCCAAAAATGCAATACAAAGGTCTGCAGCAGCAAACAGCATCCTATTGTCTTGGCCTAGATCAAGGTCTGCTTGAACATAAGGTTCAGGTGTTCGGCTCTACGAAAAGAGCGAAATAAGAGGAAAGCGCGGAAATCTGCATTAACCAAAAGGGCATTAGAAGCGGTGGCCAAGCCCGCTGCAGAAATTAAAAGCAAATTTCCGACACTCCAGAGGGCTTCTCCTCGCCGTTTGGCAGCTTTATGAGACGGCCTTAAAATCACGTTAATGATATTTACAGGGGCGGTGCTGCGAGTTTCGCAAGTGGAACGGCAGACTCACTTCGGCCTTTTGACCAGAGACGCTTCCGTTTCCGCCCCCCCTCGACCGTGGTGTTAACTGTGTGAATTTCCCGGAATTTCCCGGCCAACGCAAGTCATTTGCATAACAAAGTCCGACGAGCACCGCACACACACACACACACACACAGTTGGTATTTACAACATTTAAATTAGACATTAAATTTGAAAGATGGGCTGCCAGGGAAGTTTTCCCATTTCTCTCTCAGGTGTTGTCTTCTTTATTTGGCCTTACGCTTTCGCTCCTTATACTCTTCTGCCAAATTTATTTAAGCTGCAGATAATTTTTGGTCTGTTGATTTACTTATTTACTTTGCTTTTATGGCACTTAAATGACAATCCGCCCGTTTCGTTGCGTGTAATTTGGCCAGTGTCGAGTGTTTTCTTTGGGCTCGATTACGGCGATAAGCGTAATTCCTTTTTTTGCCAGGGTTCGACCAGTCTATATATTAACTTATTGGCAATTACAGAAGAAGAAGGCAACTGGAGAGTCAGCAAGTTTGGAAATCGTAAATATGTTCCGGGAGTTCTAGTTTAGTGCGAACATAATTCAGCGTGATTCATGGCTATTGAATTGGAACTGCCATTTGGTATCGTTATTTTGGGGAAACTAATTCTGTAAGAGGTGTTGTTCTGCTCTTTAGAAATATATATTTATATATTCTTTTAAAATTACATTCAGGCAAGCAGAGTTTTTCTGAAATAATTAATAAGTTATGCTTAGTTCTCAAAAGTATTAGTCATGCCGAAATTAACAAGGATTCTTTGTTTCTTCTTTATTTAGGTAATATTCTTCTCCATATATTCGTAATTGCCAAAATCTACGAGAAGCAGCTTTCGAATTTTCATATAAGGCAGAACCAGCTTAGATTGTATTCAAAATATGCCCACTTATGGCCATTAGGACTAAGAGCGTATCAAAATACAGGGGCCGAAAGCGCAAATGAATTCTCATACAAAAAGTTTATCCTTTCTATCTGTTTTGGGGGAACCCCAGGCTAGATTCAAAGCTATAGCCCTACTGTAGAGGCGAAGGGAAGCAGATGTACTGGGGAGTACTAAGGAAATCAGCACATTTGGTTTTAACGACTGTGCTCCCAGCATTTTTTCCTCGTAGCAACAAAGAGTGTGCTCCAGTGATGGCAGTTTTTTCCTCTGGTTGTTTTCATTTTTTATCCAGCCCGCCTGTTATTGTTGCTTTTTGCTTTTTAATGTGCATTTGTCGTCGCCGGTGGTGTTGTGAGTGTTGTGGTGGCATTCGAACTTTCTAGCACTACAAAACATCACAGAACGAGACGCTAACTTCAGGCATTTTTGTATTCTGAAAAATGTTGACTCCAAAATCAGTCCAAATATAAACAGATTTGCAGCTTTTCACTGAAGACAAATAAAAATATGACATTTTCTAGCGCAATATCTCTAGATTTCATTTAATATGCATATCCATTCGCATTCATAAGGCAATCAATCTTCGGCTATCCCTAGCCAGGCAGCCAATTCGGCTCCTTTTCTTTCCCGGTTCCCGGTTCCCTGTGTGGTGATGGCGGTGTCCTGTGAATTCAAGCAGCTGAGCAGCTCTTGAAATATGCAGACAGATGAGCCGGCAACAACCATCACCCAGGACAGCAACAATGGCAATGCGATGATGGCAAACTGTTATTATGCAAACAAATTACATGGCGGATATTTCACTGTGGAAAAATAAACGTCTCGAATTACAGGGAAAATAGTGGGCGGTTTTAATGTAAAATATGGGATTTATATTAAAAATTCGAGAAATTGTTTATATGGCTGTAAAGTTCCTGACTGCGACTAGATTGAAATAAAAGCTAAAATACATAAATTAATATAGATCTCACTTTGAAAATGTACAAAATGAATCTTTGTAAATGCGGTGCTATTTATATAAACAACAAATTATATTGTAACTCCCCGAAATTGATTTATTTATAACTGTTTACTTTAGAATAGGGTTTAAAAAATCCTTAAAGGAGAAATTACTCTTGAGAATAAGCTCTCTCTTAACTTGTTTTTCCGTCAGTGTTTGAAGACTTAAGTGGGCCACAAGTAAAGCTCCCTTGCGTTTCTATGCGTAGTTGAGCAGTTATTATTTGGCCATTTCGGCTGATGCTTCGTTTATTGCCGAATGTAATTAAAATATCCAATTAGTGCAGGAAGCAATCTGCATATATGTATATGGGCCTGGTGGCCAGAACTTTTATGAGCTCCGCTTCCTGTTGGCCACATAACTAATGACCAAGAGGACAACCCCGAGCTCGGGCGGCAACATAAATTCCCTTTTGGGTAAAATTAATAAAAATGATTGCAGTTGCCTGTCCTCCTGCTACGTAGAATGAATGAATGGCGCATGCCAGCTGTTGGCCAAACACGCTTTTGATTGCCAACAACACCCGGAAACTACAAACCAACATTGTTGTAAGCTGAAGCCAGGCCCAAAACAAAACATCAGCACGAGAGAGCTAGTGGGAAAAAATGGAACCCGTCTTTCATCAGCGCGTGCATAACAAGCAGCTCGGCTCAAACTAAAGCTGGACAGTCAGACAGTCATGGGGAATGGACCGAAACCATGGCAAAGAAATGGGCCAGGACAACACCACCATCGCCACCACCGTCCTGTCGCTCACTTGGCTCATATGGTGAGCGATAGGGATGGGCTGGGAAAACCATTTCGGATGTCCTTGGCGTCGCTTTCCTTGTGTCATGCCACTGCAAAATGACAAACAGTTCGCGGGATGTGATGCAAACCCAAAGCAAACGCGAAAAATAAGACAGGATCAGAAAAAAATGAGATGGGACTATAAAGTACCTACTGATTTTATTTCTCATGGCGTTTGAATAAAAGTTATTTGTTTTTTATTTCAGGCAAATATTTTTTTTTGGTAAATAGAGGAAATAAGTAGCAAAAATGGAGTTGAAATTTAATTATATATTTTTTTTAATATAATGTAAGATAATTTAAGTGAATATAATTAATGCTCACATAACAATTTTATTAAATTTTCAGAGCAGCCAAGTATTTTCTCATTTCCATATAATGCACATTAAAAAGAACATTCTCGGGCAAATAAGCTTAGGGCATGCAAAAAATTCCATTTGCAGAAGCCTGTCTCCAGTAAAGACCACTCCGTTTGACAGGCAGTGAGATATCCTTAAACTCAGCTGCCGCTTAAAGCGCCTTTTAATCCAACACGGTGCTCCACAATGGCTTTTTTAGCCGCTCCAACCACATCGCACCACCACCCGCAAAAACCGACTAAAGCAACCACAGTGGTTATAAGCACTTCACATCTAATCAATTATGCCATCTGCACATACCGCTTTAGCTCTTGGAAGAGCACATTGGCCAATGCCCACATAACATTTAAATATACATGAAGATTTTAAAGCTCCGCGCCAAGGATCAGCTATGCAGCGGGGGAAAAGAGAGATAAAATATAGCCGTGCAGCCAAATGAAATTGTAAGGAAAGCAGCACGACCAGCGCGAAATAAACAAAGCAGAAAGGGAGGAAAAGGTCCAGAAGGAAGCCAAACAGAGACAGGACACTCCAGCTGCAGAGGAATCGGGACGGGATCCGAATCGGATTCAGACTCCGACGTAGAATCAGCAACAGAACACAAACGGCAGCCTGGATACGGAGAAGAATCTGAAACAGGAACCAGAGCCAACATTGCATGGCTGATGGTGCGCTAATTCCGTTAGCAATTTCACTTGCCAGTCGGGAAAGTGCGCAAAACACGAGAATAAAAATCATGTAAATTTCGCCGGGAGTCGCCTTGGAAATGCTCTTTAAAAGTCAAGTCTGTGTGGTGCAGACTTTTGGTCTCTGGAAAAATCTAAATATGATTTATCTAAATGATCTAAATCTAAATGATTATGGATAGCGAACCAACTAATATAGGCATAGCATATTTTATATAAATTACATTATTAGATCCAAATGAGATAATGAAAATACCACTTGCTTTAACCAGTCAAACTTTATTCTCAGATTTTGGAAGTATTTGATTTTTAACAATTGATATTTAAATAAGCTGAACAGGAGCACAACTGAATTCATTCTTAAAAATAATATTTATTTGATGTGTAAGGAGTACCATGTGATAATTCTATAGTTTAGTTTTTGATAGGTTTATTGGGTTAGCAAAACTTGTTTTTCTTTCAAATAATGTTGTAGTCAAATTTTTGGTTCTGCGGGAAATGAACTGCGAACGCACATATGCGTGGAGATCTTGGAACAAAAACTCACTTCTCCGAGAAAACAGAGCAAACATCCGGTGTCTGGCGGTAGAGAACCAAACAAATCTTACGCTGCAATGAAAAACGAGGCGAAACTGCTTAACGGCTGCCGTTTTCTGCTGCCATTCGTCCTGTCAAATGTGCAAAGGAAAAAAGAACCGAGGGATAACAACAAGAAAGCGGGAAGAAGCGAATGAAATGGCCAAGCAAATTGTATTAGTGCGGGAGTGTGTTGGCCACATTGCAACAGATTAACGTGCTTTACTTGGCTTAAGCATTAGCAAACAGAGGACGGGGGTGGAGTGGGGAAGGTCGAGGAGGAAAATGGGCGAACCTTTGGCCCAAAAGTGGACGCCGCACAAAAGTAACGTTAATTGCATTGAGGGCACACATATGTGGTCCCAGCTGCCCCTGCATTGCCCTCCTTTGACATCCACAAAAAATTTTAAATAAAGGAAACCACGCACACACTCGCTTGTTTGCTTTATTTCCTCTGGCTGGTTGCTGGTTGGTTGCCGGTTGCTTGTTTCTTGTATTTATTTACATTAATTGGATTTCAATGTGTAACAAGCAGATACATCCGATATAAATTGGATACCAGAGCCGGTGAAAAGGCGTCCTCAAAGGCTCAAAGGAAAACTCAAAGGAAAACTCAAAGGACTCTGAGAACTTAAAGGCCGGCAGAATGGGCAAATCTGAGAAAAAAGAATGTTGACTTTTTGCCAAAGCTCAGATTCGCACGGAACGCAGATACTAATTTCATTTAAAAACGCCATTAATATGTACATTAAGGAATAAGTCGAGTGAATTGATTAATAAATATATAGCTTACATTTTTAAATGTATACTAAAGCGATGTGAGTTGGTGGAGCAGTGGATAAGCTTAAAAATCAATAAAATACTCGGACTATCCACTCAATGACGAGATTAGAAGTAATGGTCTAAAACAATTAGGCAGCCTCTGCAATCTGGCTAAATCACTGGGTCATTGTGGGCTTAGTGGAACGGATGATGTGGCCCTGCCAACCGTGTTAGATGGAGTGTGTGTCTTTGTGTGCAAGTGTGGGAAGGGCGGGGACAGGATCTCCTGCTAAAAGGACATGTCGGACTTACCCTAAGTGCGGGGAAGCCGCAGCCAAGTGCAGTAGCGACACTAACAAATGAACCCTGTGCGGGGCCACGACAATGGAGAATATGGAGGGAGTGGTGGGAACGGTGGCAAGCTCAAGCATATTGAGCGTAAAACCAGGGGACTTAAAGGTACATGCACAAAAGTGATACTACTTAGACATATGTCTTTCGCCCGGCTCGCTCACAATTTATGGTAGCAAGAAGGGCAGCCAGCGAAGCATCATCAAAAGCGACCAGTGCAAGCCTTTCGCTCTCCATCCATCATGTTGGCAGCTTTTGCATAGAGCAAGTCGAGTCCTTCGGCCGGAAAAGAAGCATCCAGGAGCTGGGCCAAAGGGGAAAGGCCGAGGAAAAGCCATTTCATTGTGCCAAGTGGCTGTTTATGATGTTTTTGCTTCCCGGAAGTTATCAGTTGCTCCGGCCCAGGACCACAGTCTCAGTCTTCGGACCAGCACCATACCAAATCCACGACCGAAAGTCAACTCTGGGTGTTGCCTTAAAATGTTGTTAGTTTGACATTTTCTTGCCTGACTCCCCTCCCTGCCATTTTATTGCAGGCTGGTTGGCAAGTTCCACTCTAACAAGGGGTACTAAAGCTGCTAAAAACCTAAGTTAAAACTGGTATAATAACGTTCACGCCCTATTTGAAGTTCGGATGCTCCACCTTTATATATATAATATAAGCTTATTAACATCGGCAATATTGCAGACGAAAGAAAACGTTGAAAAACTTAATTTCTTGGAAAGCTACTTACAAACAGAGTCTCAGCAGAATTGCGCAGAATTGTATTTAAACGCACTGATAGTACATACGATATGGTTGTGCATTTCAAACGTACTCTGTAGGAATATGAAGGGAATATGAGCTACGGTGCTTGCTCTTGAGCCGTGTAGCATTTCTTTTTGGCCGCCCCCAGGGCTTAGCCAACAAATGGTTTTCTTAAATTGTTTGCCATTTTCCATTTTTGGTCCTCCCAGTGCAGTTGTTATTGTAGCTCTTAGTGCGGCCGTTGAAAGCTTCCTTAAATAAATTTTTTGTAGTTCACAGTTTCCGCATTTTGGTGTTGAAGACGAGCCTCGGCCGAACAGAATAACAAGCTGATGGCCAAAAAGAAGCATCCGCCTGTTGTCCTGGCCAAAGCCAATCATCAGCTGGCTTGGCTTGCCTATTTGAGCGCCCTAGTCGAAAGCCCCAGACCCAGACCCCAGACCCCAAGCTTCCGGCTCTCGTTCGCTTTAACAATGTTAATAATCTTATTTTGTGCCTCAATGGACTTTTCCGTTCCTTTCTCCCTGGGCCATGGCCCTTTGTTCGCAGACGAGTGCAAAAAGCCCAGCAGGACCAAATATGCATGGCATTTTATTGCATACCTTAAATGCAATTTTTGTAGCACAATTTTTGGCGCTGCTTTTTGGTAACTTGCCTGAACGGGGAAAAAACTTATCCACTGATTTTTGTGCCCTTCTGCGGGCCAATTTTTTCCACTGCCTCCACTGCGACTGCCGTTGGCCCAAACGGCAGCCTTTGCCATTTTTATCATTCCGCGCAAAGTTGCTGCAACATTTGTCCTTTGCCATTCCCAGTTGCCCCAGTCGAAAGGCTCTGAGCCTTTTGCAATGCCATTGGACGACATTTTGCGCTGGGAAATAAAAGCCAGTTAACGGCAATCGCTTTAAATGACTTCTTGTTTACACATGGGATTTCATGGTATTTTCAAGGAATCTGTTATACTTTTTGCCAAATAAGTTAAATGTATGTTTAATGTTGTAATATTGCATTGCATTGTTTATATTTTTTTTATATTCCAGCACTGCTTATGGTAACTAACAATAATAGTATAATTATAATATATAATTTATCTTGTGAAACACTAAACTATTTAGTTATAAAAACATTTTTCAATGAAAATAATCCTTCAGTAGCCAATTAGTATTATGGAATCAAAGAGAATTATACAACTCAAACCCCAAATAGGAAAACAAGGTGACCAAAGTCCTTGTACTAGATGATAAAAGCATAATAGATGAAAGCGGATTTCCTATACAAGAAAAAGCGAAAATTGGGTGGTATCATATTACTTGGCTTTAACCTGGGGCCGGCAAAATGTGTGGCGGAAAAAATTATTCACGAGGAATAACAAAACTCAAACAGATTACCAGGAGCGTGAAGCGACATGGAACGGAACTAAAGCGGACCAAAAGTAGTAAAGAGGGAGTCGAATAAATAAATAAATAAAATCAGGAGCCAGCCCTGATTTCGTTAGGGGTCCTTTTTCGTTTGGACTGCTCCTGCTCCTGCTCCCGCTCCAAGTCCGATTTCCGGGCCCCTGCTGCAAATGAAACCCAGCCAGGCGAAACTCAAACAATAAATGGCATAGATAATGCCCTAAAATATTCAATTAGTTTATGGCCACGTTCGCCATTTACGTGGGCGCCACGGACCTGCTCTGGGCCTGGTCAAACTGAAAAACTTCAGCAGCAGAACATTTCCTAAAAATTAGAGATGTTTCGACCGCCGTTTTTGTACCTTTTTGATATATTGTGTGGGTTTTTGTTCTGATTCTTCTCTTTTTGGTCCACGTACTCCGCAGCCCTTTTAATGGGCAGCCGTAAAATTAGAGGCGGAGAACTGGAGAAAAATGTTGCATTAAAATATTTTTATTGCCTGCTGAAGTGCAAAAGGAAAATTCGCCGAATTAAAGGGCACGGCAAAAATTGAAAATAAAAATTAGATAATGGGCGAAAAGGGAAGACATGATAGAACATTTGCAATGTTTAAAATGCTTAAACACCATGTCTTTATATGGAAAGCTCGTCGATAATGAGGAACAAAATACAAGTGGAATAAGGAATTATGCAAATAAACTTGTCGCATATTCCCATTGAAAGTGTGTACCTATCTATCTTTACAAACATCTGAATGCCATTTGCAATAGTTTAAAATCCCACGGCTTAAGGACACCACTCTTTCTTTAAAGCTCTAATTCGTCAAAATCTCCTTTGATCTCTAGTCCAATCCCAAAAGATTCTGATTAGAAACATCAGAGTACCATTTGCAATAGTTTAAACTCCCGCATGTTCACTTTCTTTAAAGCTCTAATTCGTCAAAATCTCCTTTGATCTCTAGTCCAATCCTAAAAGATTCTGATTAGAAACATCAGAGTACCATTTGCAATAGTTTAAACTCCCGCATGTTAACTTTCTTTAAAGCTCTAATTCGTCAAAATCTACTTTGATCTCTTGTCAAATCCCAAAAGATTCTGATTAGAAACATCAGAATACCATTTGCAATAGTTTAAACTCCCGCATGCTAACGACACTACACTTTCTTTAAAGCTCAAATTCGTCAAAATCTCCTTTGATCCGTATTCAAATCCCAAAAGATTCTGATTAGAAACATCAGAGTACCATTTGCAATAGTTTAAACTCCCGCATGTTCACTTTCTTTAAAGCTCTAATTCGTCAAAATCTCCTTTGATCTCTAGTCAAATCCCAAAAGATTCTGATTAAACATCAGAATACCATTTGTAATAGTTTAAACTCCCGCATGCTAACGACACCACACTTTCCTTAAAGCTCTAATTCGTCAAAATCTCCTTTGATCTCTTGTCAAATCCCAAAAGATTCTGATTAGAAACATTAGAATACCATTTGCAATAGTTTAAACTCCCGCAAGCTAACGACACCACACTTTCCTTAAAGCTCTAATTCGTCAAAATCTCCTTTGATCTCTTGTCAAATCCCAAAAGATTCTGATGTGTCAAGTGGATTCGCCTACTAATCACTCGGCCAAAGACATTTTGCAATCACAGAACAAATGCGACTCCATCCCCTCACTCACTCATTACTCACGCATTTGACTGCTGTCGCAGACAAATTCGGGTTTAGCATGCACATTTGCCAAAGCCCTGACAAATTAATGCACATTTGCGATAGCATCTTCAATTCAAATTCAAATCACGCGACATGTCGCGGACTTGGCGGCAGACACATGCCATTGCAAACCAAATGGCAACTCATTTGACGCACCTTTCCATCAAGACAACGGCTGCGATGGCGTTGTCTCCGTCTTTTTGGTCGGTATTGTTTTGGGCCAACGCGTCTGTCATTGAAGCCTGGCGCCCAAAACACTCATTTGCGTGGCTCCAAGTCTGCGAGTCCACGAGTTCACGAGTCCACGTCGCTGTCTTGCAAATGCGCAACAATTCGCTCAAGTGTAAGTAAGGCCCAGAGCCTCGCGATTGGGAGAACGAGTCTGGCGAGGATGAACCTTATCCTTTTTGGCACAGCTCGTCCCAACGGCGTCTGCGGCATTGACAACACACTTGAGCTAGCACATGGCAACGGGCAGGTGAGTGCTGTTCTGGCTCCTCGCCTGCTGCTACTTTTTATGCTAAGATGCTCCAACGGAAGAGGAGAATTCCTAGTCCTCACCGCGTATAAGTAAAACGGGAATACCGGGAATGCTATAGCTCCGGGCCACCTCTAAAATGTTAATAAAGCCTCGAGATGTTATCCCTAGTCGAGCTTACCATTTGCATATTCTTAAAGATTTAATTTAAAAGAAGAAGAAATGGATAGCGAAGATTATCCCATCTGAACACGTTAAAAATTCAAATAAAGTAAATAGACACAGGAATTGTTATTTATATAATTAACTAACTATACTTTTATTTATAAAATATAAAAACATCATTACTATTTGGTTTTATTTATGAAGCAATATTGATATTTAAGTAAATAATATGATAAAATATAAAGTATAGTTGAAAACAATAGAAATGGAGTAGCTTCGTGTTAGGATGACAGGAATCTGAGAGCCTGAGCCTGAAAAATGGTATCGTAGGAGCACTCAAAGAATATTGAGTGAATATACATATATGTCGATGGTAAATAAAAAGCTAGTTGAATGTCGATTTTTCTACTTACAGGTCTCCTATTCTGCATCCCCAAAAAGGCTGAATGTGGATATTCATTATTGTGCTTCCAACGGCAAGCAGAAGTAAGAGCATGCCACCTTCATCTCTGGAGTTGGCGTTGGATTTGGCGATGGGGACTTGTTCGCCTTTCTGGCAACTATTGTCGCCTGCCACGCCCCTTTCGCAGACTCAGACAATCGCATGACATGTATAAATGCAGAATGGCATAGCGGCGCTGTCTGTGCACTTCTGTATCTGTATATGTATCTGCATTTGTATCTGTATCTGTGTCTGTACCTGTATCTGTATCTGCAGTTGTGTCTGGCTGTCTGTCGCTTTGCGAGTGTCTGTGCTCATGGCGAGGTGAATGCATTTGGCGCACACGTGCTTTTCTGGCATTACCACCTCGAACTCCCCAGTGGCTCGTATTTTGAGGATCCCCATCTCCCCACTATATAATGTATTTGCGCCTGGGCCCAGCGGCAGCGATTCCAAAGGACGTCGCCATTGTGAGAGGTCCTTGGGCTAGGTGGGCTAGGTGGGCTAGGCAACACGTTGCCAACGGAGAGATAATAAGCCTGACGTAAATTAGTTAGCCATTTTGAGTTATGAATGCGCATTTCAGCGGACTGCTTTGAATTTGGAGGAGTACTGCGAAATGGATCGGAATAATTCCCATTAAGCTTTTTCTAGGTAATGAAACTCGAAAGACAATCTTGGACTGCGAAAGTGTCTTAGATGCCGAAAGGTTTTACTGTTGGCATAGCACCAGAATTATTCTTTATAAACTCATTTGCAATTAAAACTTTCTAAATAGACATATCGCATTATTCCTTATAATAGCATTAACTACATTTGTTATTGTTTTTCCCCTTCAAATGGCGACTATTTAATTAACTGAGTTATATACTCGTAGTTATCAGCCAAGGAGTCACGAAAATGATGACCGGAACTTTTGCATTTCAAGCGAAATCACCTTGACTTTCTTATCCCAACTTGTCCGCACTTGCCACTGTTTAATATTTCATGCCGAGAGAAATACGACGTACGCATAATTAAGCATTTCATGGTGCAAACAAGCACACTCAGAGTCTGGTGACTAATATGCCCAATCATAAAACTAATCCTCATGGCAGAGGAAAAACCTCATTAAAATAACGCATAGGCAACGTTGTGTGTTGACAGGCGGGAGTACATAAAACAGGCAGGCCCAGAGGCCATGGTTAATGTGTCTGCCGGCCCGAAACCCGAAACCACCCAGGTTTTTGCGGCCAAGAAGTCTAACCAAGCGAAATTAACATAAATGAATTTGCAGCTGTCCGTAAGGGAACCCCATTCCATAACCCTTGCCCTCGAAGTGCGAGAAGTGCCCAGACAAATGGCCAAATCACACTGACCTGCAGTTTAATGTGGCGAGACGTGTGTGCATGCGGGTTCTCAGGGCTCAGGGGCTTTGGGGCTCGGGTGCGAATTAAAGATGAATGAAAACTTGTGGCAACACGAAATAAATCATTTATGCCACGCTAAGTCCAGAGCCAGGGCTTGAAATGAGTCTGGAGCAAAGGTGCCAGGCATATTAAGTAACGCACTAGGCTTGTGCCCTGTGCCTTCGATTCACTGGCTTTAAGGCGACGCCGAGGCACTAACCTACAGCAATATGAATGCGGAAAGTGTGTCAGCCGAACAAAAAGTTCGAGAGAGAGGAATAGTCGCAGGACATGCGCAGTGCTGTTTGCGATCCACAAACAATTCGAACTTCGTGTTTTGACTGTTAACATTGACCAAGAAATTATTCGCAATGGCCAACGACGGCAGCATCCCAGAAAATTCAGTCAAGCGGCGTTGCTGTTACCGAGCACAACACACATTATCCTCGACTTTCGTTGGGAGCCCCGTTTCCTTCGCAGAAAATCGCGTGAATTCGTCGTGATTTACCGGCACCTTGTCTGTTTATTTTTCCGCAAGTGGTGCCAGGTCGATTGTCCATAATTGACAGTCCTGCCACTCGAAATCGAGTCGAAGCGGCCGAGGGGAGCAGAGAGGGCTAGCAAAGTGTGTGTTGAGTGCTTGACTTGTTGCCATAGTTTTGGTGTCTTTATCACATATATATATATAGATTTATATATGTATATTCAAGGTGGCAGCTAATTGGCCTAAGGTGTGGCCAAGGAAATATATCAGTTATAATTTAAACTTATCCAAAAATCAAAATTTACATCAATACCAAATGAAATCAAAATCAAACATATAATAATTGAAAATCAAAGAAGTATCAGAGTGAAGCACAGAAGAAGCATAAATATTGTTTCTGTCATTCGAGGCAAAACCGACTACTAACACTGTAAAAGTGTATAAATCAAACCACTACCATAAAAACCAGAGTATATGAAGATTTTTTAACACAGTAGAGGATCGTACTTCAATGGCATCCAGTAAATTGTCATACAAAAAGTAAAAATTAATTCCATATTAAGCGATTAAGCGAAAAAATCGGATGACACAAAACAAAAAACACACCACTATCGCAACTAAAATCAGAATCCATCAGTGAACAGTGAACGGTGACAAAAAAGTTTATAATAGAATTGTGCATAATTCATAATTCGTTTTCAATGCAAAGCAGAACTACTGATTCAAATTAATCGAAATTAGATAAAGTAAACAAGAATAACATATGCTCATTAAATCACTGATAAAAACTTCATTTAATCGAGATTCGTTTGACCCAAATCCATGCTAATCGGGAAAAATAGCAGTTTGATCAAAGTGCAAATGGCAAGAAGCAGCGGGAAGTTTATTGACAACGCAGTGGCGGAATGCATATAAAATAAAATAAATATCAAATTGCATAGTTTTAAACGGCGAACGTAATTACAATATATCAACATATAAACGCATTAAAGTGCTCCTACAAAGTTTTATAACTCTGTGCAGTCGCGTTTTTGTGTTGGTGCCGCTTAATTGAGCATGCATTAAAATAATAGGCAATATAAATAATCTCGTCATAAATATAAGCGAATGCTTACATAATTTAGGCTTTTGAAACATTTAAAGCCACGGAGTAAAAAAGCGCATATCTGTCTATTTGCGCTCTCATGTGTGTGACTGTGACAGTGTTGATGAAAAAATTCTTTAATTAAATACATGGCATTAACAATTGGCCAGCTCGGATTACCATTGGGAGTAGCAGAGTACGCAGAAAAAAGATTCAGTTGGTAAGCTTAGACTCGCAAAAATTGCATTTATTTCTCGTCCGATTCAGGCGATGAAAATTGAGCAAAATTTTTTATTTGAAATTAATTGACTATTCAACCACGAAACAGGTATAAATAACCCGCAGGTGACCACTGATTGAACTTTATCAATTGAACCAATTTGTGATATTGAGTTGTCCGTAATTCCAAGCTTATCCACATATACACATTGAATTGCAGCTCAATTCAAGAGTATACAATGGAAAACATTTCGGAAAAGACAAAACGAAAACTCCTAGTTCACTGGTTAATAAATTATTCATTGAAGGCGAAACCTATTGATGCTGAATTAATGTGGAAAAACAACAAAATAAATGTCTCAAGCGGAAGGAAAGTCGGTCACATTTAATGTGATTTTCATTGATTTCACTTTGGCATTCAACGAAAAATTAATTGATTTCTAATGTTGATAAAAGTAAAGTAAGCAGAACACTTCACCACCTCCCCTCTGTACCTACACCCCGCATATTTTCTGAGTTTTTTCCTCCTTTTTCTATTCTTACCTCCCCCAATCTTGGTTGTCAAAGTTTACTTTGAGTGTTGATTTTGGGGACGAAATAGCAAGCAAGTCTCCATCAGTCGAGCACTTTGTGTTGCTATTGCATGTAATTAATTTTCCAGCTCGGAGCTGCCGCGAGTTTCCCGGGCAACCAAAAAGAAACCGGTGAAACTATCCTATAATTAATTTAAATGTAGCTTAAAATGTTTTGACACATTGCGAAACATTTACTCCCCGCCCTCCAGCATAAATTTTCAATAGCGTTTTGGCGTTTACAAGCCAAATGTCACCCTGTATACTCATACTAATAATTGTAGGCTATAAATTTTAAACTTAATTCCGCTAATGGCCAACATGAATATTTTTTTATGATAAACCACAGAGGATGAATTTTAGGGTTTCCAAAATAGTCGAACTTTTAGTACTTTTTTAAGCATGTCCTAATTAGAGACTGCTTGTTTATTAAATTGGATATTCTTTTTTAGTAATATTTATTGTAAGCTATTTGATTTCCAATTAGCTTTTCGCTGCCTGGTTGTATTAAACATAATAATAGTATAAGTATACCTTTTGTTTTTAGTTGCCCAGATCCTTAGAAGATATTAAATATTTTGTTAAAAAAGTATAGGGATGAAAAGCCACTATTCTGAAGCAGATTTCCATTACAGACAGTCCTTCTTAAGATTATCATTTTAAATCCAACTAAGCGACGGCTTGTTGCACTAACAGTCACAGCTGCACTCGCCCACCGCGATCCCATTGCCACCCTCTTCTTGCCACAAACTGCGACGTGCTCAAGTGCATGACAAATACGGTGAGGTAAGCCGAGGAATGGAGCAACAGAGGGAGAGGGAGACGTGGCAGGAGCTACTCCAAGCCATGGCCATTATTAAAGCCACAGCTCAGCCAACCGAGTGTGTTTGGCAGCTTTATCGGAGCCTAATGCCTATGTATGATGCTAAAATTCGAACGACGTAAACAATTTGTAAGTCATGTGTAAACATCGTAAGTTAGAAGGCGCATTCGTTCGTTCGTTCCAATTATAAGCACTTAATGTAGCACCGGGGAGGATCCATACGCCACGTAGGCCCAGCGTGCATATATTACGCATACGCCACGTTCGCCGGCAATAAAAACAAACAAAATAAACCCGGAAGGGAAGCTGTCTGACTGCTGCTACCCCGAGTTAGTTAAACAGCAGCCAAGTAATTAGATTTTTCCACATGGAGCAGATAGGCAAAGAGAGAGCGAGAGCGAGAGCGAGAGGGAAGAGCGTGCAAGCGGGACGGCGCATCGAGCCAAGTAGTGTGCAAATACGAGTAGTTTCAAGTGCAAACAAAGGGCCTGCTGCCATACAATTCAATTATAAAAAAAATCCCGTCGGCAGCGAAGCAGCCACATTCAGAGAAAACTTTCAGCGGAAAACTTAATGCATTTAACGCGTGCGGGGCAAGCAAATGGATTAGTGAGCAGATGAAACTTTTGTTATGCTCGTTAAAATCCCGACATATCCACCCACAGGTCCACCCACCAAAACCAGCCCACCTGCCATAAAGTTTTGCGTTGTCACATACCTTTATATATATTTTGCCATATGCCACATGCCAAAATCTCTCCTGAGCAAAAGGAAAACAAAAATATCCCAACTGCAGCCCTTTGGGTATTTTCCGAGTTTGTTTGTGTATTTGCGTTGGTGATGCCCTCCCAAAAGTTGTGCTTGAATCTCACATTACACTTTGGCTAGATGTGTGCCTTTCTCAATTTTTTTTGCTTTTTATCGCGCCAGAGCCAAAAACACGTGACTGCAGGGACAGGTGGCAAGTGGGCAGAAAAAATGGGAAGCATAACTTTGACTGTGCACCAATTGACGTTGGGCAAAAAGAGTTTGACAAAAGAATTAATAAACTTGACCGGCATTGTTTAATTACCCGAAAGTAGTTAGAGCTTTGGTATGCAAACAGTAATTACAAGAAGGATGCTTTTTTGATCAGCCAGAGTAAGCTGCTCTAAGCTGATTTGGCTTGGGGATTAGAGCTGAATAAAAAGAACTGAAAAAAGTGATAGGTAAATAAGTTCTGGAATGTAACGGGTGTTTTTTTTAGAGGTATAGAACTTTAAATTGCAATAAAACAACGATGGATTATTCGATTGACATGAATTTTATTGACATGAAAGATAATCTTGTGGCATTACATTTTAAATATGATTTCTGGCATATGACCGCCACGGCTGGCTCGGATGTAGTCCAATCTGGACGTCCAATTTGCAATGACTTTTTCCAACATATTTGGCCGTATATCGGCAATAACACGGCGAATGTTGTCTTCCAAATGGTTTAGCGTTTGTGGCTTATCCGCATAGACCAATGACTTTACATAGCCCACAAAAAGTAGTCTAGCGGTGTTAAATCACAAGATCTTGGAGGCCAATTCACAGGTCCAAAACGTGAAATTAGGCGGTCACCAAACGTGTCTTTCAATAAATCGATTGTGGCACGAGCTGTGTGACACGTTGCGCCGTCTTGTTGGAACCACAGCTCCTGGACATTATGGTCGTTCAATTCAGGAATGAAAAAGTTAGTAATCATGGCTCTATACCGATCACCATTGACTGTAACGTTCTGGCCATCATCGTTTTTGAAGAAGTACGGACCAATGATTCCACCAGCCCATACAGCGCACCAAACAGTCAGTTTTTCTGGATGTAACGGTGTTTCGACATACACTTGAGGATTAGCTTCACTCCAAATGCGGCAGTTTTGTTTGTTGACGTAGCCATTCAACCAGAAGTGCGCTTCATCGCTAAACAAAATTCGCTTATGAAAATCGGGAACAACAGCAATCTCGTTTTGGGCCCATTCGACGAATCTACGCCTTGCTTGATGATCGTTTGGTTTCAATTCTTGCACGAGTTGGATTTTGTAAGCACGCAAACCAAGATCCTTCCGCAAAATCTTCCATAAAGTGGATGGACACAGATCCAATTCCTGTGCTCGATGGCGGATGGACTCATTCGGGTCTTCCTCAATGCTACGCTCTACAGCAGCAATAGCTTCTTCTGTACGCACCGTACGGCGTCTCTGGGGATGCGAGTTATCAATAAGAGTAAACGCGGTGCGAAAACGGTCCATGGTTAATCGAATTAACTGCTCTGATGGACGATTTTGTCGACGATAAAATGGACGTAGTGCGCGATACGTATTCCGCACAGAACCATTATTTTCGAAATAAAATTGCACTATTTGCAAGCGTTGTTCAGGCGTGAGTCTATTCATGACGAATTGCCAAACCAAACTGAGAATAAATCACTTGACAGCTGTTAAATCGGTCGCCATCTTGAACAGTAATGCCAACTTAAAGTTCTATACCTCTAAAAAAAACACCCGTTATAAACAACCCTTGAGTTTGCATTGCTTACCACTTTTGGACTTCTTTTTTGATTTAGTTTTGACTGGCGTATTCTGTGTTTATATGTTTATTATTATTTTTGTTAATTATTTTTCTCCAACTAGAACTATAATTTGTATTTTGTGGAGCATATAACAACTAGGAATGAGTTCATGTTTTATCTAACATCATGAGTAACTCATTATATCTGGCTCACATAATAAAGGACAACAAACTCTACGCTTCGGGCGGAATGATGTTAACCCTCATCGATGTATTGAATACCGGACTAGTGTTCTTGTTGCATATATGTATAGGTCTTCAGAAAATGCATACAACCTCCATTCGCCGCAGGAGTAAGCTTGTGTTACCTGGCTGGGTAAGTTTTAAAGTCCAATTTATGCATATTTTAAATAATACGGACTTTGTGCACACGCAAAGTTTATGCGACCACAGAGCACCTAAGTTTATAGTATGTCTGCGAATAGGTGAATCGCTGGCAAGCTTTGTGTTTTGGCTTACTCATAGACTGCAGAACCCGAGCTCCGTTTTTGAGCAGATACTCGCATATTCTGCTTGTGTGCATACCAGATAAAATAGCTGTATATAAATCATGTCACGGCCGAGAAAAAGGCGAAAATATTCTTTTTCTGAGGGAAAACTTATAAGGAATGGTTTAAAAAGTGAGGACTTGACCCGGGGCTTCTCAAAAGAGCGAACTTTTTTATGGTTCGGAATAGAATGCATTTATAATGGTCGAGTGCAATGAGTATGCAAATATAATTGAATTACCTTTAGTGATTTTTCTTTGCACATAAATATAATGTATATTTTATATTTTCGGTTGCACTCACATGCTTACCGGCAGGCTATTGAGCACTCAACATTATTTGGCCATAAACCTATTGAATGTTTTCTACAATTTGTCTTATTTTTGTGTTTTTTCTTCATTTTGCTTGATACGATTTTTACGTAAAAGAAAATACTCCTCAGTATGACTGAGCAAGGAAAATGTTGTTTGTTGCCCTTCTCACTTGACCTGGACTTACTAATGCAAAATGGTTTTGAAAAGTTAAATAATTTATATTTTCAGGAGTTTTCCAAATGACCAAAAAAATATTATACCGCATATACCAACGAAAGAGAATAAATAAAAAATTAATTTCCGCGTACTCAATAATTTTTTTTGTTGGTTCACTGGGAAAGTGCCTTCATAATTCCCCCAGCGGGCGTATCCACTTTGGACTTTCACTCGTTTTCCGATCCCTAGCAAGTTTTCCCCAAGAATGACGCTAATCCCCAAGTAATTGTCTGCTTAGCGCTTACTGTCAATTTATTGAGATTTTGTTTTTCCCTTTTCCATTCTCACCTGTCGCACGTAGTTAAGTGTGTCGATATTTTTGCCCTTCCTGTGAAATTCGTAGGAGTTGCCTGCAAATCCCCGGCACACATAGTTATCACGTCGCAAACTTTGCGCACTTCATTTTTATCATGCGATTTTATTTATTTTGATTTTGCCCCAAAGAAAGTTTCCGGCCAACGTCTAATGATGTTAACTGCTAACAGCTTATCCGGTGAGAGAATCGCCCAGGACTGAATAACTTTGACAGCTCGTCCCCTTTGGATAGCTGCCTCGAACATGAAGTTGCAGGATTAAGACCGGAGTGGCCTGGCTTCAGCTTCGGTCTCCTCCGTTGCTCCGCTCTTAATTAATACCGGGCATGTGCTGAAATCAACAATTTTCTCTGGCCGAAAAACTGTTCGCATGAGAGGGGTCGTTCGACGCAATGAACTGTCTCTTCCGTGCACTTAATATACGTACGTATATAGTTTTCTTCACTTTATGCTGGCCGTCTTGTGGACGGGCATGTGCACCTACCCCGAGTGCAATTTCAATTTTCTCGTACCACCAAGGGAGGGGAGTGCAATTATTTTTGCGTTACTTTTGCACCCACTTCACACTTTTCACTGCATGCGAAAATGCACAAGCGAGTATCCTCGCATATGCGAATAACTGGATATATGTCGCTTACTGCACTGCAGCTCAGGGGGCCCATTGATGGCCATAAATTTTTAAACAACAGAAATTACAATTACTGACCACCGGCAAAGGGAAATGCGATGGGCCAGCGGCCAGCGGCCATCGACAGCAGCGGGGTAAATTGTGAGGGATGCATAATGAAAGCAATCCATATTAAAAATATAAATCACGCATTGCGACAGGGATGCGGAAGATGGGACTGTGGACTGCGGACTGAGGACTGGGTGGGCGAAGGACATATGCCGTGTGCCTGGGAACAATAATAATATGGCCAGCTGTCAGGCGACTCGCCTGCGGCAGAAGCCGGCCAAATAATTAATTGGCTGCATTATGGCGCTCAAAGACTGGCTCCTCGGTGAAAGTGGGCAAAAGTGCCCGGGGCATTTAAAGTAACGGTCCACGTAGAAGCCGAGCCGCACTTCCAATGCCACTTCCACCTGTCAATGGCAGTCATTCATTGCTGTCATCGGCCATTCCATTCCGGGGCATAATTTTCAACTTGTTGTGGTCGCCCGATTGCCGTTCATTAAGGGCGCGTAATTGTGGGCACAGTGGTTTGGTTAGCGCTGCCTTATCCGCACTCAGTGGTTCTGGGTGGTCCAGTGACACGTGAGATGGTCCTTCATCGCCGCCAGGACGTTCTCGAGAGGTCTTTGATATGCTTCACTCAATTGAGGCACATATTATGACAGTTGCAAGGATAAATAAACTTTTAAAACAATTATAGCATATTTCTGTGTAGTTTAATAGTAACAAAAACTACATATTACAAAATAATAATGCGGTTCAATTATGTGGTAGAGGATATACTCTTGCTCTTTAAATTTCCTTTAGTGCTTATCATATACAAGTATTTTATTGATTGCGCAAAGACACATTTATTTTAGCTTTTTGTTTATATCCTGCCCTCCAGCATCTTGGCCATCGAGCCATAGTTATTTATTTTTCTACTGGCTCAAGACGGTCCTGCAGTTGCCTTGGAATGCACAACATTTCACACCCAAGTACAAGTCAAGTCAAGACCCAGGAGCAGAAGGAGGATGCAGGGCAAGGATATTAGCCTGCATTCCGAGCAGCTGTTGTGTCATTGTCGCCGGGCGGTATCCTTGTTTTTATAAGCTCTCTTGCATGTAATCAGTTAAGGATATTCATGGACATGACTATGATTTTAGTGCACACACACACAAAAGGAAAAACACAATAGCTTGTATGTATTCTACACAGAAGAATATAAGTTTCGTTGATGAAACGAGCAACCTTGTGCATAATTTATACCTCCTTATTTCACTTGACTTTCTTGTGCTGCTTTTAGCATTTTTATTAGGGTTTTTACCATTTTTATTCGCTTTCCCAAAGAACTACATCGAATCAATAATTAATGTGCTTAACTATTGCACAAGTTGCATTTTCCCAGTGTACGCATAGTCGGCGGAGATTTGTGCATGGGCTGGCGCCAAGTCGCAGCAAGGGGCCTTGCAATAGAAAAAAGAAAACCCAGGCTAAAAAACAAAAAGCCAAAGAACGCTGCAATGCCTTGCAACGCCATGCAAATCCTGCTGAGCAACACAACTCAACATGATGGTCAAGCAGCCGGCCACTCGTGTCCTCCGCCCAGTTCCCATTTGCCGTCAACAACTTGCTTGTCCTGCTGGTCCAGCTGTACGGCGATATATGTGGCTGCCCAGCTTAAGGCCCATAATCAGGCGATTTGCAGGCATTAGTGATGGTGAATGGAAGGCAGCGGGGAAGGCGGGGGCGGCAGTGTATCCTGCCTTCGAGGACACAAGGCAGCCTGTTGTCGTACGTCAGCTTTTGTCTATGGTTGATCATTTGCTGGCCAGTGGATTTAGCCCCTAATACTCTTGAAAATGTCCCCGACAGTTGTGCCCACTAGATTCTCATGTGGAGCTGCTTAAGGTGGGCTTACTCGTGCCGAGAAACAGGAAGCCTCTTCAAATCTAAATTGGTTACTCTACTTCCCTAAGAAAGAAACAATATCTCAGTAAGAAAAGTTTATATATAAATTCCTACGAAGTATATTCTTAGACTTTTCTGTACGTATTTTACGCATATAAACGGTGCAAAGGTCTTTTTCAGTGTTCTGCGTGGACTAACCATTTTTCAATTGGCATAAAAAGTTGCCTTCAATTTGCTTAAACAATCTGAAAATGCGCTTATGCTGGATTGTTACTTAACTGCTGCTTTGTCCTTAGCTTTTTACCGCCCTCCCTGGACTGTGAACTATTTCTTATCGAGCAGCGTAATCTAAGGTAGACCAAAAAAGACAGTAAATGGCCATCTATCTTCGGGCCTTATGGAAATCCGTATTCTCTTCTTGCCAGGCTTCAAGCACACGCACCTCTTTGCACTTCGTTCGTCCATCTTTTCTGTTACACCTGAAAAAATTTATTTTTTACACCTTAAAATTATGATAAATAGAAAACTAAGCGCACTTACAGATCGATTTTAATTTAAAACAATGGGATATGTAGGGTTTGGTTTCAGCAATGTTTAAATGCGGGAATATACAAATCCTTTATGTGTATCTCGTCACCACCGTTTTTCCTCGGTCCACTACAAAGGAACAGGACTTTTTTATAGCTCTTCAGTACAGATGCTGACATCCCTTGGCTGCAGCTCGGCTTTCATTACGACGATTCTGCTCAGCATTTCCATTTCCATTGCCATTGCCATTTCCATTGCCAGTGCCACTGCCACTGCGCTTATTTTCTTGTTACACTTGCTCCAAGAATTATTGCCTTTGCATATTCACTCCGTGCTGTGTGTGAGACTGCGCTTTTTTCATGCTCCTTGGCATTTTTTGCCGGAATTCTTTCCACAAAAATGACAGCTGACACTTGCGTTTAACCGCACAGATTTGCTTTTAGTACGCTCTCGTGTCGTCCCCAGTCGAATCCTTTATCCTTTATCCCCTCCTGCGATTGCGGTCCATCTGTTAGAACGTTCGTCTGAAGCCACGTTGTAATTGTCGTTTGTATTACCAGCAAACGACGACTTGAGGCGTTGTGATTGCGGTTTCCTCCTGCTCTGGATTATTCACCAAGCAATCAAATGCAGCTCCACTTGTAGCCCCATCTACCCTTTGTGGTTTTCCCCAAATCGTTGTAAAAAAATTGAATTCCATTAACGTAGCTGGGTTTGTGGGCTTTACACTCGAATGCGCTTACAGTTGGGAGGTATTGACTTTTCTTCAGGGAATGAAAGAAACATTTGTATTCCAAATTCTTAAAAAAAATTACAATACATTTTATGTGAACTGTTTTTTTAAAGTTATGTTAAACATTTAATTAATGTGATACTGATAAGCTTAAATTATATTGTGCTTACAGTTGTTTTTAAATCGGAGGAAATAAAAAATAATTTGTAGAAAATATTAAAGAAAAACTTTTCTATCATATCCATATATGATAAATAGATACATATTTATGATATATAGATATAGATATATATATGATATATAGATATTATGTATATTGTGTATCCGCCCCTTAAAGTTAAATTCAGTTGAGATCGGAATGAGGAGAGATATTTTTAAGATACTTACATGTTTGTTTACCTGGGCTGTAAGCCAAACATTTTTCATTCGCCGTCTCAACAGAACCCAATTCTTCATAACTGTATCTATCGAAACTCCATTTAAATCTGCACTCATATCGATCCCGTTTCCATGGTCCGGAAAAATATTTTCGATGCTTTACACATGATGAAATTTTTTGTAACTACCACGCCCCAGTCACGCAGTAGCCCTTCTGTGGGCCAATATCAGCAATATATGGAAAGCACTTTTGATTTTTGAAGTATGTATTTCAAGTATAGTCAGTTGTAATGTTTTGCACACCAAGAAGAGCTTACTCTTCGTTTTTTATTTTAGGAATTTAAAATTGAATTTCGAGCTATTAAATCAGCTTGCTATATAAAGCCGTATTCAACATTTTTACGCACTCTTGTATTAAATATAAATACATAATATTAAATAATATTAAACATATAAGGACATGTAAAGTGAGCTTCGAATATCACGGCCTTAAAACTTAATTGTGTGGTAACTGTGAAAGTAATAAAACTTCGACTGGTCTTATTTTCCCAAATAATTTGATCAGATGTTAAATTTAAAAATCTCTATTTACTATTTTTGAAGTCTGCTCTTAAATCTGACAAAATATGGAGGTCTATCCAATCATCCACTCGATAATATGGACGAAAAGCGAGCATAAAGTCCAAGGGTAAATGGCTTAGAAAATGTTCGCCAACAATTGCCATAAATAAAAGTCACTTGGGCCACATAAATAAAGTATCGAACAGCAAGAAGGACGCAGGTCCATTGATGATGACAAAGCTGACAATACGCAAATAAGATTTGGCTCAAAAATTTATTTAATTTCATTTTATTGGATGAAAGTCAAAGGCGTCGAAAGTCTCAGACAGAGGCAGAGCCAGAGACAGATGAAGAGGGAAAATCCCGCCGTCGGGAAGGAAGGAAGTGGAAATGTTTACCATCCAGCAGCGGATCCGCAGTCGAATCATTAATCTTTTTGCGCTGAATCAGCTCAAAGAGCTTTGGCCTCTTTTGGCGAGACGAGTCGAGCGGGCTGAATAAACAAAGCAACCATTTTGATGCCAAGTCATTGGGGCAGAGTTCAGCGGCAGTATGAATCTTGGCCATTTGCAAATGAGTCGCCAGCATAATGACCATGAAGCTATTTGCTCGACAACAAATTGCCAACAATTTTGCACACTCCATTGACTTCGGCCTTCCTCTTTGGCTTGTTCAATTTTCATTAATTTACTTATAATTATTTGCCGACATTTTCATATTGACTCTGACCGGTCTTTTGTTCGGCCCTCTGGCCGTCTGTCCGTCATGCCGTCCGGCCTAAGAACACAAGTCAAATTAAAAATTTAAACTCAGGCACGGGGACATGAAAATTGCTTCTGTGCTCTCCCATCCCATGGCGGCAATAAAAAAAAACAGATAGCAATGAGAAAAATGCGCCTGTTAACTTGTTCATTACCCTAATGGAGAGTTTTTCCCATGCATTCTCCTCCTTAATATTCCTTTTCTTTCACATTCGGTATCCCTTTGGACCTTTTTGCTTTGCCAAGGACTCCTTTTCTCGAAATCGTGTCCTCCTTCGGTTCGTTGCCCCAACATCGTGTCCTTTTTGTTCCATTTCGGTGGAGTGGAAAGGGCAAGAATGGAGCAGGCCGTAGTACCGCCTTAATAGAGTGAAATTCCGCACTGTTGTATATTTCATTTAAATGACATTTTAATTAATGTCAACAATTTTGCCATTGTGGCGAGTCGACGCTCTCATTATGATGTCCTGAGAATTTACTTTCGCCTGCCATCAGCTTCAACATTTTTTTACTGTCTGGCGCTTTAATGTAATTATTTCTAATTAGATATTTTAATTATGCGTAAGTCGTTGAGGGTCTTCTCAGGGGCTCTTGCTCATTAAAGAATTTTTTTTGCCGCAAAAGCCAGTTTTTCATTCTTCTCCAACGATTTAAACAATGTAAATGATTTAAAAATATGTAAGTGCTACAAATTATCAAATAGATGTACATATACTTTTCACATTTTATTTTATTATTATTATTGAGAAATTACCGCATAATTAAAATGATGCGAAATTCGGATTAGCTATAGCAGCTGAGGGCCTTAAGCTAGATACTTTTCACATGATTTATTGTGAACGAAACGAGTTATGAATCTGGTATGTTTTCCTGAAATCACGCGTTTGGTTGTTTATTAGCTCATAATATTTTATTCCACAAACTTAACCCTTTTAAATGACATTTAATTCAGACAGCAGGCCAACGGATTTGATATCTCCATAATCGTAGATTTTTCTACTGTCAATTCGATAGGCAAAACGAACAAAGTCGAGGGAGGATGGCGAATAAAAACGTCAAAGCAAAGTCAGCTACTAATCACAGCTTAATGTCGGTTTTAATCCCAACCAGTCACTGCTGACAGTCAAATGTTTGCCAGGTCGAAATCTTGAGCTGCCTGAAAAATAAACATGCACAAAGGCTCTATAAAATTGCCCACAAGAGACCAGCTAAATTCAAAGGCCCAAAGAAATGAAATCCCTTGCTTATTTTCGGTAGGCCAAAAAGGGCACAACTTTTAGTTACAATAAATTATATGCAACAGTTTAAAAAAAGGCGAAAGAGTTAACTTTGTGAGCGAGCAGTGGCAACAGCGGACTGCGAGCATTTTTCGTTGCCAAATAAAGCACTTGAGGGAATTGCACATAAAACGACTGACGGATGACAGGGGAACGGAAAAGGGTTAAGGCCATCATTGGCATGTGGCGAAAAAATCTTTTCATTTGGGAGATGCCAAATATTTGCAGGTAAAAAATAGACGACGGAAAAGGAAAAGGGACAAATCCCAATATGCCAGGCACTTTATTGCAATCTCTTTAAACAAGTTTTTCGAAATCCTTTCCTTTTTCTACATACTCGTACATACATACTTGCTTGAACGCCTTCACGTGCGAATGCGGCAAACAAATGTGTAAGACTTTTCCGGCAAACACTCGAAGTTGTGTGCTCCCTCGAAATCCTTTCCCCCTCCCCCTTCCCCTTTGTGAATCCTTTCTATTTCGGCAAATAAAATATGGAATTACTTAACGGCCATGTCAGAGCGCAGACATTGTCTGCGTCTGTCTATTTGCTGGCGGTTGCCTTTGTGCTGGATTTTATTTGTTCTGATGTGATTTGTTTAGCTCAGCAGTCCCATATGTCAGGTTGTCTTTAAAGTCTCGTTGAGAGTTCCCTCCTCCGACTTTCAGTTTGGGGGATTATGCGAAAGTAAGTGCTACATGTGTCCCTGAGTCGGGGCTTTAAAAGTAATTTTCCTTGTTTGTCCAAATTGTTTTTGCACTTTAAGCGAGCAGCTGGGCTTGATTGATTCTTTCACATCAACAAATGTTTAGTAGCACGCTGATTGGAACATCACATTAAATATAATATCACTGTATTCCTGGGTTAATCTATAGTCTATAGATATTTTAAGGATGATGTTAGGATATTAGACTTGAATATACATTCCGATGTTCTATCTTTAATAAAACTATAATATCTTATGTACTGTACTATACTATACTATTCCGTGAACTAATTCAAAAGCTAAAGCTTTTGCTTTTTGAGCAGTACATTTTCGTATTAAGATTTCATCTTGTCTGACCAAATTTGGCACTCTTCATGAAGCTCCGGCGTATAAATAAAATTTTCATGAGTTGGGAGTGTTTCTGGAGAAGGGTTGCTGGTGGGTGGAAAAACTCATCAGGAATTCAGGATGCGTGGTCTTATGAAAACTTGATGCCTCCGTGATGACACTCATTGTCTTGAGTAAAAAGTGTGGCAAATGACACAAGCGAGGAATGGGTGGATGAGGCCTGAAAATTTTGGCTTTTATAAAATTGCCAGAGCACCCACACACGTTTAAGTCGCGGTCTTTTGTTCCGCATTCCCCCAAATGCTTTTTAAGTATTTGCTACACACATTTTGCTCGAGCGGCAAATGACTTTCAAGCTGTCATTTCCTCCGGATTTCGCTCCGTTTCTCCCGCCAGGTGTCCCCGGTGCCTCTTAGTGCATAAAAAAGTTTTCTAATGAAAAATTCAGATGCTCAGTTAAAGTTTTTGCTTATGAAAATGCAGCTTCCAGTCGAGGAGTGACCAGATAACAGCGAGATGGAAATGGAAATGGAGCATTCCAGAATAACTCCCCGAAATTGGATGCGGATGGCTTAAGCTGCACAAACTGCACCTCGAATGGCGAAATGAAAAGTAATCAGATTCTTGTTACTAGTTTGCAGACTCGTGAAAAGGTTGAGACAAGTTTTTACTGAACTCTAACAAGTTCAGAATCGTGAAGGTGACGCTTTGCCATAAAGGTGTACGGGAGGGCTAATAAACTTGAACTACTGAACAGAATTGCTGCAACTTATTTAATTAGAGTTCCGGCAGTTTGTTGTTTCGACTTTTCCAGCTTTCTTTAGGGTTATGTACATTGTTGAATATATAACTAGTCCTATTGCGTCTAAAATTCTTCAATGTATACATAACTTTATTTACATTAAAACATTGGCTCCTCTTTAAAATCATATGCCCGATTCAGTTCAGAATTAATTTTGTTCTAGTTAAGAGATGGAAATTTCATTAAAGTTCACGCCACCGCCATCCGCATAATTTATAAAGTGTCGAGCTGAAAACTGCCCACCGAGCAACTTCAGCAGCAGCAGCAGCTTCCATCTAGGAACCCAGTATAACCCAGTATCCGACCAGCCAACCGACCAACCGAGCAACAAATCCGTCCATTTATCCATTGAAGGTCCGGCTGCGGCCATAACAAGGCGTGACTTACAGCGTACTTGAAGGGCCAGAATGAAGCAATTTTAATTTGCTGCTCTTGGCTGGATAGTAAAACATCAGCAGTGGCAACAAGATGGGGCAGAAAGCCGGAAAGAAAGGGGCTCTCGGAGCCTCCCACTCAAAGTTTTTGCAGTCCGAAATGCAGTGGGTGGATCCCAAAGTGTTGCGCTTCATAAATAAAAAGGGGGGATTCCCGGCCAGAGGATGTGGTGCTGGATGAGCGGCAAACTTATAGCTCTGTTGGCCAGAGTAAAAGCATATTTTCTGGTTTTAATTGCAATATATTCTTTTAGACAAAATGACTGATGATGGTAAAGTTGGCGCTCCTTCTCCCTCACTCACTCGCTCGCTCGCTGGATATTTTCTTCGCACAACCAGCAAAAATATATTGCCATGAAATTTGCAGATGGCACAGGAAACGGAAACCCAGCGGAGACAGCCATGTCTCCACACTGGCAAACTCCGTTTGACTGCTAAATGAACAAGGGAAACTCGTTCTCCGCTTTCTCCCAATTTCCCCACCCGGATTACACTTTCATACAGCTTCGAGGCTTCGAGGCACTCCGAGCATTGCGGTTCCTGGTCACTGTGGTTCTTGCTGTAATATTTTATGGCGCTACTGCGAGAAATCGCTTTGCTTAACCAAACACGAAATTGTATCTCTTGAATATACATACGTTGAATCCCGAAAAGTAAACATCGCTTCACATAACGCTGATCAGTTTCAAATCACTACTAAAAGTGTCTGAAAGTATGCAGTCGTTCGTCGGACTTTTCCAAGGTCTCTAAATGGATTGTTGCATATATACTTGGAAGTCCAAGCTATGATTTTTCAAGTGTATCCTCCTCGGATCCCTTCTTCGACTTAGCGAAACAAATAACTCTGAGATAAAGAGAGAAAAAGGGTTGGGAAATTCGGGGCTATACAGAGGCCTTTGTCTCAGCCATCGCGACCGCCATTTTGATGATGAATAAATGAAGGCCTTTGTGTTTTTGGACGTGGCCAAGCTGAATTTACCACTTTCATTTACTCGACATGCACTTCTCCAGTTGAATGTAATAATTTACGTCTCCAGCAGTACTTTAATCCTAGTACGCCAGTTAATAAATAAAATAGTAATGCCTAGTTCACGTTTAGTATTCATTCACTTGATTTGGTGAAAGGTTTTCAGAAGCTGTGCTCTTTTTATCCCTATCCTTTATTTCCTTCTTAATTTGATTTTCGCCGTATCCAGATTCCTCCCTTCCCATTGATATATTTCCGCTGACCTGCAAAATGGCAAATCGCTGAGAAAACTCATAATTTTTTCCCGACCTGCTGTGAAGGCAGCGTAAATTTTATTATTGGCAATGCCAACTGCACGGGCTCCAGCAACTACAACAAAGTTTCCGGCCAAAGTTTTAGTTTTTTTCCGCGCCCTATCAGCCATTTAACACCCCCCAAATCCCCCCTCAAACAAATGATTAATGAAGCTTTGAAAATTTGAGTGCAAATTTAATCAAGCGCACAAGCAAATCGAAACATTGGACGAAAAAAGTGGCCAACTTATGATAAGCTTCAAATTGGCGCAATATGCTCAGGAATAAGGGAATAGGGAATAAAATTATGTAAATAGGAAGGGAAAAACAAAAGAGCATCGAGCTTAGAAAATAAATTATGCAATAAGTAGGATTCTGGCGCCCTGTGATTTATTATTCGATTTTTGACGTGTGTTCATTACAGCGGAGTGGGTGGCTGAATGATGATGCCCCATGCAAATTGCATGACTTACAAAAAATAGCTAAATAATGATTGAATTTCTGAAAGTCAAAACAAAAAGTAGGGCGTCTCTCATATAGAACATCTTTTACATTGACTTTGAACTTAGTTGCAGAAACTGTATAAACCTATTTTAACGCTTAAATTATCTTTTCAATTGCAGTTGGCCAATGACCCTTTGACTTCAAAGATTCTAAATGTGAGTAACTTCAATTTCTAAGTGTATGTATGCAGTAAAAGCTAATACCAATAAACTTAGCTATAAATTTAATAATCCATGGGACAACCCCCACTTCATTAAGAACTAAAATAATTTCAACAAATTAAAATGGAATTAAATTCTTCGACATTTAATATTAGAATATTTAATAAGTAAATGAATTAAACTTTCCAGAAAAAATGAAAAACAACGTTGTAAGCGTTAGTTGACTTTCTGAAACCCTCTTTACAAATACTATCTTTTCTTAACCTGCAATCCGTTTTGGACATTTACTTAACCCTCTTCGTCGGCACGTGTTTCAAGTTTGGGCAAGGACACAAGCACGCGTACATTTTCGTCCTTAAAGACAACTTCATTCATCATGCTGTCCGCTTTGTATACAAATTTCATTAAACTTTTCGAGGAACCCCAATAATCAAGTGGGCATTTTATGCGTATTTGTTTTCTGACGTATTCATGAGCGCCAACTAACGCCATCAATTTGTGAAAAGTCCCAGCAGCTCGAGAATATTCCCCGCGTGACAGACGAGGGCCTAACTTTTGGCATTTCTTGGTCCCGACCTGAACACTTGACAGGACCTGCTGTCCCGATGGCCTGATGGCCCGGTTCGTGGCCCAATTATT
This sequence comes from Drosophila teissieri, assembly GCF_016746235.2. NCBI lineage: Eukaryota > Metazoa > Arthropoda > Insecta > Diptera > Drosophilidae > Drosophila > Drosophila teissieri. Next base: position 6,831,101 of record NC_053030.1, read on the forward strand.
ATCATAATGCCAAATGAAGATGACAACATTGACAGCATGTTGGTTGTGGGGCCCAGTTTTAATGATGCTGCTGAATTCGCCGGCTGAGGGCCAATTAATCACTGCCGCCCAGTGTCTCCGCTTGAGTGTCACTTAATTTTTTATGATACTCCAGCCTGACTTAGCGTCAAACGATTCACGTTCAATTGTTTTATGCCGTCTGCGCTTTGAGGTTACGAGTGCTTCCTATAAAGTGTTTTCCTCCTCGGCACGCAAACCGCATTCTCCTACCAACCACCACCCACCTTCCATCTCGCAGAGAATTGTTGTCGAGACTTTCGAGCCATTTTGAGTGGCTGGCCAGAAAGTTTTCTCTCTTGCCCGAGAATGAAACCGTCAATTTGCCGCAAATATACGTACACACATAGGCGGGGCTTGAGAGGGGGAAATGTATACCAACTACGAGAAGTTTTTAATGGCCATTGAGGCCAGTTTATGCAGCTGCCACTCCCATTCAGCATTTACCAACCATCCGCCGGCGGTCCTCGATCCAACCTCCCTTATGGTTTGTTGCTATTATTAAATTAGTTGCGGGCGATTTGCGGTAATTAGGGCAAAATTTAATAGCTCTTTGAACTCGTCGGGAATTTTGAAAATATATGCACTAACATTATGAGCTACACCCGTTTGCAAACATTTATTCATTTAAATTAGATTGATTAATTAAACTAATTGCGAGCTATATTGCACATCAAGGTGTATATTACCATATAGGTTTCGGCTTTGATTGAACTTTGTTTACGAGTTTAGTTCAGAAGATATTCATACAATAAGATAAGGGGGATCTAATTAGGGCGCTTAAGTGCATCGATTGGCTGGCAGAGCACTCCCACAGGGAATTACACCTACCATTTGCCCGGCTCAATCCCATTATCTCCACACGAGACATGGATACAATACAGTGCAACAGAAATCCCACCAGCTGCATAATCCTCTTGCTGCCGGCACCTACAACCACCTGGGTCTCGGCAATCTGGTCGTGCATGATGCTGAATCTTATTCGAGGCATCAGCGGCGGTATCACCATCATTTATTTATGCGTGGCGCAGCGTAGCATGGATGCATAATGGGCATGACGACATCTGCTGGATTCACGCGGTGTTAATAACACGTCAACATTCGGGGCGTATACTTCATGTATGCGAGCGTCTGCAGGGGTGCAGGGGTGCAGGGGTGCATGGAAAGGAGCATCAAGTATACGCCGTGATGGCACCTTACACAATGCTGCCCCTGGAAGAAGCACGCCATTTGACAGCCGCTGCAACTAAACGCATTTAATGGCCAACGTTGTCTGCAGCGCTCTGAGCTCTGCGCTCTGCGTCTTGCAAATTGCAATTAATTAATTGAAGTGCCGGCGGTGCTGCAGCCACATTCACATCCACACTCACCCATTACCGTCTCCACGATGTTTAAATGGCTGTCGCAGCTGCCACTCGAGGAGTAGCGAAAAGAGCCAACCAGGAGATCTTCTGTCTTATTTATGAGTCCTAATAGCGAACCAGCCCACACAAGTGGTGCATGCATTCGTTACAGGTGAAGTATTGTACCATTTTACCTAGGGAAATTGAAAAGTCTGGCAATGAGTGTCATATCAACGCCAATTTAATTTCATATTGAGTTGCAGCTTCATTACATTCGCCAATCCTTACATCCGCCAATTATTAAAGATAAATTCGAAATCAATGGGAAAAGTCGCAAAATAAGAGGCTATAATGAGCGAAAGTGCGGGAAATGTAAAATTGGCATTAATTAAATTTCATCTTTACCATTTTTTCGCAACTGAAAGAATACAACAAGGAAAAGGGAAATCCAGGGAATAAGCGTAAAAGCCGCGCAGTAAATGGCATTTCCAGCGTATGCCTGAATATTACTCCATTATTATATGGCCGGGATAAACATTGTTAAAGCCCTTAATATTCCCCAATCGGAATCAAAGTGACAGGAAATATTACGTGTATTTCGCCTTGAAACTGCATTTTTGAAATACCTCTGACACGCGTTTGCCTTAATTAAGAAGAAGGGAGCATTTACTTCCTCGCCAATACACACTGTCGAGGACGTGTTTTATACACGCGTATGTCGGACGGCTCCCAGAAACAATATTTATTGTAATTCATTTGTAATGATAAAAAGAATGGAAAGACACACGCGAACGGCATATAAAAAACAAAATCGAGGCGCTGAATCAAATTAAAATTGCACCCACATTTAATATTCATTGGAAATATTTTGTAACAACAATAATAATGCTGCGTGTATCTCGCAAACGACTGGCTGAATTGAACGGATACTCCACGGTATATATACATAAATGTACATATAAAATACAAATACGGTATACACACGTTTGATATGAAACAACAAACCAAACTGTCGTGGGCGGAATGGCAAACACATTGAAATCCCAAAAGCTGGGGTAAATTTATTGATAAAATGTGCTCTGGCCCCATCAAGGTTAAACGATTGGATTGAACAAATATAACCATAGAATGATTTTTTCTCAATTGGCCCCAAACGAATTAGAAATTTAATCGCTTTTAAAATCCACATTAAAAGGCTTTTGAAAACAAATTAAACGTTTAAATTTCAAATCAAAATATTACTAAACTTCTAATTACAAGTAATAACTAATATCCATTTAGGAATAATAACAATCTTTAATTAAGAACTTGAACAAACATTGAAAACCTAATTTTTAAATTTGTGTGAAATTCCATTGCTTCTATGTTTTTAAACTTTTTTTGGGTAGATTTATTTTGAAAAAAAGCAAACATTTAGCCTGCGCAAATTAACTATTTCAATAAACTTAGTGTCTACGATTTCACTGATCAATGTATTATCAAAAACGTTAAACAAACAATTAGTAAACATTTTCTCATCTGGGACTGCTATAGTCAAAAGTCAATTAGTTGGATGAATTATTTGATCAACATAATTTTCAATAGTTGTTTGCTGAAAGGAAATCAGAATATAATCAGATTATTTGCCTCGTCTTAACCAAGTTTTGCAGCAAACAGAGGCCGCTCATGATTCTGTTTATTTGGCACATTAAATTCTTGGCAGGAACATAAGCTCACACTGTGGACTGGACGTTTGATTAAATGCCCATTTCTAACACACGCTTATAAATACGCATGCATCTATCAGGGATAATGAATTCAATTAATTTACTCCTGCCAAAAATACAGGATTATATACACACAAGATGGGCCTTCATATGAGGACCTCCGCCTCATCCTGAACTCCATCCTCGATGTCTGGGCATCATTATGATGAGTGATTGTTGCTGCTGCGAGTGTCTGCGTGTGTCGAACATTTTTCTCTGCCCCAGCATCGGCATATACTCGTATTCTTATTCCCAATTTTTTCCCATTTGTGGCGATTTTTGCCTTTGTTCGTCGCGCGTTACTGCGGTTTTATTAATGCGTGCTAAATGTGTTGTCTACTTATAATATACGCCCTACTCACTCATACATATACTTATATACTTATGTGCACCAGACGCGAATGGCTTATTTTTATGGAGTTTCATGAACTCGAGACTCCGCAATCCTAAGTGATTTGTTTGCCAAGGCCATCGGTGTGAAGTGTATGTTTATATACCTCAAGTGCCAACGATTTTCATCCTATTATTCATTGGGACAATAGGCTGATGGCTATTTATTATCCTGTACATAGGAATTGCGGCCTCCAAATGGACTGAATAAATTGGCACAAGCGGAAGAGATGGTCTATTTTAGCTAATTGAAGCTGAAAAACGGTCCCAGCCAAATCGAATCCTGCCCATTGATTTCCATTTTGATTTTCAATTGAGCCAATCTAATCGAATGCATTTTAAAAGGCCGAATTTTTGGAAACCATTTTCCATTTGCCCATTGCATCCTCGATTTATATTCACAAATCAGCAGCGGGCGACATTTGAAAAGCCAATTTCATCCGCATCGTAACGCAAATTTTCCGCCTGGAGCCAAACTAATACATAATTAGTTCAATTTCCGTTGTTGTCGATGACAGCGAGGCATTTTCCGAATTTCCCTTAGCTCTGCAGTGCAGTCGTCTGGCTGCATGGAAAATTCCACTAGCGCTGCATTTTGTGGAAATTTTCGCATGAAAATATATACATACTTACATAGACTCGGGAAATTTATTCAATTAAAAGTTTGTGGTCAATGGTCCAATGCGGTTTAATGACCAATAATCATTCACCAACTGTCCTTAAAGGGCTTCTGTGAAAATGCACTTAAAGCCAATACTATGGCCTTGCGAATCAAAAGTTTTGGGCCAAAACGGACGGTAAAAGCAACTAAACATAATGCGCCTATTTGCCACTTAATGAATTTCTTGATTTTTACTCCGTGCCCGCGAAGGACAAAAACAGGCCGCGATGGCAAATGGAAAACCTGTGTCTCCTGTCCTGTGTATTGTGCGGCGTCTTCATTTCTTGGCTTCTGCCAACTGGCAACTTTCAGCCAACCGAGTGGCAAATAAAATATCGCCGCCACTTCTTGGGGACGTTTTCGGGAGCGGGGCATCTGGCGCAGAGCTGCAAAATTTGCGCTTCTGTCTGCCAAGTTAAATGTAATTGTAATTTTTAATTTTAAGTGCTCTGCCAGGGAGCGAAAATAATAGAATGCGGGAAACTGTCTGGTGCGCCAGCATTACAAATGTTAATTGCGCAACACATAACTCATACTCTGTATTATACTGCGAAAAGCGGGAAAGGCATTTTCCTCTATGTATGGCTGCCCGGAATTTCATGTAATATGTGAAGCTCATGCAAATATTTGATTTCCATGCCAGGTGCACTGATGCTCTGCAGTCGAATTTGTCAACCAGCAGTTATTTTGGAAATAACTACTAAAGGATATTGATTTGTGCTGAGTGCTTTTCAACGTACAAATTTAAAAAACACAAGTGGTATTATTTCTATTATTATTATTATGATAAGGAAGTATGAAATATACATATAAAGTAACAAACTGTGATTGGTATTACTTTCCTTTGGAAGTATACTTTTGCCACTTGGAACATACGGATCAGGGCCCTTTAGAGGGGGCACCTGCTTTTGAATGAAATCGATGCCTGTCAAAGGGAGCTTTGTGCGAAATGCTTGATGTTGCGACAGTCAGCGAGGCAATATAAACTGTCCGCTCCTGTGTCCACACAACCCGTGCCCTTTGCCCCTCGCCCTTTGCCCTCTGGCGCCCAGCACTTATGCCTTTTGTGCGATACTTATGGCAGTGAAACTGATAAAGGGCCGAGTTGGCCAGCGGCTGCTCGCTGCTTTTGCTGCTGGGCAAAGCATAAATTCGGCGCTTAACGGCGCCCACATGGAAGCGAAGCTGGTTTTTCCGTCGCCAGCGGGTGAAATACCCCTTTGTCCCTTTGAAACCCCAACCCCTTTCCGTGTCCGCTTTTGAATCCGCCCGCACTGACCATTGTCCTCGCACTCGCACTCGCAGCAATTGCAATTGTTTTCTATGGTGCCTGCATCGATGAAATGGTCGTGACTTGGAGTTCAGTTATCTTAGCCGTTTGCTGCCATGTCTCCCACCCGCCCTTCCTCGATTTTGCCCAACGCTCTGGTTTTAATTCGCACCCTCGCAGTGGAGAAGGTTGCGATTTTAATCAGCACCGAATCGCTGATTGCCGGCCAGTTGCACCGCCTGTTGTTTTCACTGCGCACTTGCAGTTGATTATCGCCTTCGCACTTGGCCAGCCACTGAATCGAGAAGAGCTTTACGGTCTGCTCATTAATAATCACTGATACGGTCAGTTGTGTATGCTTAGAGACTTTAAACTTGTGCCCGCAATACGGGTACTTTGCATAGCTGCATGACAACTTAAAGCACTGATAATGTGGCAGTGAGTTGTAAGTAGCAACAACTCTGTACACGGAAAGGAGAAGTTGCACCCGAAAAGATTTAGATCAGACTCGATCCAGCCATAATACTATAATCAGTTTGAAATAAAAGCCCCATCATAATAGCACAATAATGTAAAGTGATGAAAGAAGAATACGAATTAATTGAAGAACTTAATATAACACTGTTAGTTTAATTTGACTGTGGTGAATGTAGCATTTATAATTTGCATTTCATCACTATCTTTTAGCATTGCTGTTGCGATTAGGAAATTGAAATGAAAGTGTCACTATATTCGCAAAGATCATTAGTTCTGACCATTGGCAAAGTTTGCGATAATTGTGGTCATGTTTTCGATCCCCTTCGTGCAATGTTTTTAATAGTGCCGCACCAGAATCACAGAACCAGTTTGCATAGCGACGGGCCCTAAGCCCATATCAAATCACAGCAGTGACAACATTTCGCGGAAATATAAAAAAGCAAACACACGCAAACGGGAGCCAGAGCAAACAGATAACAAATTAAAAATCTGGCGAGTTTGCTTACATTGTGTGGCCGGAACTTTGAATGGCAGGACGGGGCATATGGCCAGAAATATTTTGCTGGTTACATAATTATTTTGGTTTGGCCTCTGGCGGATGTGGTCGCTTAACTGCCGGGACATCCGAACTGCAAAATGCAGTTGATGGAAATTTATTCAGCCCCCGTGGCATCAAATCCTCTGTTTTTCCCCCAAAAGTTGCTAGCAGCGAAAAATTCAATAAAAGTCCGCTTCCCTTCCCCCCTCCCCGTGTTGGCCTGGTCAATTTTTCTAGCTAATGATTTGGTTTCCGCTCCGCCGAATGTGTGTGTGCATGACCCACTGCGGTTTTCCCAGCGCCCACATGTGTGTGTGTGCGTTAAATTTATGGCTTGCCAAGTGGTTAATTGTGAATACGCACTCGCGGCTTGGGCGTTGAAATGTGGATGTGCTGGTGGTCCAGAAGTGAAATGGGCTGCGATTGAAACGAAGAAGATTTCCATTGGACTCAAAATCCTACGACGAAACCGCCAAAATGGTCATCTAGTTCTTTCTACACATAAGAAAATCGAGTCAAATGGTCAGAAATGCTGAAAAGTATTGTTTCTGAATTGGTAAAAATAAATATGGGAATCAGAATCCAATGCGCATCTAAATCTTCTACCAAAGTTCAATTTGTGTGTACACTCCAACTATCAACCATTACTACTAAAGTCCACAACTAATGTGCTTTCCCAAAACTCGCCGTTTTGCATACTTTCCACCACTTAACTACTGTTTCCCCCGGGCACTGAATTCTGGCATTTGTGCGGCTCAAAGCTAATGGACAGAGGGCGTAGGGGGAGCTGCGTGTTTGGCGGTGCCTGTGTGTATCGAACAAATATTCGGTTCGATCCCGAACCGCCACCTAATGAGAAATCCTATTAAGTACAAATTTAATCCTCTAACTAATTTCACAAGCACGCCGGGAGCAGCACGCACAAATTTGGGAGCTCCCATGGCGAGCGGTGGCCTCCACTTCCAGGAACTTCCACCCGGGAAATGCGACGATGACAATGGCTTTCAGTGAAATAGCTAGTGCGCAGAGCAAAAATGTTAAAACAAAATAAAAATGTTGTTAAGCAATAACTGTGCTTATTTACCAGAAATCAATTTCTACCTGGTAATAAGCTCAAAAAAAAGTATGAATAGAAAGAGTGCTTTATAAAAATCTAGTCAAATTATTAAATTGTAATTGCTTTCAAAAACGATTTAAATTCGTATCACTTGGAAAGCCAAAAAATCAGAAACACTTCATTGCGAATAATAAATGAACTTATTTGCAGCTATTAGATTTTATTTAAAAAAGAAATGTCAGTCCCAAAGTGTGAAAAAAGAAGATTTAAATTGGTTGCTGTGTCAACCCAAAATTTGCACAGGCGATTGAATCAATTAAAAGTTTCCCACAGAAGTACGAGTCGCAACACCAGCTACAAAACTGCATAGGGCATGTGGTAAGAAGTGTGTTGAATGAGCAGAGAGGTTCCCCATGGAAGCGAAACATTTCGGCAATTTTACCCAAAAATTAACAACAAATCTCAGAGGAGGGAGCGCGGCACAGCCCCAAACTTCAGCTTGTGTGATAGGTAAAGTGCACAAGTTGTGGTAAATATTTTGAGCGCACTTTATTGACCAATATGTGCAGCAGTTGCCAGTGGCAAAATGCGAAAATGTGCAAAATGCGAAAATGCAAGGGCGGACAGCCAGTCAATTGATGTGGCTCTTGGTGATATGGCAAACTTTGCCGGCCACCCATTGGGATTGGGACAAGTTTCCGCCCTCAGCGGAGGAAGCCAGTGGAAGTGACTGAGTCCTGCCAAACTTCAAAGAGCTCCGAGAGCGCGAAATTGGCTTTTTTAATTGCCCCACGCAGTTGGCAGAGTTATTAAGTCGTGGTACTCAGCTAAGCCGTTTGAATAATCCAGAAATGTATCTGATTATATTTCCTGTGGAGAGGGTAAATGCATAAGTAGGGTTATTATAATTGAGTTGAGAATGTCAAGGGGAATGTTCAAACACTAAATAAACTTATGCATTCCTGAAGTTGAAGTGCGTGAAGGTCTGGGGTAGATAAAACTGCACTGTCGCAAGGATTTTTCGCTGTGCAAGGCCCATATAAATTGATTGGCTCACATGTAAATAAAATCCAGGACACTGGCATAGTGTCAGCTTAAATGTAATTGCTTGGAATTTTAATGAAATTGAAAGACTCCATGCTGATGCAGCTGCAGCATAAAATAAGAAGTAATTGGCAAGCAATAAAAAAAGGCTAAGAAACCCGAGAGGACTTGGCTACAATGCCGTGGCAAGTGAGTGTGCAAGTGGGCAAAATGGAAAATGCGGAATGGGAAACTCCACATGAGCTGGCAGCCCTCGAATCTCGAATCTATTTGCACTAAGTGTTCGTTAGAAAATGTTTGCATAGCAGCACTCAACGTCATTCAAAACACATGTAGAATCGTCGGAGACCCTTGAAGAGAGTGAGAGAGCTCCTTGGGCATGGAAATAGCGTGGGAAATGGGGAAAATTCGGTGCGGGCTGTGGGAAGTGGAAAGTGCGAGGCCTTGACTGAAGGAGTGCGATCTGAGTGAAGGAAATCAAAGAAAATCAATAAAAGGCAAATTGTCGTAGGAAAACAGAAATGTGCATCATTTTCACTTTATGCAAATTGCAAAATGTGTGATGAAGTCGACAGCTTTGCCGGCGTGTCCCGTTCCACACTTTTTCAGCTTTCCCAGCTCTCCCAGCTTTTCCGCCATTTCTTTCCTTCTGCAATCATCATGAATGAATACAAATACAAGTAAATGTGTGGCCCTCCCCACATTTGCGACCACTCCCCATTTTGCACTGTTTGTCATGTGCAAATGCAATGGCTGACAAAAGGCATTTGCATATTTAATGTTATTACGTTATTTTGCATGGCACACAAAAATTTATGTTTGCATGCGACAAAACTCTCGACGCTCAGACATTTTCATACACCCGGACTCATCGCATTGCGAATGCGCATATTCGTTATATTTCCCACAAATTTCACAATAATTCCCTTACAACTTTTGGGAAGTCGCAATGGTAGTGAGTCGAGTAAAATCTCGTGCCGCACTTGTGCGCCATCGTCATCACCATAAATAATACAATTATTGTCTGCTGTCAGTTTAAATTTACGCCCATTTTGAGGCTTGGCTAGTGAAGTAAATATCGAAAATGCACAACGGCGAGAAAAAAGTTTGATGATTGTTGAGTAATGAAATTCCATTACAAACACATTTCAGATTACAATGCCTGTCTTCCACGTCATCAACGCCATTATCCAAGTAGTGGGTAGTGCAGTCTATTTCCGATTTTTATTCCGCCACTCATTTTGGAAAAAGTAAAGACTCCAGTGCTTGAAGGATATTTGCAGGAAAACTGGGTAATTGCAAATGCCATTAGTGCTTCCATGTCATTTATTCACCAATCTCTTACAGCATTGATAACCATGAGTGCTCACTTATTACTCATAATTGTCTCAATTAAATTTGTACTATAAACACCAATGGCGATTTGTATCGAATGTATTATTTGCAATGAATATACAATTTAACCAAAATAATATTTGCAATAAAGCGAATTAAAGCCTACAGACTTTGGGACCTTAAAGTATCTACTTGAATTCATAGCATTACAAGTCATGTCTCAATATTCCCAAATCGAATTTATTACAGCATGCTTTTGCTTTGAAATATATCACCTACGAGTGATACGAGTCGCAATTTATGATTTTAAATTCCATGTCATCATAATCAATGTTCAAAGCTTAATGTAGTAGCGCACGCACATACTTATGTGAGGCACACATTCATATGGCGCCTCAAAGGACTCGACGGACCCGAGATACCAAAGTGTGACTTCGGTCACTTGGCTTTGTCAGCCAGGAAACCAAGGGGCCAGTCAGCCTACGAGCTGGGCAGGATGTGCGAAACAAGGACACGAGTGGAGAGGCGACCGAAATGGAAGGACGAGTGCAACTGGGACTGGCTCCAGCGTCTTCTGGCCGGCAATCATGGCAACCGCAAATCATCATAGATATTTCGAAAATTTCATTACATTGTTAGGTTGTGCAGGGCGACTGGGTAAAGGTGGCAGGATTTCTTCTTGCTCCTTCCTGCACGACCTGCCACACACCACGCCCACTGACCCATCTGGGAAATCTCGCTGTTACACACTACACTTGGAGAAAGTACTTATTCAATTTATTATATATGTATATATCATAGAAAATCATATGTTATATTATGTATTTATATAAATATCTGTACTGTACTAAGATAGTTTATAATTTGCAAACAAATTTAAGAAGTTTAATCCGTTTCTTCATTCATTTATAAATTACCCAACTGTTATTTCTATAGTTCTCAGTGCATTTCTGCACTTGGCTGAATGTTATCTGCCATGCCAAATGATGTCAATGAATGGTTAGATGAGGTGTGCTTGTATGAGTCCCTGTATTATATAACTCCCCACCCACCGACTCACACACACACAGACACACACACATACGCATAACAGTTAATGACGGCTCTGAAAATTCCCAGGAAGAGCAGGAAAAGCACAAGTTTCCGACGGAGCCGAGCCGCCTCCCATTTCCCCATCTCCCCATTTTCCCCAAACCAGCAATTCGTGTGCCGTTTTTCTTGTTGTTTGTGTGTTTTTTTCCGGTTTCCCCGTGTCCTGCCACTCCCCATTCCCTCCCCAGCCACCCCCTTTTCCGCTTGTAGCAGCCATTCTCGTCCATTGTCTCATTGTCTGTGCGCTCATGTATGATTTTTTATTATAAATAAGCTTGTAGGCATGTGTCAGCTAGAAGGGAAGAGCCCTGTGCGCCAACTAAACTCTGGCCGTAATCTGAAATGGTAAGCAACAGCAATGTCTGGCAATCATGGTGTAACTGCCAGGAAACAACCAAAACGAAAAAACGAGAAAGTGGGTTGTGACATTAAAATTTAAGATTTAAGGCATTCATTGGCCGGAATTTCATTAGGTGAGCGCTGCCAATTTCGTTCAAAAGAAGTCGACCGAGCTAAGAGAAACGAGAATGAATATATCTATAAGTAATGATCTAGAGCTGACATTAGAATAATTTATGAATAGGAATAAATAAGAGTTTTACCTCAGCAAACGGAATAATAAATACGATTCAAATACATGTGAATATGGAATACAAATTATATATTGATGCCAGTAAGCTTGTAATCACCATGCTTATGTAAACCGATTTCCTTAATAGCCATTTATTTTTGTACTTACAGAACTCGAATTTCATTTAAATACCTTTTCCCAGCAATCAAAATGCTGAGTAAAAACACCCGATTGCTTTAGAACGAAAAAGCTCGCTTAATAATTCCCATTCAGACAATCGCTTTTAATTTATTTATGAAAATGTCCTGTAGTCTCCTCGCATTGTTAAAGCAAATCGTCTTTGGCAGAGCAATTCAAATTGAGCACCCATAAATACTTTGAACAATTGCCGTCGGCCTGCTTGATTGTTATCTCAGCGCAAATCTGGCTCATTCAATAAAAAATAAAGACACACAATCTAGGAATACACACATGCTGCATTCGTCCATCAAAAGCAATTTTATCTAACTTACAAATTTCCAAGCAAGCAGGAAGGGCAACCTTTTGCTGGCACACGATATATACATCGAAATTGCAAACAAATCGAAAGCCGCAGACGTTGTGGGTGTGGATGAATATCTCAATTGCTGAGGAAGTTAAAGGGAAAATCCAGCAGTCGGCTGCTGAAAAAGAATACACATTGCCTAGGGCTTATTTGTCGATTGTGCGGCATTGCAACACTTTTTTCTCAATCCCCGGGTTTAAATGAATAATGGGCAACAAGGGGCAACTACGTTCGCCCTTCACCAACTACGCTCCACTCCAGCCAAGCCAATTTCAATTCCCTTCGCCATCCACTCGAATCCTTCCTGGAAGCTGTGGCTGCGTCATTTCCATCAGTTGATTGCCATTATGTTGTTAAGGTGAAAAGCGCTGGGACATTGTTGTTGTTTTTGTTGCTGCCGTGTTGGTGTGTGGCAGGAATATAGCGACACTTGCAACAGCGCACAAACAAACAAAGTGCAATGCTGTTATTGTTCTGCTGTTGAGTGGAAAATGAGTTTACACTTAAGTAAATCACTTTTGCGCTTTCATATTGACAAATGAAATTAACCCCGGGCACAGAGGGGAGCACCACCGACATGTTCTTCCCCGAAGCACGCACACGTAAGACATTGCGTATACGCAATATCTGGCAAGGTCTGCTTTCCTGCATTGTTAACGTGTTTATTAGTGAGTCAGATATCCCTTCGCCCTGGTGCGGTAAAACCGAACCGGCCATAAAGAAAATTTGATTTCGAATTGGCAGCACAAACCTCAGAGTAAAGGTGTGGGCGTGGGCGTGGGCTGGGACAAAAGGTCAGGGGTTGCAGGGCTCACTCAATTTGCTGGCTAATTTAATATGCAGGCTGCAGAAAAACCTACCGAAAAGTAAAATAAAGGCACACCAAACATTTTCAGCTCTCGTAATTGGATTTTGCAAAGTTATTGTCTACAAGCCGGCAGCCCCTTTCCTTATCCATCCCTTCCATCTCGCACTCGCTGCATTTGAAATATCGAAAAAGTTTCTGTATGGGAAAGGGTTTCCAGTCCTGAGTATGAGATATGCATGCTAAGTCATGGCTGACCAGGCATACGAAAGTTTAAATGACTTTTGCTTACTCTTCGGCCCAGTAAGAAAAGTACACTCACACTGCAGATGTGTGACACAATAACTTTTCGACTGTGAGCTTAGTTTAATTAAAAGCAAAAGAGAACGCTGTGTCGAGTTTCTCGACTACCAGATACCCGTTACTCAGCTAGTGGGATGCCTAATCAGAAATTTTACAATTTTTGTTTGGAAAATCGATAGATATAGGCAAGAAAATATTAAAATGAAAAAGTAAAAAAAAATATAAAGTTTGGGCGCGGCAGTTTTTGGTCGGAAGATCTTTCTTCTACCTGTTACATACTTTTCAATAAATCTAGTACTTTCTTTTACTCTACGAGTAATGGGTGTAAAAAGGTAAAAGACAACTGTAAGAAGACCACGATTTTTCCACTGCGTCAAGTTTTTCCTTGCACAGGACTAATTTAATTTACAACTTTGCACATCGGTAACTTTTCAAATTTCTTAACTTATATCCAGAAAACGATTCATTTTTCGCTGTGTATGTGTGCGAATTATTTTCCTGTCTTCTGTCCGGCAATTTCTGTACTTTAATTATTTAGTTAATTTAACTGCCTTGGGATTCTTTTGAATTTTACCTAAATAAGACGTAATAAAAGTTAAATAATATTTGCGGATGTGAAAGGGCAGAAAAAGCATATCTTGTTTCAAACCAGAACTCTTCTCATACTTAGCATAACTTGTCATGTGCAGAAAATTACTTTCACGTCAACAAGAATACGAATTTCCTGCGAAAGTTCTTTTATTTTTGTTTGTGAAACTTGTGTTCAGCACACGCAGAGCAAATTCCTTAAACTTTTCCGCTGTACGCATATCAGAAAACAGAAAGGATTTTCCGTGACTTTTTTGAAGAATTTTTTTATAAGTTCCCACAAGTACACCGCAATGATTGTCGCTCTCAAAATCGATACAAGGTGAAGACATTTTTTTAGATATCTCCTTTCTGTGTTCATAGGCGAAGAAATAATCATTGTGTTATTAAAATCTACTTAAAAGAAATATGCTTTAAAAGAACTCTATCAAAATGAAAGAGATTGTTAGAACACCTTACTTCTTGGATTAAAGAGCGTATTAAACTCGGTTTGACTCATCCACTGATGGAGTTTTAGCTGTAACCAAACACATGCATAATGTTTATAATGAAAAGTGCAGGAGCAGGCACAAGTTAAAGTTTTTGCCATGCTCTCAAAACAGTTTTCCACCCATTTTCCACCGTTACCACTTACATTCCTCCCGTTACATTCTGCCACCCGCGTAATCTTTCTCTCAGAGCTTTGAACCTACACCTTCCGCTGTAACTCAAAACTGTTTGCTGCCAGTTTGATACCGTGTGTGCGTTATTTTCTGCTATCAGCTTCTTCCTGTTGTTAAGTTTTGCCAGCCAACTTGTGTGTAAAGTGGGTTAAGAACTAAAATGAGGCATGTGAAAATTATAATGCCACATAACTGCGGAAATTGTTCAAAAAATCAATTTACAGGGCAGACAGACCATACTGCACATTATGCTAATGCCCATTGTAATCTCGTCCGAGATCCCACGAGCCCCGACCCACACAACTCGCATAACAATGGCAAGTGATAGTAAAAATCAAATATTATAGTCCCAAGGTAAGGACTGCGAGTGCAGGATAACACTTTTCAGGCCAGGACCGAAACAATCTGGCGAACGGAGAAGTCAATATGCGCCTTGCTCGGTGCATTTCTCAAGTTGGATAATATTGCGGTCGGCTTTGCATGGGGGAGAATGTGCTACAAAAAGGGGAGAATCAAATGCACTCAAGAAATTTATTTTGAATTCCTAGAGCTGTAGGTTTTTACTAAAATTGATAGGGAATATTATTAATTTGTATATACATGACCACTTACTTTGAATCCTTGAAGCCGAAATGTGTGCATTACAAGAATTAAGATGCGTAAATAAAAACGTTTTTCAGGTTTTTTTCCTTCCCCTACTTGATAATTGAGAAGTGTAACTTTTAGACAAATATTTTTTGTGAGTGCTGAAAGCGGAAATTCGCCTGCAACAATCTGCAACGTCTTAGTTTTTAGCCGACTGTTGCCCTCTTTTGACTGTTAATCGGCTGCAAAAACAAAATGTACTCGAGTGGTAAAAGTTCCCAGCATGGCCATCCAACTGTGAATGCAAAAAGTAGCAAAAGGAGCAGCCAGGACAGCAGAAGGAGCAGCAAAGGGAGTCCAGGATCCAGGATCAGGCGGCAAAACCGTTGCTGACTGGAAGATGCCCTAATGCGGTTGGCACACATCACTTGTTCCCCTGCTCGATTGGCAGTTGTTGTTCTTATTGTTGTTGGTATTGTTGTTGCTGTTGCAAGTTGTGGCCCAGAGTGCCTAATAGCAATTCAATTTGTTCCAAAACGTAAGCTTCAAAGTGGCAAGAACTTGGCGATGCAAGAGATTGAACTGAGCTCTTGAACTCTGAGGGGCTTGCGGCTGTGTATGGAATCGAAAGGCATTAGAAATCGAAGGAGTGCGGTGCACATTCAGAATTGGTTTTCCATTTGGCCACAACATAAGTTATAAAATTATCTGTAACAAACAAAGAAATTACAATGAATTAATTTTTTTGATAATTATATTAAAGGGTATATTATTAGAAAGTAAACTGCAATTAATTCAGCACGCACGTTTTAAATTCAGCATTTCAGGAAGAGTGAAAACAATTAAAGCAATCAAAACAGAAAGGGGGAACTGCAATCGGATCTGCAAAAATGTTTCACCTGAATTGCAAGGAGATTCTCCCCAGGAGGCGTTGAGCTGCTCTGGGATATACAGACGAGCTGAAGGGATAAATGAGCGAAAAGCTATTAGGACCTGCCGTAAATTCAACAGTTTATTGGCTGCTTCGCCCGAAGTGCAGCCAAAATATTTGGCTCTCCTTAATTGAAAATGCACTTGGCCAGGAGGACGGAGGACGGAGGGCACACGGCAAAAACACCCATGCAACCTCATCTCTGTCTGGAGCATTTCTAATGAGCACTTAACAATTACATACCTCCTGAGTACGTTGGCTGGGCATGGGAATTCTTTTCCATTGACCGTCTTTCCTGCTCGTACTTGAACAAAGTTTAGCACATACTTTGCTCTACTTTATTTCCCAATGTCCTTTTAATCAAAAGCCAACTTGACTGGGCCAACAACAAAGCCATCCCATCGACTGCGACTTGCACAACGAGCATTCAGCATCGAACACTGAGCAGTGAGCAGCAATCGATTTAGTTGGTGGGATGGGCGGCAAAGCCAGGGAGTGCTTTTCCAGCAGGAGCCGGAGAATTTACCTTGCCAAGTGCTCTTCAAGATGCACTCATTTAATTGAGTGACCCAAAAATGAACGAGCTGCATGTTTAATTTCTCGCTCTTGTGCCTCTCGAGCACTGATTAAGATCCCAGATCCCAGCTCCCAGGCCAGTCGATTGCTCTTTAAATATTTAAAGAAATTCCACTGTGAAAGGGCCAAGTGCTGTCGGCCAGGAGTCGCCAAAGGCACTTAAGTGGCAATAGCCGGGATGCTGTGATGTTGACTCTAGCATTAGAGGCAATATCTGCACTTGCTTCATGTTCATAATTGCACGCAGCATTGTAAGTCCTGATTGCATGTATAAAAAGCTTCGCCACCAAAAATGTCAGCTAAATCGGGATTAAGGATAATGAGAAAGAAGTTCGCATAACAATTTATGAAAGTAAAACCAAGGCCTTAAGCATTAGCATTTCCCTAGTGATTCGCTGCAGGACATTATCGTGTACGCATTTCGGACATATTTGGGCGGCCATTGTTTCGCAGTTTCGACAGCTTCTTCTGGCTAATATCAACAGGGAGCTTTTCGTGAACAAGGCGATTGCATGTTTCCAGCGAATTAATAAACCAGAACTCCACGGCCATACATGAGGAGCATTCCTCCAAGCCCACAGTTCCCAGTTACCAGTTCCCAGTTCCCGAGGGCACCAGCCCACTTTCGGTGCCTCCCAGAAACGCACATTAATGCGAGTACATAAAACGAAACTGTGATTTTCCTCCTTTCCGCCAAGGTTTCCTCCACTTTTTATACATCATGATTTTATGCGGCTCGAAGGTTAATGATATGGATAGAGGGCGGGGAGGACTCAAAGTGCTTCAGCTAATTATGCGCATGTGAAGGGAGGTTTTTGGGGTGTCATGATCCGGCCACATTAGTTGTATTATTCTAATTAGGCGACGGACAAATTAATCGGGCTGCGAAAAACCCAATGAAGTGTGGGGAACACACTCGATGGGTTGGTTGGACGAGCGCATGGAAAAGCACTTTGGAAAATGGTCGGACATTAGCACCACCAGCTGGTTTTCTCTTATATGTTTCTTCCTTCAGGTGTAATTGCCTGCAATTTTCCCTCACTTTTCTTCGACGATTATTGCGGTCTTTATTTGACCCTTAATGTCGATTGTATTGCTCGCGTTTTTATAACAATCAACTAGCTTTTCCTCTTTCGCCCTTAAATGCACTTAATTTTTAATAACCAGCAGTTAAATGCTCGGACTCGAAAAGCTCATTGCATTTCCACTCCACTTGGACGGCATTACTTGAGTCAACATGCAATCAATTTGATATATTATGACCGGAGTGTAAAACGCTGTTGGGTAATTAATAATAAATAAAATGGGGATACTGTGAAATGCTGGGATCATAAAAGCTAGGGGCATGGCATACACTTGGTGTATTTTTGTTTTGTTTGCATTGTATTCTTTCCCAAACCCTACAGCTCGGTTAATATTTTTTATCTGATCGAGAGAAGATGGAATCCCTTGGCTGGTTCATAAAAATATCCATAATTAATTAAAGTCAAACCCTCACATAGCCGTATCACAGACTTCTTTGTGTGTATCTTGAGATACAAGTACCAGGGCATAAATCAAATCAAGAGGAAGGTTATCACGTTGATCACGTAATTGATTATGTAAGCTGTGCAGTGGGCGAGTCCTTGGGTGCGCTATATTTGCCGTATATATAGGGGAAATGCTCCTTTTTGTTCCACCAAGTGATTTCGCAATTAACAAGGAAAAGTTTGCTGTCATTTGGGGGGCCGAACGAGTGGCTGTCGGAAGAGAGGAACACGCAATCCCCCAGCACGTGGGCATTAAAAGTCCGGACTAAAGACTCCGGACTCCGGACTACGGACTACGGACTGTGGACTGTGGACTGTGGACTCTGGACTACGGGTCCAGTCCGGTCGGATGGCATTCGGACTGCCGGAGTTTGGCATTGTTGGTGCTGCCTCCCCTTTGGGACGTGACAATAAAGCGCCGAACCGTTAAACTATTGTGCGCCATAAGGATTAATGTCATTTACATAATTTGCTCATGTGTGAGTGTGAGCGATGGCTGGTGCTGGAGGTGGAGGTGGAGGTGTAGGTGGAGGTGCTCCTGAAAACCCCCAAAGCAGGAGGACACGCGTTTCGGTTTTTCGGCATTTCAGCATTTCAGCATTTTGGCCACTCGCACGAACAGCTGCAGCAACATGATTGAGCTCTCAAATTGCTCGACCACGCTCAATCGTTAGATCCCATGGTCTTACACTTGGCAAAATTCTGTTGTGAATTTGTGAGGCCTTTTCTCGTAATTGCGTGCCTTACAAGCATTGCTATCGAGAAAGTTTGTTCACGCCGTGAATCTTTATTGTATACGTTTACTTTCTAGTTCTTAAACTTAAAATCCGTTCTTTCCTCCAGTGTAGCCAGCAAAAATCAGAAACAGCAAAGGCAACCGAAACATGGCATCCAAAATGGTTGACAAACACCGAAGATTTGTTTAATTCGTTCTGTATTTTGCCGGACAACTCGTCGAGTTTCCACCGCTCAACCATTCTTAGTCAGAGTCCGCACCTGTCATTAGTTTTTCGGGCATATTGCTCCGTGGACATAATTATCCATCTGACTTGTGTTCATCCATGTGCGATGCCAGGGCATGGGTTCGAGATTTTTCGACAATTACCGGACAACCGCTGTGAACAGAGTCGAATGGTTGTCCATCATCTAGTTGTACAACTCCCATTTATAGGACCAAATAGAAGGGGCGTTGCCCGGGAAATGGCAAGGACATAAAAACTTTCCCCACACTGTCAAGCCACAATGGAGTCCTTTGCCACGCACGAGAGCAGGATAGTTGCGTTTTTGGGAAACATGATAGGGGGTCCTCGTGAGCTGCATCATCCCCACAGTTTTGGCATTTCCCAGTAGCGACAATTGCATTGGAAATTGGATTAAGCACATGTCACAAGGAAATCAGAAGCAGCTGTCTGCGAAAAAGGAAGGCAAAAGTGCGGAGCATCATACTGAAGATTATCAATGGAAGTACGATTTATTAAATGTATTAAAGAAAGAAAAGTATTGAGAATCATACAAAAAATATAGCTTACAAGAACTAAATAAAAATTATATTATATTTTTGCGTTAGTTGCTTGCAGAATAAAATATTATTTTAACAAGCGAAAGCTTAAATCTAGATTTGTCTTTATAAATAGTAAATTATTTATAGAGAATACTTTCTTAGGCGACTTGAACTAACATATGTCGCTCGTAAAAAATGCTTCCCATGTGCGGTGCAGACAGTGACTATTGCATCAAGGCACCGCAGCACCACCCACTTGAAAACCACCCGGCACCACAATCGTAAAGAATCATGGAGAGAAATTGTTGAGCACAGTCGTCATATCTGGCCATAACTCATGCTTTGTCCCCTTGTTCCTCGCATCTGTCTGGAGCCCACGCCACGCCACGCCATGCCACGCCCCCTTTTCTGGTGGAACGCCCCTCCATCCCGCCCCTGCCCCGCCTTAATCTGTAGTCGCATTTGGATTCTGCTTTGCGTTTGGCACTGGTTTCGTTGACGTGACGTGACGCTGGAGTTTTGGCCTGGCTGGCTGGTTGGCCAATGACAATGACATCGTCATGTCTTTCGCAGAAACATGAGATGCTGCTCCTCATCGTAGTCTAGTCCGATTCTCCCCAGCTCCTGCAGATCCAAAAATGTATATATATGAACGGGTATATACATATATCTATATGTATTTGAACCTCATGGAGATGATACGTGGAATTCGAAAAGCGCGTGCCATGGCTTACACGTGTCAGTGGTCATGTCAATTGTCCGAATGAAGTGCGAGTTTAGTTCGTCCCATGTGAAAATTTGAGACACTCACCATCCGGAGAGTGAATTGTTAGCTCCTGGCATTGATTTCCAACTGTTGATGAGCTCCATCGAAAGGATTTCTATGATTTTCACTGTGGGCAACAGTACGAATTTTCAAATATACCACTTGGATTAATTTACCTATTTTACTATAAAATTAATTAGTACGCAAGGACATACCCCAAATAAATTTTACTAAGAATGAGGAAAAGCTAGCATATAAACTTTCCATACCCAACAAAACTCATTTTCTCTGCGTAAATATAAACAAGTTACTGGCAAACGCCAGGCTGCATGCAAAGTTCCCACAACTTAAGTAAGTTGTTGAAATTTGGGTTAAATAGAGCTCGCCACTAATTAGGCAACTAACTAGATCCTCGGTGATGAGACGCCAATAAGGTCGCAGTTGATGATAATCACGGTGATGCAGCAGCTTCCTCTGGGAAATTGAGCACTACAGCGAACACGTTGAGCATTAATAACTTGTGATTTATAGCGGGAGATTAACTTTCGCCCATCTCACGCCTGCATAAAATGGTGTTAAATTGCTACCAGTTCGATGAAAGTTTGGCCAAAGTGTCCGTGAGTGTGTGCTGCAAGAAAAGTTTTCGTCTCTAATTCGCAGGGATGGGAAAGTATTTGATAAATGGTCTGTGTGATTGCCGGATGGATTGGCCTAAAGAGTTTTGCTTGCACGGCCAGACTTGTGCAAGATTAGTCGGACTAGCAAAAGAGAGCGATGTTAAATTCACTTACTTAACTAAATATTTCACTAAATATTTCACCATTTTGATCGATTGATCAAACCAGACTCACCCTTTATTCCATGTAGCACAGCAGAGAGTAAGCCCCCTTAAAGCGACAAACACTTGACATAATAACTGGCAGCATTTGCATCTATTCCGAAACATAATGACAATGTCGGTCTGCGACCCTTCAGCGGGATCTAAACTGTCTTTTGTTGTGCCAAGCTCACAGAAATCACAAAAAGAAGGAGCTGGAAAATGGGGAAAAATGGAGAAGCGTGCATGGAGTGCAGATAAGTCCCTGTTTTATCCATTCCCCTTCGCACTCTGCTCATTGTGCGAACGCCACAATGCACAATTTTTACGCGCTCTACTTCTTAAATTAAATAGCAGTCTTTCTCAGCGAGTGCGTGAGTGTGTGTGAGCCATTCCACACATGCAAACTGGGAAATCACACACACATGCCGCCGTATTGTCTTTTGCGGCTGCTGGAAAACAAAACGTCGAGAAAAGTGATTCATGCCACAGAAGAGACAGCTCCACAAAAAAAAAAGAAAACGAGACCAGACCAGACGGGGCTCAAACTCAAATGCAATGCGAAGAAGTTTATTACAAAAACTTCGAAATCCCTTTTATTAACACAACCACCATCGTTATCATTATCCAGTTCGCAAGGATTAAGTTTAATCGAAGCAACGGATTTTGGATCATCAGGCGATGATAAGAGCTCATACTACAGCACATTTAGGGTCAGATTTTTGGGCACATAAAGTTGTTTTGTTGTTATGAGACCCCAATGGGACATAATGGCACGTAAACGGAGCCCAAATGGCAACAATAAATGCAAATAAAGCCATTCCCGTTTATTTGCCTGACTTGGGTGAGCGGGAAGCAAATTTGCCGGCTTTATTTAATATTTTAATTATGAAAAGGCTACTGTTTAACTCATTTGCTCTTTTGCCTGTTTGGCCCGCAAATATGCACATCGTGCTTTAAGTATGGGCGAAAAAATGTGTCACACAATTATTCAATTTCGCTTTTATGTGCTCGCATTTATTGCATTTTTAATCGCACTTAATATTTCAGCTTGTCGCGCCTCGTGTCTCCTCTCGTATGTTGGTATTTGGTATTTTCTCCTGTGCAATATTTATTATGCCAATAATTTGTACTATGTTGCCCTTTGACTGCTTTTATAATTAATCATCGGACCTGGCGCAGAATTTAAATACCAGCAAGTGTGATCTTGTTAAGCCGGCCACTTTCTTTTATTTTGATTACCATATAAAGAGTTATTCAAATTGAATGTATTGAATTTATCTGCACACTTCATTTGATAAAATCCAAGCTCATTTTACAGAGAAAACAAAAGTGTGTTTAATTTTTGAACTCATCTCTACTCCAAACATGCTTTAAGCACTTATATCTTCATGTCCTGCTTTTATGTATCCGAGTACGCAAATCTAATCTTCATGTTTCTCCCTTTTACACTTTTGCAGGGCTGGCAACAACTTAAGCTGGACTCAATGGGAAGTACAAAATCGCAATAATTGACAAATCCAGTTAAAAACTGTGCAATTCCCCAAATGAAAACACAAAACCGACAGTAAAAATAACTTAAAGTCCAGGCCAAACAAGCAAGGCGAGAAACAACGGAGACTGAGTCCTCAAATTGCCCCAGAAAATTGCATAAAATTGCAGCTAGCCAACAGGAAGTGGAGAAGTGACAGGGAGAGATACTACGGCGATAACCAAAGGACACAGACGGGATAAATCCGAACGGGGTCAGTCATTTACTGCACGATTGCCAACCCCGACCAAAAGAGCTGAAAGTTTAATTGCCTCTGTTATTCGGAAAGGAGCAAGAAAGCTGGAAAAGCAGCAAAAGCAGCAGGAGCAGGAAAAGCAGGAAAATTGGAAAAGCGACGCAGTCGAGGCGAATGCAACAATTAAAATCAAAAAGTTTCGGACAAGATGCTGCTGCCGTGGCGACAACAAATCCCAACTGCTGAGCGCATCCATCGACAGCCCTTCCGAGCCTAAGATCCTGTGGAAACCAAGGACACCGACTGCACAATCCTTCGAGCGAAAGAAACGGACTGAGACTGAGCAAAAGAGAGGGGGCGAAAACACGCTGGCGAGTGGCGGGCCTTTTAAATCGCCTGCTTCTAATTTGAATGGACTCAGCCGCATTCGACATTCAAATGCATATTTGGAAACTTTTGTTAATTGGTAAGTGCCAGTCCGTGTTATTTTATGCTTGATGAAAACGAAAACTTGACCACTCTCCCTGATAACTTTTGCAGACCAGAATTATACTGCACTAAAAGAAATTAATAAATGGGCATTGCAAGAAAGTTTATCAAAGCGATTATTAGAATGTGAATATTTGTATACAAAGCGTAACTTTACTTTATTCAAAAATTTCAAGAAATTGTGCAAAGTGTATATTAGACAAGCATTAAAAACACGGACGCTGATTTCAAACTTTTTCCTACATCAAAATGGATAATAATGATAGAAAAATACTCTAAGAAAAGAGGATCCGGCTTGGGGATTATATTAGTATAAGCAACAAAAGCCCGAAATATTCACTCCTTCGAAATGCTTCCCAAATTTACTACTGCCCTCAGTGAGAAGGGCAATGCACGAAAAACCAGAGATAGGCAACCCTTTTGAATAAAGGGTTAAAAGTTGCCGCTCTCATATTTCTGTTTTTTATTTTTCCTTCGCCTTTGCCTTTCCTCTTTTTCTGTTCATATTTAACTTGGCCAAAGAGTTCTTTCCCGGCGAGTGGAACAATTTTTTTGCCACCCCCGCTCTTCCTGAGCATTTCAGCAAGGCTGGTTTAAATAGTACTTTCACCTACTTTCTTCCGAGTTAAAGTTGTTGAGGGTTAACCCACGAGAGCAGACTCTCCTCCAGGGCAGCCAGAGAGCTTTTTAATTATGGAGCTGCATCTCTGGGGTGAATCTGCGGCGTTTTGTTAATTTGTGTTTTCGAAGTTTATTAGAAAACAGAAGCTTGCGAGGAAAAGTCGCAGATGCTCAGCGGTTTGTAATTCATTTGCAGCACTGACGAACATTTTGATATGCACTTGCTAGTGAAGTGTTAATTTGGACAATTGAAGAGCATGTTTTTATTGATTATTTTTATTTCACTTTTTACAAAATACTTTGCATTACAATGAACTTTACATTTGCGTTAGCACTTACAGCATCTTTTGGTTTTTATACCAATTCGAGCTTAAATAGTTCAACCTTCCCTCCACTTGAAAATTAATTTTAAGCGCTTGGTTGAAACTTTTGGCTGCGATTGCCATCCAATTGCTCGCCATATTAACAGGCAATCAACTTTGATTAATATCGAGCACAAAGCCCTGCCGCTCGATTCAAGTTCAATTTCAATTTGTGACCCGCATCCCACTGCCGAAGCAATTGCATTTTTCCCCCAGTTTGAAACTTTGACATGAGGACTTGGGACTTGCTGCACTTAATAAAGTTATTTATCTAGATCAGAGACTCTGCAGTTTAGCTCGAGGTAAGGACCATGTGCGTTGAGGTGATTGATGGCATCGATAAGTTCTTATAAACTGCAACCGCTTGCGGCGGTCATCCAAGTCACTTTCTTATACGAGTATATTCATATATATAAATATATATATCAGTCAGATAAGCCGGTCTTACGCTTTGACATTCAGGCAGTTACTCTAAATTGCGCATACTAAAATTTGCATGAGCTGGAGAAAAAAAAGAATAGTAATCTCCCTGCTGGAAATTCCATTGCATAATTACGCCGTCGCCATCGCCACTGATTTCGACCCCAATTAAAAGTCAACTGCACTTGAGACTTACTTTGGCTGACCACACGCCGCAGCAGAAAAAACAAAAAAAATCGGAGTAATGCAGAAATAAAACTGCTGAAACTTTTGCACCAAATACTTAATGAGTGGCTCATAAAAATTCCCATATATATGCAAGTTAAGTTTCACAGCGGGCGAGGTCGAAAAACACAAATGTCAGACGCAAACAGAAACCTCAACAATTAAACTTTGACTGGACGACTTTACAAACTGGCAGACCAAACTGTTTTATAATGTATAAAGGTTTTCTGGCAATTGCCAAAACATAATCACTGCGAATTGCACAAACAACTCGGCCAGAAGACTTAGTCAAGTGAACATGTGCTCATATGGCTAGGATCCGACTTTTGCAAACCAAATCATAGCCTTTGTGGTCCAGACGTGTGGTTAACTTGAAATAATATTTAATTAAGAGAACAAACCCTATAATGGAGTGATAATTGTGGCATTTCTGGTGAAATGGGCGATAACAATTTTTTGCTAAAATATTCAATTTTTAATTCCTTTTTAAGCCAACAAATTTGTGAAAGGGCTAAAACCAAGTAAGGTGTGGGGAAATCAAAGTTTAACTCTCCACAAGAGCTTTATGGCAGAACTCAACGAAGGATGGCGATGTCTTATAAAATTAGTCCTTTCGAAGAGCTTTTATGGTGCCTGTGGTACTTATACACTTACTTATAATATAAGTGTCAGTCCGTGTTATTTTATGCTTGATGAAAACGAAAACTTGACCAGTCTCCCTGATAAAACGAGTCCTTTCGAAGAGCTTTTATGGTGCCTGTGGTACTTATACACTATAATACACATATTCGCTTCATTTTAGAAAAGGAATTTTGTTTGTCATTGGTACTTCCTTTGGCATAATATTGAGGGTATAAGACCGACAGTATTCTATTTTCGAAATGGATTAAAGCTCTAGTATAAGGACATTTTCCGCACCATCAGAAAGCTTTCGCATGAGTGTAAGTTTATACAAGTTTTTCGGAATCCTTTTATTAATACATGCTTAGAGTACATTTTAAAATATATCCCACTATTAATATTAAAAGCAGATATTTTACAGAATTCTCTTATTTATAGCAAAACTGTCAAGTGTTATACAAAAAGATAAAGAGAGAAGTTAAAGCACAATGAAATTTTGAGATAGTCATTTCGAAATCAATTAAAAAATAATTGTTAAGGTACTAAGATACTCACTAACGCTCCTTGGAAAATAAATGAAACATCCAGAAAATGTCAAATAAACGCAAAACTCCACATTCGCACGTCGCACTTAAGCAGCATTATTCAATTTAGACGTCAGAAATGTCATCCGTAATAGAGACAAACTCAAAAGGCAAGAAAGTCGCAGAGAACTGCGGCAATAATACAAACAAATTAGAAATTACGATGCGACAGAAATGACATCAGAGGGGCAAAAGGACGAAGCCGAGCCAACTAACCCGCAAACCATTCAGCATGTTAGCACCGAAGATAAGAGCAGCTACTACAAGTGCGACTGTGCGACTGTGGGTCTGACAGGGAGGACAAACTGCAACCGGAGGGGAGAGCCAGCTTAAAACTATAATTTGTAGGTTGTTGCAGTCTGGCAAAGCCACAAAAACACTCGTGTGTGCGTGCTGAACAGTGAAAAAAATTCCCAAGTAACGCATTACGACTCTGAATTCTCTAAAATCATTCTGGAGGACTTTGGAATCCAAAAGTTGCCAATGTAGAGGGAGCTAAAGTAACCTACTTAACCAAAACTCAAATTTCCTGATAAGGCAAACGGAGAAACCTGGGATGAGTTGTTGGTAAATTATGTTAGGTGTATACATACACATTTTACTTACACATTTTAAATGCGGACCCACATATTCCCTGTGTATTCACATGAGAGCCTGGGGTTTTTATTATTGTGGCTTCATTTGCAATGCACAAAGAGAGCGGGATGGCAGAGCGGGAGCGAGGGAGACAGAGGGAGGCCAGTGCGTGGCAAGTTGGCGACCGCATCTAAAATGAAAAATCTCAAGCCCGAGCTACACAAGGCAGCAGCATTTTAGGAAAAACAGGCGAGCTACGATCCCAAGAAGGGACAACACTTGTGGCTTTTCCACTCACACTTATACTCACACAAGCAGTGTTGCGGGTGCTAAAATGGCCACAGCCACAATTTGTGTTGTCACGAAGTAAATGTTGACACTTGACATAGACAAATACAAATACATGCGGACATACACCATCACGCACACACTCGAACTGAGAAAGGGGAGAAAGTGAAAAAAGAGTTGCTGGCTAACCCGTTAGGAGTTTGTTTTATGCTTCCGCACACTTGACATTACACTGCCATTGCACATCCTCCCCCAACCCCCAACGCCCCTTTTGTCCCATTTCTCGTCCGGTTCCCCCTTTTTGGCCCTCTTTTGTCCGCTTTGTAGGGGATAGGGGATAGGGGATAGCAAGGTTATCTGAAAACCCGAGAGCAAAGGAGCTCGGAAAAAATCAAATTACTAGGGCTGCTTAGATCACTTGAATTTAATTGCATTTGGCTCTGCGCGGCATGGCCACACTAAATTATTTGCTCTTTATTGCTTCCATATGAAACTTGGTCACACTCGACATTAAGCTCTCATTTTAATTCGGAAAACCTAGGGTATCCTGTAAACGCAATGAATTATATTCTACGGTTTCGCATAGTTCCTAAGCCTTATAAAGGGTTGGATACTTTTCCAAAAATATCCAAGTCCTTCTTTGCATATTGAAACTTAAAATCCTCTTCTAGGGTATTGCCAAGATGACTTTGACCCACCCCAGATTGCTTATTTGGATAGGAGCCGCTGCCTAGCCCCTCCCACCACTTTTGTGTCGTTCGTGCCGTTATTCAATTTTACTTTGACTGCTAAGCTCACTCCAACACCCACACCCACACCCACAACCAATATTTTCTCTGCCCCCGATCCCTCCACCCTGCCTTTAGTTGCCACTACTCGACCAACCTCCCGATGAAACCCCACATTCCCCCAGGCACCGTGTTCGTGACACTCTCTGATAGCAAATTATTACAGTCTGATGAGTTCGTCCTGCTGATGAATGAATGCCGAGCCAATAAATTGTGCTCTGGGCCAGAGATACTGGACCATTTTTTGTTTTGCCGGTCCTGCCCCGTTTTGTTCATTTTTTTTGGGGGCGGGGGTGAGATGAGATGAGAATCTTGTTATATTCAAAGTATGGGTCACATCAATTTGTTTGCTTTATTTAAGTTTCTGTTTTGATAAAAATTGTTGGCATACTTTGCCAAGTCAGCTGCCAGGACTCTCATGTTTGCATGTTTGTCCATGCATTATGGACTCCTCAGTTAGGGGACAATATTTTCACAGGACCCCTGGGGATTATTTTTACTCTCCTAACACAACTTAATTAAATATACCTTTTGCGAATTAACCACGTGCATAACTCAGGACCAAAGGCAGAATCCAAGCCGAAACCAAGGACCGCAAATGAGCGAGCTGCCGCCTGTGCCCAAATATGTTCAAAGAAATTAATTGCGCCGGTGAAAGGAGCAGCCTGCTCAGAGCACATACCTGCGTATCCTTATTGGTACTATAATGCGGTAAGTGGGCAAATGCATTCCAGCTGCTTGGAGCAGCGACCCCACCGCAATCCCTGCACAATAAACTACCTTGCGGTTCAAAGTTGATGCCCGGAAACTTTTAGGAATGCCTCGCGTCCGCAAGTTAATTAAAGTGCTTTGTATCCTGTGGAGGAATCCGTGCACTTGGCAGATTATCTTCAGGTTCCTGACTTTCTGGCCATCGATGTGGTTTACTCCTTTGCCTGGCATGTGGTTTCCCACCATACTTATATCTATACTTTTCGAATCCTCAAAGCTAAATCTGATTCTCTCTGGTATATATCGTTAGATAGAATAGAAATTATTAAGTAAGAATATAAGTTATCGGCTACAATGATGGTCAATTTTTGAGCAGTCCACTTCAGTAGGTGCTAAACACATCCACAAAAGGAATTCCAAGCCCAATGCCGCAGCATTTCTCCGGGACAATTGATTGATTAATTCGACGAGGGCATAATTTGCGGTGGCATTAAATTGAAATGAATCGATTCACAGTAAAGTGTCATAGTTCAGCCGGCAAACAGGACGCGGTGCAAAACTTTAATGCGACAATTTGCAGCTGCCACAAAAGACGCCGAAGACAAGGGAATCAGCTGGAGAGACGAGGAGAAAGCTGTGGGAAAATCGTGGGCAAGAAGACAGTTGCAAACTGGCAGAGGAAAGTTCTGCTGGGAGAGCTGGGAAAGCTGGGAAAACTGGGATAGCTGGGATAGCGAAGCGGAAGCAAAACTTGCCGGCAACTTGCTGACTTCTCTGAATGAAAATGAAGTTGAAAAACCAGCGAGGAACCAGAGCGTCGTTGGAATATGCCGTAGTGATTGCAAGAGTTTTTGATTGTGACAAGGCACACACACATACAGACGCCTAAACGATGATAAATGTCCAGGCAGGCGACACGAATTTGTCAGGACCTAAAAATAGTTCCTGATTAGGATCTTGCCTGCCACTTTCTGGGTGGCAGCGTGCAATGGCATATAAACTGTGAATTAACTGACTTCTGCGGGGCAGCATTTGTCTTTGATATTAAAATAGCCCTTGGCCAGGGGTGTTAAAATTAAATAAATATTTATGCATGGCCCAAATCAAAATTTGGAATGTGACAAGCAGCAGCTGTCAAAGTCTGCAAAGGCTGCAAAGGATTTTATTGCTACCGCCGGAGCTCCAGGATGCTCATGCTCTTCTACCTGATTGTCCTCTGCGGAGGAAGTGGCAGATGACTTCCTCTGGCTGAACCACATCCTGTGCTTTCCATTTTTGCCGTGTTCTTTGGGATGGGTGATTCTTGAAGCGTGCTCCTCGATGCACGGAAAACTTAAATTGAAGAAATGTTGATAGAAGTCAAGTAAGCTGAGACAGTGATTGCTTGGTTAACTATATTAGATTTTAATGTGTTGATATTGATATCGGTTTTGCCCAAGCTTTTGTAATGCCTTTAAAGTATTTTACGTGAATGTTTTTATAACCAAGTACTGTAATTCATTTTTGAGTAAATTTTGTGTGTGCTGTGTATTGCCTTGCCTTGGTAACTCCCACTTCATTTCCTTTGCCCTGCCTACTTCCCACAAGCCCTCGAGTATTTAGCTGGCACTTATTTAATTTTCATGTAAAGTTGATGCTGAAAAAGTTTTCTCGCCTTTGTTTAGCAAAAGTTAAAGTTAAACTGTCTTCAGCTTAAAAGCCAAGCAGTTTGCCAGCGTATTAGAAATTCCAGTACGCAAAGTTGGTGTTCGCTGGTGTTTTTTGTGTGCTTCTGGCAGCGGCTTCCTTTGACACGGGAAGGTGGATCCTTTGGCTCTCATCCCTGGCGGAGATTCCTGGGCTTCTTCATTTACTTGCGGTTGGCCGCCGTCGGGGCAAAGTTTTCATTCTGCTTGCATAATTGAATTCCTTTCGGGGGTCAACAAGTGGCTAAGAATGCCATAAATGCGAGCTTTATTGGCCAAGATTATGAGATTGCAGCGAATCCAAATCAATTTAACTTTTCACTTTAGTTACTTACTTACTTAATATAGGAACAATACAATTACTTGTATTTATTTTGTATTTATCTTCTTTGACTTAAATTACCCTTAATTAATTTATTATTGGTAACCTAGCGAAACTAATATTGCATATTCAACGAGTAAATTCATTTAGGAGTTGGCGAAATAAAATATTTAACTTTTGTTGTTTTTGGCTGTCTAAAAGTCAGGAGAATAGCATCCTCCATCAAGGTAATAATTAAATAAGAAGAAAAACGTAACCCAAGCCAGCTGGCATTTTGCTGGTTAATTTATCGCCAAGTTGACTGAAATTTAGTGCAATATTTATGCTGCTACCATGTTTGTTCATCAAAATATTAGCATAAATATTTTCTAAATTTGGCATGCCACACACATGCTGCACACAGCTGCAGCTTTCGCCCTCGTTGCACGTCACATTTGCATTTGCTTTTAATTTTCTCACTGCATATTTACATAGTTTCGCTGCATTTGAAGAGCGTGCCTGATTAGGCGCTTCATTTGGCACTTTCGATAACAAATAATGCAATTTTAGGGCCCTGGCTTACGGCTTACGGCAATTTATGCACCTCATTATACTAGATCGATGAAGTGGTATAAAAAGCGCAGACAGTTTTTCTCACAATTTGTCACGTTTTTCTCGAGGGAAGGGAGGTTCCCCTCCTCCTTGTGAAGGCCGTCTTTAGCTGCTAACGAGTGTCAGCTGCGGCTGCGAAATCTTTGAAATTCATGTTCGGCATGCAAACGATGTCACAAAGCGCCGCCTGCCAAGATATTTGCCTTGACGAGCGTGTGTCAAGCTGGGCGAAATCCTTTGGCACTGGCAAATCGAATTTCGCCTCCTGCGGATTAAGCTTTGAGCCCAGAAATGGCGAATGGTGGCCGAGTTTCCTGGGTTCACTGCACCCGCACATCGCAGCCACCATCCGTGAGGAAGTGAAGAGTCCTTTATTTCAATTCACTGTTGCATACACGCGGAGCAGCTAAATGCCTTGAAATAAACAGCAGCAATTTGTCAGAGTGTGCGTGCGCAGGAGACAAATAAACAACAATTCATTTGTACGGAAAATAATGGATGATAGCGGAGTGCACTCGCAAAATAAGTTTCAATCAACTTGGGGAGCTTTAAGTAAATTCAACTAATTAGAGAGTTACTCTCGCAGCCAAAAATCATTTGCAGTAGATCGTAACTATCTCTACATTTACTAAAGTAATATGAAAATTTGAAACATTAATTTATTAGTTCTGCAAGGCATTGAATTTATCTGAAAACTGTTAGAAAAGTAAGTGCTTTATCTGATTTATTCGAGTGCCGTATATTAACGCACTCACTCATGCAGTTAGTGTGTCACCCTGGAAACCCTGGCAAGCATGGCAAGCCTGGAATACTACACTCTGTGGCAACTGTACTCGTTCTCTCGCATCATTCATATGAGGATTCATGCCATTGGCATTTATCTTCGTTCCAAACTGGGCATTGTTCCCACTTATTTGTGTGGGCAGCCCCCTGTCTTTTGTAGGTTGATTTGTTCAGAAAATAGACGGTCAGACAGGACATGTTAATGCGTTGGACAGTTGACAATCTACCTGGGCCTGGGACCTGGAACCTGGGAGTGGCTTACCCCTTCAGGCATTGGCGTATTGACCGCATCTTTGGCCATTTTGTAATAGTTACTCTCGTTGCAGAGCCCAGTGCTATTGTCATTAGGAAAACGCATTTCAATGGTAAGTGCATGTCCGTAGCCGTGCAATGACAGCCCAAGGCTTTAACATGCAGCCTCTACGGCTTTTTTCCATCATACTCGTATCGCCTGCCACATTGTTCCGTCCAACTGCAGCTCGGTAAAGTTAATTGAAATTTAGAGCTCTCGAAATTAACTTTTCAATTATGCCTCCGCAATCGAATTCTGTACAGAATCCCAGCCCATGGCTGCTTTTAATGTTTGCCAGTGCTGCACTGGCGAGTTTATAGCATGTTAAATGTGCTTTATGTTGGCAGTGTGGTCGCTGTATCTGCAGCTCAAACACTAAGATAAATTCTTGGACAAGGAAAGGAAAGTGTTAGTAAAGATTTCTATAGCCAAATTGTAAATGAGATTACGTATTTTCATTAATTTTGGGATTTTGCTTACGAAAGGTGTATTTATATCACCGTTTTTCAGTTTCATTTCCTGAATGATGGCTCAAGATATTTCCAGAATTGTATTATCCTGTTCGCGTTTTGTTCAGTGTGCCCTAAGTGATCGCAGCCAAGTCCATTACCATCCGCACTGCTTTCTGTGTATGCGGTGCTGTTCTGTTCCGTTGTTGGTGGACAACATGTTGACAACAATAACAACGAGTGCATACATGCCTCGTTGCAGAAATTATAGACATAAAAGCTATGTGCCAGCCATCCTGGCCAGGCACACATCCGGCTAAAATATCGTTCTACTCGGCCAGAGCTGACATGACAGTAACTTCAGCTGCAATGCCAACAACGGCAACAGCAACACCAACAGCAAAAGCAACAAATGCAACGAGAACAACGTGGGGAAGACCGGCAACAACGCAAACTGTTGCACTGTCTTTGGTTGCAGAATGACATTCATAGGTGGTTCGAGGAGGGGCAACATTTTGGACCAAGCCGGGGCATAAAAACTGCATTTATGCATGTGACGTGTTGCTCGCCCCGACAC
The DNA here is from genome assembly GCF_016746235.2 of Drosophila teissieri. Classification (NCBI taxonomy): domain Eukaryota; kingdom Metazoa; phylum Arthropoda; class Insecta; order Diptera; family Drosophilidae; genus Drosophila; species Drosophila teissieri. Next base: position 6,864,399 of record NC_053030.1, read on the forward strand.
GCCAGCAATTTGGCACAGAAAGCCGGGGTACAACGGAGCAGACATTTCTGGGGATAAACGGAAGTGAAGTTTTCGTGCTCTGCACCGGAGATTTTCCCGTCATTGACCACCGCAACGAGCGGTTCAGTAGCGAACAAAATAAAAATGCGGCTGACATTTTAAATGCAATAGCAGGTGGGTGTCAAAGCGGTTCTTCCAACTCCTTGGACCTAAACTCATTAAACTAATCATAAAAGACCAGCCTAATAATTGAATACAATGGCAGGAGTTCGACAAAAGTACTCCGTTTTTGATGCAGGCTTAAAATGGTTAATTTCCATTTTCTATATTGCAAAATATGTATTTGTTAAGCTGAATTTATTACAATTTTATGGAGATAAGCTGATAAGGCTTCTGCATAATCCCTCTGTGGCTTTTCAATTAGTTTAAAGCATCTATTATTATTTCCATGTTTGTTAGTGTTTTTTGTTTTTTTATAACGCTGAAATACGGTTGCCACTCCCAATAAATCCTCTTAATGAGAAAACAGCAGAACAAATCCCAAAACACATCCCTTCGCCCGTGCTAAGTGTTTTGCCCGTCCAGATTAAAGACCTCTAAAAAATATGACGAAAAATGTGAAAAACCACTCCAGCTGCGGAGCACTTGGAGTGGACGTGGACTGCATCAATGCAGGACGTGCAGATCGGGCGAGCCATATACAAATTTCTGCAGTTTTTGGGGTCAACGGGATAATGCCGATGGGCGTGGCAGATGCCCCTAACGCACATGTGCCAGTAATTTACATGCCTGTCTATTTGCCGGCGCTTGGAGGTCGCTGGCTGTCAGGACACTGGCGAGAAAGACAGATGGATGTGGAGGGAGGGAGGGAGGGAGGTGGGTAGGTTGTGGAAGGCAAAGGGAAAAGCTGGGCGAAATTCCGAAAGAGAGAGAGAAAGAGCGGCAAAAAGTTGGACATGTAAAATTCGCTAGAAAGACGCCCATTGCCAATGCAAAAGGCAACCTTCAAAACAGTTGCATGCATTTTTCAATTTTAGAATGACGAGGCGATGGTTTATACGCCACACCCCCTTTATCCAGCCTCTTTCCCCTTTCCCCCTTCCTCCCTTTTCCATTTTCCAACCCCCCCATCCCCCGCTTCCTGCCTCCCTTGCATGCAGGCGTCGGTTTTTCTGCTGGCTTAAAATTTCACCGCATGACATTCATCATAGAGCAGGACCACTGTGGCCCCCAGCTGTGTGGGATGGGTTAAGGCTGCCACTGCTTTTTTCGCTCTGTGTATGTGTGTGTGTGTGTGTGCTTTAGATATTTGGGTTTGTTTTTGTACTGAGCAAGGGAGCCGGAGTGTGTGTGTGCGTGTGTGTGTGTAGCCAAAACAAACATTGCAAAATTTATGTCGTCTCATAAATTTGTAGCATAATTCTGGAACTGCTGCTCTGCAGCCGCCACTCGAAAATGTTTGGCTGCAATTCTGTGCTTCTGGCCAAGAGCAACCCAACACGACCCGCTTCGACCCGGATTTGCCTTTTGGACCAACTTGGGTTGGCCTTTGAGCCGTTTGCCTGGTTTCCTTCCTCTGTTTGTTGGTCTAACGAACCGCGTAAATGCAATTTCTCGACTTTCTTTTTGTTTTCCCTCTATTTTGCTGCTGGATAAATCAAGCATTTTAAAGAACTTTAACCTGAAGCTTATAAGCCGAGAAAGCCACCAAACAAGCTGGAAAAATATAAAATATTCTTCAAATTGATGCCTTTCCAGAAAACAATGTATTTAAATATCATTCTGTAAATATTTCTAATAACTAGCAAGCTAACCAAACATGTTACTAACATTTTATATAAATACTGTATAGATACTTTTTATATATTCAGCAACCATACATTTTAAAATACACATATCTTTCTTGGTCAGATTTTTGTTGAGTGCACATAACATCAATATAAAGCTCGGCCATGATTTGACGGGCTGAAAGGCTGCAACTGGTTAAAAGTTCAATAAATTGTGTGAAATATTCATATCTCCTGTGGCAGCTGCACTGGCAATAAAAGTTCAGCGAAGTGGCGACGGCTGAAAAGTGGCCACAAGAGCATTTCACAAGGCTGTCAACAAATGCCATTCGTCCGAAAGTTTCGGCATGCTAATCAAGGCATTGAAACCCACGGAATCCGCATAATCGGGCTGAAACTTGGGAGCTGCCGTCATCAATTATTTCCGGCTTCGGGGAATGCGGGACTTAAGTCACTCGGTGCGCATCTCGCATAAATCAGATATTAAATTATTTGCACTGTTGGTGGCTTAATGGCAAGAGTCACAGCTTGCGAAGTGTAATGCGCTTACGTGGAATTAGGTTAATACCCGAAGACTTGCTTGGCAGATTGCGCATACGCAACGTATGCTGCCAGTTGCAGTGGTAGTTAGGCGACTCTTTGGTCATGTCACTCGGACGGACCCTCTGACTTATGCATATGCAAGCATGCGGGACCAAAGAAACCAGGTGAACCAGATAAACCGACTGGGGACCAAAAGCCAGGAGCCAGGAGCCAAATCTCTTGCCAGGACAGCTAAGAATGCAAGGGACCACTTTCCCGGGGCTGTGCAGCAAGTAAATGCACGAATTAGTTATACGAGAAGAGAGTTATTTCTCTGCTGCACTCAAAACAATAACTTAGTGCAGGTATCTATGTTATGTGTATATTTGTTTTTGTAGTAAGAACATATAGTATTAAATAACCAGTCTAGTTTAACCATTTTAGATCATTACTTTCATTAAATGCGAAGAATGAATATTTATTTTTAACTACACCTGTTATCACCATAAACCAAACATAAGCAAGCAAATTATACATATTTGTACCCCCTGTTTGGACTTTTAAACGGTTGCTTTCACCTTTGCGGACTCAGCCAAGGAAGTAGTAACTCTGATTTAGCCCGATTATGGTGGATGATAGTTAACTACTATCATACCAGCTTCCGAAAGCTGTACTTCCCCCCAGAAAATGTTGCCGAAATCTGACCGCAAGCATTTTTGCAACTTTCGTCTGGAAAATAAACTGAACTTTTACTACGACCAAAATTGCGGCTCCAGCAATTATTCTTGCTGCTCTTTCGCCAAACAAAGGCCAACAGAACACAGGGGGCAGTGGATCTCCCTTACCAACGAAACGGGTTGGCAAGAGTGAAAGCCACCTTCGCTTCAGCAAAACATCCTTCCTGAGTGACTTTCCTTTGCCGCTTAGTTGACTTGCAAAATGGCTGAAATTTCAGCAGGCAGCCAAGCGGCCCAATTTGACCTACATGCATGGCAAAATGGCAAAGAGGACGAAAAGGCCGAAAAGGTGGACAACAGATTTTAATAATTCATTGAAATCAGCGAAACTAAAGCACTTTAAAGCCCCTTTTTAAGCTGATTCGCTTATTGAATTTACATTTTATCTATTTGAGGCTGGCCTTCCGGCACTAATGCCCAGATTTGTAAATTTATCAAATCCAAACAACAACGACCAGAAAACGTTATACCTTCTGAATTATGTTGAGCAATTTGTGGCTGCATTTTGGAGGGAACAACTTAAGCTTTGTCATTAATTTAGCTTTGAGGTCGCCGGCCTGGTCAGCAGATTTTCAGCAGACCGCAAAAAATGGCTTTAAATCCATTTTATGGCCATGGCCATTAACCGAAATTTGTTTGTCATGTGAGGCAAATGCTAACGATGATTCGCATACGGCATACGGCACATGAAACATTTTTGGGGAGAGCTCTTTTAATTTTATGGCAGACTCATTTGCCTCGAGGTAAAAGTGTAACTATCGGCAGTTGAAAAGATTTTTTTTCCCCGAGAAGAAAATCACGCATTCGCCGGGGTAAACGCATACATTTATAGAATTGGGCTACAAAACTTTTTTGGGCCCACAACTTTGCTCATTTAAATGCTTATTAAATATGCCTGGTTAGGTTTTAGGAAAGGCCGTTTGCTGAAAGGGTCTGCACGTATAGAACTCGAAAAGGGGATACCTTACAAAAAATATATAAAATAGTTGTCTTTCTTGGCATCCGCCCAATAAAGTCATTTTAAAATCAATCTGGTATACGATATTACTAATTAATACTCCAAAAATGTTTCGGCTATGAATAAAATAGCAATAGCGAATATCTACAGACTGCATATGAAATGTAACAATTTGGACTACGATATTTTTTCGTATTTATGAGCAAAAAAGGTTTATTTTGGGTTCCGGAATTTGTTTGCCGATGGTTCTAAAACGCAAACGCTAAAAATAAAACCAATATGCCATTTAATGCCAACGGCGTCGGAGGAACGAACCCAAAACTATCCGGCACAGTGGTAAAAATATAATCAAAATAGAAATTGTTGATTTTTCGTTTCGCTGTGCATACTAACGAGTTTTAAAACTTTAACCCACCAACCGAGCAACGCACTTCCACACCTCCACACCTCCCCACTTCCACACACACATTAATGTTAACCCATTCCCGCCCCTTGACACATTTACTCCCAGCGCATTCGATTTCATTTTGCATTTGTGGCCCTTGTCGTAGCCTTTTTTGTGCCGTTGCCAACTGGCGGCCCTTGTAATTTCCGCTGCGTGTTTTCCTTTTTTGCCTCGTTTTCCAATGTTGTTACCCTTTTTACTTTCGCTTTCACTCTTTCGATACGAGGAGCAGGCTTCCCAGAGCCATTAAGCTCCTTGAATGCCCGAATGCCCAATGCCCCGATGCCTGAATGTCCTGGCTCCTGTCGCTAAACTGCTAAATGTCGCATAATTATCGTATTTCACTGCGCGTTTTTTCGGGGATTTTTCGGTGCTCCCCTTTGTATGTGTCTCTCATTATTGTCTGCTCCTGCCTTTTGGTGAATCCTCTTTGAGTAATACACATATTTTATCGCTTTGAATTTGACAAGATATTTTCGGCATAAAACGAAATGGGTTTTTATTCATTTCGGGCGAAAAAATATTTTCGAGAATTATATTTTCCAGCTAATTAGAATGGATTTTCAGGGAAGGACCAAGGTGAAAGGATTCTGACTTCGTGTGTACTGTGTTCCTATGAACCCTTATATGTCTGCCTAACTGTCCATAATATTCGTTGGGCACACATTATCTTAGGGCCATTAAAAACTTTCCGCGCACTCCAATTAATGTCGACCATAACAATTAAAATCATTTGAACCATTCCAGCTCACTTGGGCCAGCGTTTATGCCATGTATTTCCACTTTCTACTGCAGTACTACTGCCATAAACTATTTGCACAAAACTTTTCTCTTCGCGGCATCGTTAAAAGGACAACCAGTGGAGCTTCAAGTGTCCCTTTGCCAGACTCTGCCAAAGCCGCAGAAACTTTCGAAAGTCCTGCACTAATCGTTTGACACACAGACACACCCACACATACTGCAAAGGGAATACAAGTGTTCTGAAAATAGTAGACAACTTTTTAGGTGCACAAAACACAAAACACAATACTCAAGTTTTCGTTAGAATAATTTTGGCTCCCCATGCAGCAAGTATGGTTTTCCCTCCATGCTTTCCTTTTGGCGCCTCTCCCACTTTTTTCTTGTCCCTATTTATGTCTTGGCTTTTTTACGATGTAGCCAGGCGCAAGACAACATTTTATTATTTTGTATCGTCTTACATCCGCTACACTCTTCTTTATTTTACGTGGCCCAGCGAGCCTAAAAGTTTTTCAAGCAATTCCACCCAGCTGAGTTTAAAAATAATTGCTTCTTGGCTTTGTGGGCTTGGGTATCTGCCTCATCCCTTGTTTTAGTCTAAACGTTTTATGGTTTTATAAATACTTAATATGCGTTGTAATTACTTTCAAGCGTCTTATCAACGTTTGTGATCCTCGGCTTATAGTCGTTCACCGTCGGTCGTCCTTTGTGTGAAAACTAAAATTGTGGCCGGATTGTGTGCGGTTTCATTAAGGGATTCGACCCGCTTTCAGCCATTCTTCCATTTCGACTCTGTGGCATCACACAAATGGTCAGTGAACATGTGTGCGGAATGCTTCTGGGGTCGGCTAAGTGTGAATTTAATTAGAATTTTACTATAAAGCCCTGCAGACAGCTTTTGGAGTGGGTTAATGTCATCGACGCGCTTCCCAGAAGAACCCCAATTTGGGACACCAGGAGATGAGTGTGTGTGGACCATAATGTCTCCATTTCATGGCCAATAAACAACTGATGCAGGGCTCTGGAGCTTCCAAACCCAATGTGTTGCCAAGTGCGAAAACATTGCAGGAGTTTCAATTCATATAAATAAACACATGCATGTACGTACCTATATATGTATGTATTATGTATAAAAGATGGGCGGCAGCGCACAACATCACAGTATTTGCAATAAGCCAACAAAACGTAGAAAAGGCGACAAATGCCAACAATGGGGTAAAAAGTGGCCAAATAAAATCCATAAATCGCCAGACAATGAAACAGACATGACGGTGAAAACGGGGGAAATGTAATAAAAATACAAGTCACAAAGCAAGAGGGTCCTGGCAACCGAACGTGGACTTCATTGCTGCAGAAAAATGCAATGCAAAGAGAACAAGGAAAATGCATTTTGTTGTGGGAATTTTTCGGACTTTATTCCGTCGTCCATCTCGTTTTTAATAAAATGTGCCAAGCCCAACTCAAGTCAGGTCGGTTCCGCCGGCTTAGACTCAAAAGCGAGCTAAGCTCACTCAACTGTAGTTATTGCTATTTTGCTCCTGGTCAGATCCCCTAGGTTCCCAGCCTCCCAGACTCCCAGACTCCTAGATTCCCAGCCTCCTAGATTCCCAGACCCAGCAATATCAAGAGCTGTCGAATCTGGGCGGAAGGACAGCACATCCCAGTGCACACACACTCGCCCAGCACTTGACCACATTTGAAAAGAGTTATGAATATTACAACAAGGTCTGCAGAAGAAACGTGGCTGGGGTTCCCCTACTTTTATGACCCCAATGTGCTTGTGTGTGTTGCGTTGAAATTGTTATTTTTCTTATTTATTTCAATTTATGAGATTTTTATATGCGCACTTTTGTGGCCTCAGTTCTCATGCAGCAAGTCGAGCAGAGTATATTGCCTTCTAAATAAGTTTTTTTTTTTTTTATCAAATTTATTTATAAATAACAGCTCAAAGGAAGTCGGTAAATTCTGCAGCATATAAGGTGCCCGATATCCATCTAAATGAAGCCTTTGGTTTATTGTACTATTGGTCCTCTGTCAGCATTTATTTCCATGTCCATTTCCATGTTATCCAGTTCGAATATTAGAACCGTCTTATTTAATGCAATTCAGATATTTTCAAACATTTTTACAGACATACAGACGTTGAGCAACTAGCAATTCAGTTTAAATAAAGTTTAAAGCGATAACTTTTAATAAAGTAATCCTGTCGATTTTTATGTTGACTTCCCAAATGAACTAAAAATAAATCGGGAGCCAAGTGCTGCAGGAGATGCGAGCAAATGAAACCTTAACAAATTATCGCATCCATTACTTGGCAGCCTTCTGAAACCATTCGAAGATTAGGAATCCCGACCGCCATTGCCACTAATTCAATTTCAAGGAACACGCGAAAAGACAAAACTGAAATATCGGATGGGGTGAACTATATATATATATCTATATATATATGTACTTTTCGCTGGAAAACTAGTTTGAAGAGACTACAACTCGGTCACGAACTGCCATAAAAAGCGCAGTGAGAATGGGAAAGCTGGAAAATGGGCGAAAAAAGAAGAAAAGGAGGTGGCGGTCATATCGGGGAGCGGTGCTGAAAGACTACCGAGAGTGTGTATTGGAGTTGATATTTGCGCATCAGTGAGCACATTGAACTGTCAATGCCAGAAAAAGGAGCAGGCGAAGAATAAGTTCGCTGCAAAATGAGGGGGAAATGGGGGGCAATGGCAATAGCAGTGGAAGCCCGTCTCCATTGCCAATTTATCAATTGCAGTTGGCAATTGACAACGACGAACCCGACCACTAATGCAGCCATTGCCGTTTGAACCGAGGGTTGAGTGCTCCATTGGGGAACTGCCTCATCATCTCGTGCGTGTTGAAAAAGTAATTACATCGTGGACTGCCAACTATAAATAACAAAGGGGCTGCGCAGCAACGACACAGTTTTTATTGCAACTTTAAAGTGTCATTTTGGGGCATAAATATTCCCCACAAAAAGATCGCTCCTCCTGCGACTCCAGCCTCTCGGCTTCCTTAGTCTGCATAAATCAACGTAAATGAATGCTATTTAGTTGATGGCACAGGCCAGGAAATGCGCCGCTTAGCCGAACACGCTCACAAGGATGCACACGCAGCTCCTTAAAAATATACACCTGGAGAAATGAGTTAAATATTAGTCCATAAATAGTTCATACATAAAATGTATTGCACAGAATATACATTAGTCCTGATAAATGCTAGGCATTAAAGTCGTTCTTCTGCAGTACAGTACTTCTATGGTAATGAGAAGTAGTAGTAATCATTTGATATTTTAGAGGACTTAGGTCAAAAGCATATGTTTTGGAAAGTGCACACAACTCTGACGGCAGTCTCCAACTGGTTGCAGTTACAAATGCAGTCAGTGGCTGGCATTTTCCACATGCATTTCTCAAACGTTCAAATGTGTACGGAAACCGAAGCCAAGTGCAGGCGGAGCTCTGATGTTGCCAACCGAAGAAAGATGGCCCAGAGAGTGAAGCACTGAAGCCAAGGGCTGGTTTCTGTGTGTGTTTGTGTGTGTCTGTGTTTGGCACTTCCGTTTGATATTAGCCCGCGCTCTTCTACGAATTTAGTCAACATCCACAAACATTGGCGAAGGCACTGGCCCAGCCCCACAGTGGGTTGCTTTTCTGGGGGTTAATGCATTTCTGCGGTTTTGGCCAGACTTGAGGGGCTGCGTTCGGAGAGCATTTCGCTGCGTCTTGAGCAACTGAAGATGTTTGGCCTGGCAGCCAAATGCAGTGCGGGAATGCATAATATAGCTCAGACTGCCTTGTAGGATCGCTGCTCAAATCGAATGGCAATCGCCGAAGGCTTCTGAGTTATCTGCCTGAATCAGGCATTATTTCAGCATTAAGGTCATCAGACTGCTGGGTATTAGGGGTAATAATAAATCTACATATTAGCTTAGATAGATTTTTCTATGGTTGAGTATACTATATAAAGTAAATTCATATGAACGGTCGAAAAAAGCAGGTCAGCTTACGCAATAAAGCACATGTTGTTTGTTTAACATTTATTGAAATGCCTGTTCAAGTCTAAACAGAAAAAAGAAAATAACTTTGTATTCCTGCTCTTAATTAATGCTTTAAATGTGATAATAAAAATATGTTTATCTATGTTTTTTTTTGGTAAGTTAATGGAAATCCTTGAATGGCATTAACAGAACCGTGAGTAAGCTGAAAAAATATTTACAAAACATGCAACTTGCACTTTTTGCGTTCACTATCACATAAAGCCAAATTCGCAATGCAAATAAACAAAGTGGAGCGTGGAAATTAAATAAATAAGTTGCAGCATTTTTTCGTCACTCCATAAAGGGGTTCGAGATTTTTCAACAGGCGATACTCAGATTCAGGGATAATGCCTTTGACAGGGGCGAACACTCAGGTTGGGGCGTCGACAACATTGTTTTATTAAATACAAAGTAATGGTCCTGCCATCCACACATGTCCGCATACCCACATACACATGTACCTGCACCTAGCCACTCGCTCACGCTCACACACATCCACTACTCACACACACACACACGCAGACATGGCCGCACTCTGACTCCGGAACGGCTTAAATCATTTTCCAACTTTCCCCGTTTTTTCGTCCTTTTTTCATATTTCTTGTTCCTTTTTTTTTGTTGGGAGGCACTTAAATTATGCAACAATCGCTACATACACGTGCACTTGTTCATCCTCTCAGCCGCACATACAGCACCATGAGTTATGGTGACATGGCCCAAGTTGCGAAATGTAATGCTTCAGCTGCCAGTTTAGCCCCGAAAAGGGCGTTGAATGGTGTCGTCTGCAGCATTCATTGAAAATTCTTCGCATTTTCTGATCACTCTCTATATGATTACCGAGTACCTAGGTAATTTAATTAGCCATCTAATCCATCGGATTTGTCCTTGCGTTCGCCTTTGACAATTGCTGGAAGTACGGTAACATGGGAAGAGAAAGCGGCTTATGTTGCGACAAAAAGAGAACTTAACTTTACGAAAAACGTAATGGATTTATTCTGTAAGCTGGTGTTAATTTAAGAGAGGCAATCTGTTAAAGAAAATAACATAGCTGTTAAGACTAATGGGCTTTCCGAGAGCATCTGGCCAGGAAGTCTTTTGATTTTCATACAAATGGCTGGTAATGTTATCTGTGGTAACAAGTATTAACGTAACTACATTTACTAAGCAAATTACACATAACATAACCCGTTTCTTATTTTTTTTTATATTTTTCTAAATTATTTTTAAGCTTGGCAAACTGTAAATACGTTAATTTTGTACAAAATATTGGCTACTTTTGGGTCATGCCAACATGGTTACTCTGACTTGTTGAGTTAACAGAGCGAGTGCCTCGCCATCCGTGCTGTTAACTAGCATTGCCAGCCGGCAAGAGAAAATGTCCTTTTATTGGCGAAAGCCGGCTACTGGCAACCTACTAACCTAGTGAGGCCGCTCACACAATCGCTTGTTATCACATTAGGAAAGGTCCTTTGCGTAGCAGTAAGTGCCACTGTAAATGCTACTGTACAGAGAGGACTCTGTACACTGCAGCATCCCGACGTCGAAGTCGCAGGACACATTTTCAGTACATTTTGAGTTGTTGACGGCGGTGTGCGTGTTCTTCGGCATCCGAGAGCCCGAAAAAAATATGTGTGTGCACTTTCCGAGTGGCTGAGTTGTGAAAAGCATGAAAAATTACACCCAAATGTAAAGTGGCTCCTTGGTCGACGGGAAGGTTCCTTCCTTCAACAGAAATAAAAACGGGAGATAAATTATTTCCATGTGATATGATAGCCGAGAATTCACTCGCGTCGCGCTGATAACGCACAAATTTCCATGGCAATCAATTTTAGTCGAAATAATAATGAACGGAATTAAATTGAAATATTCGCGCTAGAATGTGGCATCGTTTAAATGCCAGTTTATCACAATTGGTGCGTGCGTGCGTCTGCTTTAATTAATATCCATCCCAGCCGCGTGCTCTTGTAATGATTAATGGAATATGGAATCAATTAACTCAAATGGTTGAAGAATGGTGTCAAACTATCCGCGGAATTTGCACGCACGTTAACAATAATTAAGCAGAGCTTTTCGCGGCAAAATGGTGTGAAAAGTTTTGAAAAAGAATTCGCAAAACTTTCGCGGTGCGCTCACGTGGAATAAAATATTTGTGTGTAATCAGGAATTTAATTAAAAGTAATAAAACTAGTGCCACGATGCACGAGTGCGCCACCATTTGGGAAAGCAGCGGGGAATAAAACATGAAAAATTAAACTGTTGATGGTCGGCACCGTGAAAGCGTTTTAAATTACTCGTTTAACACAATAGTATAGTATAACTCACATACCGAGCAAAGATTATTATCCCGAATTTAGTTTTGGCATTCAAATAAGTGACAGAGCTGCGATTCACCCAGCCTATATTAATTAAATGTACGAATGCTCCCATTTGTGAATACAAATAAGGTATTTGGTAATTAGTTCGGAGTTTGTCATTGCCTAATCACTTATAATAGTGGTGCAATGACACCGACAACAAATCCATAAATATCGTGTTAATTATATCTAAAATGTGTGACTTCAATGGAGTGCGTTTCCAACCACCGCCCATCATAAAATGGATTATCAATGCCAATAAGCTCTCTTGTATAATGAACTGATAGATAAACAAATCCGCTTTGGGGCAACTCAAACAAATCTATACGATTGCACATAAATATATTTAGCATACAACTAATTGCGCGCATAACGCAAACAATTATGGCCAGTACAGCAGCAATGTCACCACATCGCGTTCGGGACTCAAATATAAAACACTAAGCGGATTGTGAGGCATTTGTGTTATATACACATTGTGTCAATCCCGAAAAAGCGGGAGCCCATCAGAAACATGATTAATCTCAATTTATGACATCATCATCGGAGGACGAGGCTGTAAATCAGAGCTGCAAAAAAGAAGAAAAAGAAGAGTCGCTCTCTGCGAAGCTCTAACGATCAAACTGGCAATTAATCAATCAATCAAATTATCAATCAACACTTTACGGTGAAGTGAAGTGGAGCAGGAGCCTCGCAAACTAAGCCATAATTGACATTTATGGCTGGGGGGCTTAAGCCCAACTAACCCCAACCGTATGCATGCGTGAATATCAGGATGTGCCATCCTGATTCACGGACAATATGATTTATGCAGCAGCATAATTAGTGTCCTGGATGTACGGCATTCGGTAGCATTCGGTAGGCCGTGTACCCCTGTCATCGTTGCTATTATCCTGCTGCCCTAATCACATTTCGCATAATGTGTAACTTAATAAAATAATAATATTTCCGAAATGATGCTTTTGCTAATTAGTTGCATAAATCAAGCCGTAAACCAGCCGGGTGGACACCCTCCTGGCCCAACTCCTTGCTGCCCTCCTAATTGATTTGAGTTGTAGACACGATTTTTGCATTTATCCCCTCTAATTAAATGGCACTACACCAGCTGGGTTTACTTCACCATAAACCATATACCAAAGGCAGAGTGCACAGAGTGCCCAGAGTACCAGGAAGTGCCCTGAATCTCGGCTACTTCACACCTCGGGTTTCACCTGGCTTTCGCTTGAACTTTCACTTCCGATTCACCGGCTGCAAGTGAAATGTTTGCCGCTCTTAATTTATCATCTGGGGTTCATTTGGCGTAAGTGAGTCTGCGGTGTCATTACTTTTTGTGGCTTTCGGGACTCGAGCTGAGCCCTACATGCCATCACATAAAAAGCGATGCTCGGCATTATGATTAGGGTACGTGTGTCAGCATTGTCTGGATAATGGAAGCGGGCTCGGGAAATGTTAAGCCAGGTTAGGGAAGCAATTGTGCTGCGGTCCGGAACACTTGTCCGCCTCGGGACCGAATTTCACTCTCAGCGAAATCATACGGTAATCCAAAGCCAACAGCCATAAATCGTCCTGATTGCCTTCAATCTCGTCGAATGTCCTGGAACTGCGCGCTTGAATTTCTTACTTACTGGGCTGCTCAGCATTGGAAGATAACGATTAATGGTTCAGCCCCAAAATTGACGATAAATTTGGGCAATGCATCAATGATCGGAAACGGATGTAAATCGCAATTAAATATAAGAATATTCAGGCCGCAGCAAATTTATCTCACTTAAGAACCAAACGTATAAAAATTATACCTTGGTCTTCTATCAAAGGAAACTATAAGTCGGTGGCCTGAACTTGTTGCAGTAAGAATTTATATTGAACTAAAGAAAGCCCCCGTCTATTTTTTATTAGTTGGCATTACTTTGAGGTTTGGCACTCATCCCACGCTCGCAGTTTATAGCCCAACTCCACGCCCGAAGAAAGTGCAGCAATAAAATAAAATTATTATATTCGCCGGCTCTGTTGTGCGGCAGATAAAATAGTTGCAACTCCCAGCGCTGCGACAGAAATTGGCCATATATCCCGGGGATGTGAAATCGAGCCATTACACAAGCCAAAAGCCGCGGGTCTGCGATTCCGCCAAATGTCTCCCGATATGTGGGCGGCAATTGAATCGGGAAGGGAGTGAAGGGAAAGGAGTGGAAGGCAGCCATGTGAGCAATTTGGTAGCCTCCGCGTCTGAAGCCCTGGGTCTGAAGGCCTGGGTGACGGGGAATCGAATCAGGGGCCCGCAGTTCACAGCCAGATAAGCGGCTGTGATTTATTGCATCTAATTGCTCACGAGCCGATCCGCGAACGTGTCCCAATAACATTTGCGGGCTTCACACCTCAGAGGATTCGATCCGAATTCCGGATGCCCCATGCCCCAATGTCCAAATTGCCTCAAAACGGCAGCGGAATGTTATCAATGGACGGACACATACATTTTGTGGTCGACGGCTCCTGCCAGCCGCCAATCAATTTAAACTAAAGTGGTTACGCTCCATCAAAACCACTTTCCAATGTCATTTTGGGAAAAATCGAAAGCATCGCTGTTTTTGAAATTAAAGCAGACCATTTATTTGCAGTCAATTCTTGAAAGCTACAATTTAAAGTATAGTCTTAAGGTACCAATTTGATGGTTCAATCAAATCGATCAAACAATTCTGAGCACTATTTCTAATAGCAAGAAAGGGAAAGCAAAGTTGAAAGCACTGAAGTAAGCCGATTCGCGAGGTAACAAAGCAAAAGTAGAAGGTTCATGCAATTTTGAACAGCAGAAAAAATATAAGATGAAATAAAGCACAATTCGAGCAGCACCCTCAGAAAAATCAGTTATTCTTTTTGCAACCATCAAGGGACATTAATAGTTCAAGAAGGGAGACTATTCAACTACGCAATGAAATCGATGGTGGTCAAGGGTCAAGGGAAGGAAATCGTATAATTCCAATCATGAAATTTGCATGCAACAAGAGAACAGTTGCAGGTTTTACTTGCTGCCTCGGTTTAGCAACCACAGATGCAGAATGAGGAGCTCTTTTCATTAAAGTCCTACCAGACACACATGCATAAAGTTGTACACTCTCTTGAAAGCAAGCTAATTTATTCGGAAATGTTTGAGCAGCGCAAATAAACGAGCGAGGCTACATGACAACAATTTAATGAAATTCACAGTGGCAGCGGCAGGAGCAGGCTAATTAAATAACCACGCCCACTTCAGCGCACCTCGAGCGTAACCTTTGCCCTGCCACGCCCTGCCACGTCCTGCCACGTCCTGCCACGCCCCCTGCGGATATTTCCACCCACTGACCTGCCAGGGAATGGATAAATTTATAACTCGGCTAACTTATTTTTTGCCACTCGAACGCTTTGCTCTGGCTTCGAGCACCTGGCCAAAAAAATCCTAAGCCCACTTGAGTTTTGAACTTTACATCTCGCAGCGAGCGATGTCCATAGGATATTTAAACTTTAATGGGGGTTAATTTTTGCGAAAATAGTTGTCAATTGTTTTGATGTGGAAATACCAAGGGGCAGAGGTAAGTTAAGTCAAATTAACTTCATGGAAATCAGTAAAAATAAGTACTTTATCACACTGATTAATGGTTAAGTGCAAGTTATTGAAACAAGATAATTACTTGTGCACAGCTAATTAATAAAATGTCTTACAAACCCCCAACTGCTTCCTGTGGACAATCAAAAGCCTCAACTCTTCATTCTGAATATCTGACAGCCCATTGAGCACCACCTGTCTGTAACAAATACTCGCAGATCCCTTAAGCTCAAAAAACATTTCTAATTAACTTTTAAGCCACAGAGCAGATACATTCCATTTTCACAGCTGAAATTTAAGCTATTCAAATTGCACTTTGCTCATAAACAAATACGTAAAGATTTTAAAAGTTGCTAAACTTCGTGTTGTTGCTAAAACTTTGCCACTGAACTTTGCTCAAGCATCTATTGCAAATATTACATACATATAAAACCAAAAAAAAAAGGACGGAAGGCAAGTGAAAGTTTTTCTGTGTAACGTAAAAATTGCTCACTTTGTTTTCCGGTGAACCCAAAAATAAAGTTGCTAAAATAAAATTTAATTTCAACCTCTTCCCCGTTGTCGTCGTACAACTGAAAACGTACAAATAAAAACGAAATGGATAAAGAGAAGTGGGTCAATAAAATGCAAGTAATGCATAAATTTGCAACAGGAACTGGAAACTGGAACTTGCAACTGAAAGCGGGAATTGTGCTATGCCCCCAAGGAAACGGGGCAGCATTAAAATAAATAAAAATTAATTGGTATGTTACCAGCCGTTGGGAGTGGGAAAACACCGGCTAAATGGACGGACTGAACCCAGGTGCTGGGCGTCCAGGAAACCCAACTGGAGTCCACACAGTTGGCCAGCTGAGTCAACTGCACGGCCAAAAGTGGGCTATGCATATGCATAAGGGGCGTGGCAAGCAGATACAGGCGGCGAGTAAAGAGGACTCTCTCCTCCCCTCCAGTTCAAGTGCATTAACACAGCAAATAAAGAAAATATTAAGGGAAAGTAAGCGAGGCAAACTTACATGCCTTACTCTTCAAACGGCAACATTTTCGCTGGTTTTCCCTTTCAGCAATAATCCCGAAGACCGCAGGGAAAGGCAAATAAACGTGACGGGCTTTATTATGTTTCATAAGAAAGGCAAAACGTGACGAGATTTTCCCGAATAGGCCGAATGTTAATTGAGTGAAAGCCAGTAAGGGATACCTCTGCTAAGAACCTGCCGAGTGTATTAAGTGTATCAGCGATGGGGCATTATACTTATAGGTACATGAATACCTTGTTTATTTTCATTAATTGTATGCCTGTGTGACGACACTCTTTAATTTCTAGAGATGGTAGTCTTTTAATCATACTTGTGGTTGCTCAGACTTAGGCCAATTTCTGCTGCCTTTAACTTGGTCTACCAGCTGGCCTTTGAACTTTGACTAACTTCTTAAAAGTAATCTCGTGTACTTATGGCAACATTCTTTTCAAGTTTTCTGGTGCACGAGCTTTAAGCCACCTTTAAACCTGGAAAAATGAAATTTCAAAACTTATGACTTGGCCAACTTTTCCAGAAAACACAAAACACAAAAAAACCTTTGGCAATTCCGAATTGTGCACAGAACTCGTTCATCAAATCATTTTATGGTAACTACGGAGCAGATTTTGTTACTCTAGGTAGTAAGAAGTGAAATGCATCCCCGGGAAATATCAAACCTGGCCAGGATAAAATGCAAGGCAGTTGCAGCAGCATTTTCCCAGGCAAAATCATCGGTACGGGGGAGGGAAATCATTCGGGGGAGGGGAGGGAAAGTTGGGGAAATGGGTCACACGGCTGAGTGCATTTTTGGCGCGTCAAAGATGTCGATGTGCAGCAAAAGCAAAAGCAAAAGCAGCTGGCAGGCAGATTTCCACCGACTTGACAGCAGGCAAAGGAAGAGGAAAAGCATTGGGGAAAATTGTGTCCTGTTTATGCCTATGAATGTATACGTATACGAGTACGCCTGCCTATGAAATATGCTAATGATCAACTTGAGACATGTTCAAATTATTGTCACTGCTCCAGCTCCGTGTTGTTTGGCCCCTGAATTCTTCCTTTAAAACAGTGAAAGTATCTTCATTTTCTTTTCTTTTTTGAGGAAAGAACAACTCTGGCGGGAAAAGCGGAAGAGGCCCCCAAACGCAGCCCGCTGCTAATTAAGTCAGTTGCTGCTCGCTTTATTACTGGCGTCATATTTTTTCAGTCCGCCACTTCTTCTCGAGAATAATTCTCGTTCTGTTCTATTTTGGTTGACTGTTGCCAGTGGCAACGTTTTGGCACTTTTGTCTGGCTGCGCAAATTGCAGAAAAATTAATTTTTATAAATTTAATTAGTACTGCGTACTGGTCAGATTACCCTCTGGTAATTTAATAAGCTCGCAACGAATGAGCTCAATATTTCGTACACTCGTAATTGTTAGACGTTTGCGAATAAATAAAAGGAAATTTGTACATATTCACCAGCCAAGAAACCCACAGGGCGTGACAGGTGACTTGGGGATCATTATGTAGCATCGGACAAACAACTGGTTGACATACCAACCTCTCGCAAATTTTATTTTCCCTTTTAATTGCGGGTTTTTGCGCTGCCATTTTTTGTTCACGAGCTAACTAAGGCACAACAGCGGAAAGGGCTTTTCCACACACCCATGTCCTCAGGAGGAAAGTCTGGAAAATGGGCAGAAAAAGTGAACAGGAACAGCAAGGAAGATGCACTCAGAGAAATCATTCTTATGAAAACGCGAATGTTTTCCGCGACTGGAAAAAATCACTTTGAATATTATTTTAAACTTAAAAAAAAGAACACATCTTGTAAATAGGTAGTAGCAGGAACAACTTTCAAATTTTAGTGACATTCTTTATTCAATTTAAAAGTTCTATCGTTTTAGTTTAAAACTGAAACAATGTAAAAATATTGAATTTAAGGTTCTATTTTTTACGTTCAGCCCTAATAACATTGCGCGAATTATATTGTAAACTAATTCTTTTGATAATTTATTAATGACTGCAGGTGTCGTATTTTTTCCGAATGTATCTTGCACAAGCAGTGCTTTTCCTCAGCGCCTTCCCATTTTCCATTTCCCACCGTGAACTGTGAGCGGGGAGTGTGTGATTGTAGCCAATGCAAGGACGAGTGCACAGGATCCTGCATTAGGTTGCTGCACGGTTCAGTGCTTCAAACTTAATCCTTGCTCTACTGGCGCCTCTTTCCCCCCGCGGCCTCGCTTTTCCGGCTCCACCGCCGATTTCCCAGCTGTGTGTGAGCGTGAGCCGTTAGTGTATAATTTTAAAGTTGGATTAAGCAAAGGCGACGAGGGCAAGCAGGAGCAACAAGGATACAAGGATGCGCACAGAAAGGAATGTGATGGCAAAATCAGGTCAACTGTATGTGGCACTTTTACAGCTTATTACGGCAAACGAAATGGCCCGCCCACCGCCCCCTTCTGAGCACTATCTGTTTGTCACCCTGCAGCCTTTTATGGAGCTACATTATCGCATAATGTAATCATTGGCCCAAATGATGGCATGTCCTCAAGACAAATTCTTTGTTATATTAGCCTTGGCAAGCCACTGAAGCCGCTGAAGGCACGTCCTTGCAGTCCGTTCATAAAACGAGCAAAACGGAAAGGGAGAGTGGGTCCAATAAAATAACAAAAGTAAGTTTAGTTAAAGGCAGTGCAAATAACAACACCTCAGTGGCAACAGCTTGTAGCTCAGGGCTATAAAACGGCCATTAATTGGCTCTTCACAACGGCAACGACACTGAAAGAGAGTGGAGAATGGAGTGGAAAATAAATACGAAATCAACGGCATTTAGTCAGCTATCCTTAATCTACTACAGACGTGCAATTTAATTAATTTCCATCGATTCGTGAATCCCTCCGACTGACTGGAAAAGTTGCGCGCACTTAAAACTGAAACAATAGGAATCATTCTTGGCTCAGATGGCTGCGCACTTTCTGGCCGAGAAATGCAGAAATGCAGCGGGAAAATGCGAAGTGAAACTAATGAGTTTCCGCTGAAGTTTAAGTGATTTGCGGTCAGATTTAGCTGCTTCACTTTTCGCAGTGATTCATTTTCCGCCCCCACTTCGGCCCCACTCAGCCCCACTTTTCCCTCTCAAGAGCCCAATAATGCAGTTTTATGAGTTCTCAGTCTTTTATTTATTCACATACTTTGGGCAATCTCTTTCTGTTCCGTTTGAGAATTATTTGTATATCTTTCTGTTTAGGAAGCGCAATTTGCATATTTATGGGACAGTTTTGCAGAGCGAAATAAATCTGCGGGCCATAATGCAAAATGAGGTCCGGTTGTAAAAAAGCCCCTTTCGGTCCCAGCGAAGCCAAGTATCTGGCTTATTGATCTATCTCAGCGAATATATTAGCAACAAAATTTGTTTACATTGCGACGGCAATTTGATGTTCCAACCAAGATTATGCCCCGGCAAAGAAGCCAAGTTATTTATTGTGTTTTTCTTGTTGAGCATGAAGTCGCAATCCTTTGTGGCCCGGGCAACTTTTTAATGATCCAAATGCTCGATTGCTCGGGTAACAAACAGCAATTTGTCAGGGCCATATAATGCGAAACTTTTGTTCCACAATAATTGATTTACTTTGCCTCCCCGTCGTCAATCAATTGCCGTGGCGAGCACTCATACGCCACGTGGTACCGCGCTCAAGCGCAGACATAACGAGCAAACAACGGCAAACTCTCCTTGGCAGCGGCATTACATGCTCCGCTGCTGATAACGGGATAGCTACAGCTCCTGCGACTGTGTGCGTGAGTGCTTAAGTGTGTGTTGTGAACACATTAGGGGCGTGGTCGGACGCCCTGATTGATGTCACTTTAGCTGTCGGTCCAACTCGCGCTGCCATCGATGATGGAAGCCCTGCATTCTCGAGCGTTTTGCAGGCGCTCCAGAAGTGCGATCTTCGCATTGAGTGATGGCTACCGAAACTACTCGTGGTTGAGTGGATGGGAAAGGACATTGGGACAGATTGGGCGTACTCCCAAAATAGCTGACTCTTCACTACTAGCTTATCACTTTCAAAGTCAAATAATGTGATAGTGCTTCAGGAATATGCAAGCACTTGTTAGCTGAGCTTTGAAATTAATTATAGAGCTTCTTATTGAAAGTATATTATATATCAATTTGTCCCACTTTTGGTTTGTATATCAACTTTTCTAAATACTTTGGGTAAGTCACCCTTTTTTTGTAGCGATTTTCCGCATCATTTATTCGCCGAGCCCCCAGCTCTAAGTGGAAAATAATAATTCCACACGAGACCCGCACAATTGCGCCATTTATATGAGTTCCAGATCCTCCGTTCTGCGAGAGGGTATACGAAAGTTTTTTCGGCACGTGACAAAGGGCTGGGAAGTCGGAAAAATGAGGAAAATGGGGAAAATGAAGGCGTGGCTGATGTGTCTTCTCGCAGGCTCTCGCCTGCTCTCGCGATTCCGTCAGCCCGTCAGCCGCAAAATGGCAGGCAGAAATAATGAGGCTTACATTTATGAAATTTATGCGTGACACCCACTTGAATGCGAAAGCGAAAATGAGTTTGTCTTTCGGCAAGAGGCAGTACCAGAGCGAGTGTATTTGACGCTTATCAGCGGGTCGCCAAGGAGCGTGAACCTCCCTAATATTGCGCCTTTGTCATTTTTAATCTTAATAAACGAAAGTTTTTGGACAAAAGTGCCGGGCGAGGCGTTTTTATTGCGCCACTAACAAAAGTCGTGCAAACAAAATGTTTATGTCACATGACAAAATCGCAGGGAGGAACAGCAAGGCAGTAAGGGGCGCGTCATTATTATCAATGCATGTTGACGAGGACGAGGATGGCCGTTTTGGGATGGCCAAAGTTTGCGCAAAACTTTCACATGAAATAAAATCAAAATATCATAAACACTTGAGCTGGGGGCGTGGCGTGTGTCTGGTCTGGCCAGATATATATTTATTTATTTTTATGCCCGTCGACAAATGCCATTAGATAAATAATACCAAATAGAATTGGCCAAGCAAAAAACTTTTTCCCGGTCGTTTTCAGTTTTTCTTTCTCGTCCCGGCAAAGCAAATAAATAGAGCCAATAAAGGCCTTGACAATTGATGAGGTTTTCTATCTCCACTGAAACTTTTCCGACACACTGGCCTTGAGATTGCCCCGATTGAAAAGTTGAAGGACTGAAAATGCCATTTAATTCCCATCGCGTTTACTTTCGATCTGCTGGAAACCAAATATTTTCCAGTATTTCTAAGCGTTATTGCCCCGCTTTTAATCCTGTTTCGAATTAGTCCATGTATATGCATAAACTCCACTGCCTCCGTCACTCTAATCCCATCAAAAAAAGCAATACTTTTTCTGCCATTTGACTGAACTATAACGCTATAACACCAAGTAACGTGGGCGTGAGCGTGTGTGTGTATCGATATGGGTATGGGTATGGGAATAAAATATACACTGAAACTTTTATTGACTGTCGCACTGAAAATGAAACTGCAAAAACGAAACATTCCAGCGCAAATCAAATAAACATTCCGCATAAAATAAATTCCGGGCATATCAAACAGCGCCACCCCAAAACTGAGTCCGAGCAAATAGAAAACAAATTGCATGGTGTGCAAGGGTGTGGCTGGTGGTGATGTTTTATTTTCGGTGGAGTGGCAGCGATTGCATTGCAGAGGAAAAAACCAAATGCTGGAAATCAAATAAATCAAATGCTCGTAAATAAATCATTTGAATTTATTTTCATTTGGCCAAAACGAAATGTTGACAAAATAAAAGCACATAAATACTCAACGCCCGAAAACACGTCGATTTCGCATTTGCCCAGCACATTGCTCCTTGAACACACGCCTACACACACACACATAAGGCATATGCCCGGTGTGAGCAACAAGAGTCCTGCTGACTGACATCGGACAGGCGGATGAAAGTGGCGAAACTAAGGACCCAGACCCAGAGATCTCGTGAGCCTGTCACGAGCCAACAAAAGCTAAAATGTTATTTTCACACTTCCAGCTTTGCAGCTGGGCTCCTGGGCTCCTTGGATCCTTGCCTCCTCTGGTGTCCTGTTTCCGTTTGTGTGCCCTCCACTTGCGGTTAGTTATTTCGGCCCCGAGTGCTCCGCCAGCACAGCAATTGTCCTCTCGCCACACGGAAAGACATATAAACGGCGGTCGTATTGCTGCTTTTATGGCATTTCATTTTATTAGTCAACAACTGTCGATTGTTGTATATCCTTGTATATCCATGACAACACGACACGTCTGCCGCAGTAGAGTATCTTTATAATAAGACGATTATGGCTCACTGAACCGACCTACGGACTTACAATGTTTTGCTTCTTAAATGGCACTTTATTGATCTTAAGTGGAATTGCGTTTCTGGGAAATCTCAATGGATGGCTCGATGAATTCAAAGTGCATGGGGTGTATATTCCTCATTTAATAATACTTTCAAAACATGTTTGTCTGTTTGGAATTAATCAAAATTCGAAGCTATTTCTGAGATAGATTGAGTGTAGTGAAACCTACCTATACAGAGTCCAAAATAGAGTCGAGAGTCATAGTTCTAACCGATCCCAACTTAATATCCCAGCTGGCGAGAATTTAAGACAAATTAACAGGACGAGCCCTCCGCTCCACTCCGAATTGCAGCTTTCAACAGGATGCTCTGCCGAAGGTGGCTCCGGAAAATCCTTTAAGCCCGGGAATTGCTTATGCCGAACGTCAGGCGGGAAACTACTGGAACAAGAGTTTCTGAGTTGCTGAGTTGCTGAGCTGCTGAGTTTCTGCTTCCTGTTCCCTGCGGTCGGATGTCTTCAGCTGCAGCTGTACATCTCAAATGAGTGCTGGGGGAGTTGGGCAACTGCAAAAGTTGGCCAGCATAGAACAAAGAAAGCAAGCTGTAATTAATTACATTTTATTTGGGTTCCGTTGGCCCGGAGACGATTGATTATTTCGTGTGCGCATATTTGCTGCTTCATTTGTTTGCCCGCTCGGGAAACTTGAGCCAAAGTCCCACTTTTCCGAGCAGTTTCACCATCTCGCATCCAACCATCCCCCCATCCCCATCCGTCTTACAGTGTCTCGCTAATTGAATTGCTAAGCGCATTTGATGCACTTGCCAAGTTGCTCTTTAAGGATGCAATTTTGCAGGGAACTGCTCGTCGGCGAGCGTGCAAACACTCGAGTGGATGGAATGGATGTTTGTCTGCAACAGGCAGCAATCTACTCTACTCTACTCTGCTGGCTGGGGCTTTCCCCGGAAACCCTGCTTATAATTGTTTTCCCCGCCCCGCCCGGGCACTTTTCCATCTGCCGACCGCCTTCATTCACTTTGTTGTTCTGCAACTGTGAACAGCATCAACAACAATAAGGACATACATATGTTGCCTGCTTGTTCTGGCTTCGCTGTTTTTACAACTTCAAGTTTTCATGTTTTTCCATTTATGTTTTTCCTACTTCCTTTATGCGATTTTATTTTTTATTATTCCGCTCCTCCGCTCTTTTTTTTTTAACTTGGTTCGCCAGATGTTGGCTTTGGCTTTGGCGCGGCTATGTGGGTCACTCACTTTTTGCGTTGTTAACTCATTTGAATTGCACGTCAACAATTGTGAAAACAAAGCGAAAACTTTCGCCATTTGTTCGGCCAACAACAAACAGCATTCGACAGCACCAACGCTCACAACAACAAGAGCAATAACAGCAATAAAGGCAACAAATTGTCGGCGGTTCCCAGAGTGCAAAAGCGCTTTCGACTTGAGTTCTATCTGCTAATTCCTTAGATCATCCCCCAGAGCTGCGTAGATACATGTGTCCATGTTTTAATTTCAAGGAAAACTTTCCAATTGCGACAATCAAGTGCACTTTGTGTTGCAATAAACAACGCTTAATTCGTTGGATTAAGTCCCACTCGTGAAAAGCCCTTGTGATTGTAATGCTTTTATAAATGCAATAGAAAGAATATAATTTGTAAAATGAATGTTACATTTTCTTTTTTGAGTATCGTTATTTAACACCACAAGAAATTCAGGTATTAAAAGGAGCGCTTCGAGTCGAGTTCCCTGACTATCAGATACCCCTTTCTGGCAAATCGCTAAAAATTGGGAAAAACAATAGTGTGTGCGGTTTGTGGGCGTGGCAAAAAACAGGTTTCCCATACCGATAGAAGTAGGCAACACAACTTTATAGGGCCGAAAATGCTTCCTTTTATATGTTACATAGTTTTCAACGAGTCTAGTATACCCTTCTACTGCACGAGTAACGGGTATAACGCTCTTTAGTATTTTTCAATTTCACATATGTCTTTTCTTAAACTCTATGTGCATATCAACTTCTATCTTCTTTTTTTGGAAGTTCTGAATTTCGTGCTTTAAAATGTGGCATTTTCAAGCACCAGCTGTCAGCATTTTTTCTCAGCTCAGCAGGTGGTCGACAAGTTGGGGCAGCAGCCGCCTTTCATAAATAAACGAGTTGATTTCCTGTGGTCTTCATAAACTTGTCATTCCACATCCATTTGCTAGATATCACATTTCTTTCGTTGCTCCTGCCAGCTTCTTGCTAGTGAACTCGGCTAATTTACTTGGCTGGTTTCCTTCCCCTGGCCACAAAACCCAGCGTCTTTGGTGGCGGCTTGTGGGATCGGGCAAGTTTATATTCATTAAACTTCCGCCACATTTTGCGCTTTATATTTTGGCGCTTTCAAATGTCGGCCCGGGACACTCGACTGAAGCATACCCCTCATACAGCCGCCCGACGCCCTGAAGAGTGTGCTGTGCGGTTAGTTTTGGCCGGAAAGTTTATGCTTTTGTATTTCCGCCGGGGCTGGGCAACAGTTTTACCCACTTCCTCTCGTTATTTTTATTTTTCTTTTTCTCTTCTGCTTTGGCCGACTTCATCTTGGGGCGGAAAAGTGCAATTTCAAAATTTGTGCTGCATTGAGGCTTTCTTTTCTTGGGTCCGTTTCAAAGAAAAGTTAAGAAACGAGCATGTTTAACTTTTTGGCAGGCAAAGGAGCACAAGACAGCCGGCCGAAAACAAGAAGAACTCTTGTTTGCCGACTTCAATTTCGCATCTCCGTTTCATTCGATGCAAGGCAGCAGCTGCCGCTCGAGCAGGAGCTCGCATAAATTTGCATAAATTGCGTTAAAGGCGGATTATAGAGCTGGCAAAATGACTTAAAGACTAAAGACGGCAAGTCTGACGCTAATTTCCCTGACCTCAATTTTTCCTCCGCCTGGGTACTGCTCGGCAAATCGCTGTGAAATCGGGATAATGTCGGCGGAGCGGACAAAAACAAACTTAAGTCTCTAAAAACGTTTTAGAAATTTAACAAGGATCGTGATTGCTGTTAAGATACATACTACAAAATAGCCTTTTCCTTTTGATGTATTATTAATCAACATTTCGTTAAGGCACATCGATTTCTTCCAGTGAATGCTCTGCATTTTTATTCATATTTCAACGTGCCAGTTGGCTGGCAATTGATTTGGCCATCTTGGCTTACGGGCTCATGACAAAACCACCAATAGCCCATCAAAGTCCAAGCAGGCTATTTGTATGCGGTGCTCGGCGCCAGAGCGAAGCAATTGAGTCACTAATTACTTTGCCTTGGCTTTAATCGCCTCGCAACGCAGAAGTGGATGCTCTCCGCCGGCCAGCTGTCCATTAAAAGTCCCTTCCCAAGTGGGCCAAATTGTTAAAGTACATTTAGGGGCGTTTGGACTTTGGACGGGAGGACGAGGCTTCGCCGTAACCCCTTATAGCATAAACAATTAAATATTTAGGAGCCTGTCCACGCCTCCGGATAAAGGTCAAGGCTGTGGCCAGGACCAAAAAGCTCCTTGGGCGCTCTTGGGCTGCCTTAGCTGCGTTAATTGGCCCGCCTTGGCCGGCTTTTGTTTGGCCTAGGCCCAAGTTAGCTAATGGCCAACTGTTTGAGCAGCGTTTGAGAATTTCCGAGGCAAGTTTGGCAATTCTAATTGCTAGGACTTAGGCTCTGCCTCGCCTGGAGCGGAGCTCTACCGAAACTAGAGCACATCCTTGGCAGCAGCTTGGACCTCCAAATAACAAATCTGTTGCAATAAACGTAATGAACAGCTTTTAATGTTATTAAAAGCTTAACTTGTATAAAAGGCAAAGTGCTATGCAAATGATACAACTTCATAAGATATTTCAGTTTATAAATGTAATTATTATTTACCATTAACCAAACAAAAGATACACTCATAATAATAACTAAACTTGACCTCACAATCAATCATAATCATAACATACAACATTACGAGTTATTAGCACCCATAGTGGCGTTATCAAAATCGTAATTATTCTTTACATAACTAGTTAACCTCTCCCAACCTTGTCAATCATTAAAAGTTACTTCCATATTTTGGGAAACAAAACTTTATGTTAACCAAATCTAATTAAGTGGCCTCGAAAACGACCGCAACTGCTGGAAAAGCTTGCTTAGAGTTTTTGACAATGTGACAAGCCTTTAATAGCTACGGATTATGTTGGCAATGGGGATAATGGTGGATAATGGGTGAAAGTGTGTGTGCGAGACATTGCTGCTGACATAAATAAACGAACAATTTTAATTGCCATGCCAAGGACAAAATCTAACCATTCAAGACTCCGCTTAACCAAAAATGGCTAAACTCAAACAATTCCGTTCAAGGTCGCGCCGCGAAGTGAAATTTTAATTTATGTAAAATATTTTGGTGGCTTGTGTTTCTAGCTGGTCGCCGAGTGCAAAATGATAGCTTGAGTTGTACGAACGAAATATTAATGCCAACTACTATGAAACACGCGCAGCGTTTTGATTTGTGTGAACGCCATAAAAGTGCACAGCGCAAATTGCAAAAATACCTCAAAGGCAACAACCACCGCAGCAACTCATTAAAACTAGTGCAAACCAACAAAGGGAGCGGCGAAACCGGAAAGCTCGAGCATCGCGAGCTGGCACAGGCAAACTTATCATTTTAATCACAGGAAATTGCGGAAAGGTGTCGCTGCAGAAGGAAGAATCCACCCAGGAAAACACCTGGCCACCCAAATCGACGCAAATTAATTGCTCAACGCTTCGCGACTTTCAGCAGTTGGTTCACTTACAGCCGCCGAAATAGCTCTCGCTGCCTCTGCAACTGCGTAGTTATGGTCGATCCATTAAAAATCTTTTGGGTTTTGACAAATAGCACCTATTTGGGTAAGTGTGTACCGCCATTTGAATACCCAGTGTCTGGGATCTGTGTGCAGCTACTTATAAGTGCACATGATTACTTACCCATGCGTCCCTGCGTCGTTATGGCAATGTAAATGGTCCTGTGAAAATTTCATGAAGTGTAATTTGTTGCGGAGGCGAAAGTGAAAGTGGAAGAGTCTGAGATTCTGGCTCTGCACGTGGGCACATGGGCACGTGAGGGATCCTGGCTAACGACGCCCCCGGGGATGAGGCTGCTCCTTACCCTAAATTGGCATTAATGTTTCCCGGCTCCCCCCGACGCAATTTTCTTAGTTGATTTCCTCTCGACGTAAGGGAGAACACCCTTATGCCTAGAAATAAATAAAAAATTACAAATGTTTCTTTTTTTTCTATATAAACAAAAGTCTCAATAGCTCAAACTAGTGTACTTCTATAAAATAAACTATTGCCTACTTAATAGGCAATCTGTTTAATAACACGCATCATTGTACTTCAACTATATCATAGGGCTGACATAAAGTAGAGAGAATATCCATTTAAAAAGGGGTAATGGAGTTATTGGTTTGTATAATAAGTTGATAGTGTCTTAAGCTAGTATTTTAAGTTTAGACTAAGCCACTTGTTAGAATGACAGACCGGGCGACTGAGCTCCGACCCGCAGTTTGAAGTGCAACTTCCCAGATTAGATCGAAACTTTAAATGAATTTCTGATTAGGGTGACTTTTATTTTTGGCGCAACCAAGGCGTGACACGGCATACATGGCGTATACGCAACACATCTCCACTGATAAAAGTGCAATTTCTGCGAACCAGCTTTTTAATTGCGGCTTTTGGCGCTGTTCCGCCATTAACCCTGTCATCACGGCCTACTGAAAGCCATCCCGCTCGTCGGATGTGGGTCGTAATTAACACGCCGGTGCACCGCGTGGACCGTCCTGCTTCTTAATGAACAGCGGCGATGAGAGCGATGAAAACGAGGCCCATAAACAAGGTCTTCTCCTCACCTTGTCCTCCTGTTCTCCTGTACTGCTGTTCTCTTGTACTGCTGTCCTTCTGCCCGAGAACTCATTATGACTGGCAAAATATTTGTCAACTCATCAGCGCTGTGGTGGGGGTCTGGGAATAGCACCATATTTTTTTATATCGGCACACCGAACTGTCTACACTTTCCCCCAGCTCCTGCGGAATATTTTGTTTTGCTGTTTGTCGCTTTGTTTGTCACTGTCCGCCGCGCACACTTTTTAATTAGTCCTTGCCGAAAGGAAACTCACAGGAATTTTAATGCGCAACGCAATGCAGGAGGTGGTGAATGGTAAAAAAAATCTTCTAGACATTTCATAAGTTTAATTAACAATTTTTGTGTGTCGGCTAACTCGCGAAAAGCCCAGCGGATAAAGCTGAAGGCTGAAGTGCAGGTCACTTCCGGCATCGGATGTCGGTAACGAATATCATCATCACCATTGGCCCGGCTAATGAATACAAATATTCCGCGCTTTGGACCCGGTTTTAATTGAAATTTCAGCCCAACAAAGAGGCCCACGCCAAAGGGCCCGAAAAAATTCGAGCTGGCCATCATCAAAGTTAATGAGCTGCGCGTTACTGGATACAAAAAATGGGAATTGAATACATGGCCGACTGGGTCCAAGGGTATTATTTGAATTTCGTGGGGTTCAACGAGTTCATTAAACGGATTTAATTGTACTTTGTTTTCGGAGGAGATGAGTCTGTGCTAAGGGTTTCCCTTGTGAGATTTGTTTTAATGCTTACACAGCAAGCGGCCTAACTGCTAACTTAGTAATTGCTTAGCCTTAAGAATAATAAATCATATGCTTTTATTGTAAGTTAAATTGTATGGTCCTACCGATTAACTATTCGTGCGCTAATTATAAATTCCTTTTTATTTATGGAACATTTATAGCGAATGTCAAGTGTCTGCAGCAGTTGTTCGCAAGAACACAGAGTGTTGGCGGCGGAGGCTATAAATTAATGGTAAAACTAATTATAAAACTCCCGTGTCCCAATCACTTATGTCAGAAGTCAAATGAGTTGCCATTATGCTAATGTCGGACTGACAAACGCAGCGCAACAAAGCCGAACCCCTGGCTTTCAACATACATCAACATAATGGGCGTGTAAAAACTGTCAGGCAGTTTAAACTTTTGCCACATGGCATATCACGCATACGCACTGTTAACATCCTTCCTCTTCCGCCTGCCAACACTTGGGGCATTAAACTAATAATAACTTTTACACGCACAATTGGGGGGTATTTTGCGGACTTCACGCCGCACCATCGATCTCTGTCAATATTTGTTTTAGTTCGGATAACCGAAAACTTTTTGCATATCGCACAGAAAACTAAGGCGAAAACTTAATCTCACGTACATGAGTAAACACAACATAAGATTATCATAAACTTACTGCAAATTTATTGCGCGTTGTTCTACGTGGGTGTTTGTGTGTGTAAACTAAGCGCTCTTAAACGCCTAGAGGATTAAAATATTGCCGCAAAAACATTATGGTTATTTATTCGCACTCTACTTCTGCACATTATTGGTCGTGTTTATTTATCTCTCCGTTTGTTTTGATGTCAAACGATT
This sequence comes from Drosophila teissieri, assembly GCF_016746235.2. Lineage (NCBI taxonomy): Eukaryota > Metazoa > Arthropoda > Insecta > Diptera > Drosophilidae > Drosophila > Drosophila teissieri. The sequence continues at coordinate 6,894,378 of NC_053030.1, forward strand.
CGCCCTGAAAACTAATTAGCAAATTAAAACTTGTAATTTATTTATTTGCGGCGTAACTTTGGGGGCGTTTGTTTAACTAGATTTTCCGCCAAAGTAAATCATGCCAAAGGGCATAAAGTACAGTCACCAATAAGACAATTTCGGGTTTCTTTGTATGCCAACACACTTTGAAGTCTGTTGTTTGCCGAATCTTAATCAGTTGAATTACCCGAATTTTGATGAGTTGTAAAATTGGGAAATTACGGCAATTATTTCAGAATAAATTCAATTTGCATTTCATGTCCTTTCAAATCGAAATAAAATGCATCTATTAAATATAAATACAAGCAAAGATATCACCCAAAAGGGATAAGCTTTCAGTTGTCAAAGGGAAAGGGCTTCCCATTTTCCCCTCCTTCCTGTCAGTTTTAATGTGATGCGCTTTGTTGCCTTTTGGAAAATGTAGCTTCCTTTTTTGCCTCGCAAAAACTACTTTGACTATTTCTGACTTTGCGAGGGTCTTGCGTCCGTGTATCTGTGTGTTTTCCATGGCTGATTTGAACAGCTCTGACATTTGACGCCACTTTGCACACATTTTCCCTTCTCCCCTTTTTATTTCTTTTGCTTTGCTGAACAAAAACCAAAAAAAAAAATAGGAACAACAAAAAAGAATTCTAAAGCAGCATATAAAATAGAGAAATGTTTACGGGGTTGCAAAAAAGAGAAAAAACAAACAAAAATAGTGCCAGCTGCCAGTCATTCATGGACTGACATATGGCTCACCAGCAGGTGGGCGCTGATGCGGCAGGGGGCGTGGCTGGGCTTGTTAGTGTGCCAGTTATGCGACCATAAATAGCTGACGGCAGCTCAACTGCCACTGCCCCCGGCCACGCCCCTTCCGCCTCACGCCTCCACCTGCACGTTAATAGCTTAAAGTGAGCCCTTTTGACTGCCCCTCCGCTGCCAGGCGATGGAAAAATGCCGGAAAGTGTGGGGAATCGGGCGAAAAGCGGAAAAGCGGAAAGCGAGAGCATGCTACCTGGCTGATGACTTGGGCGCAGCCCACTTTGCTGCTCAATTTAACGCCAACAAAAAGGCGGCCACTTTAACACAGCTACGCGGCCATCAAGGGGTTAAGAAGTGTGATAATACAGATGGAGGAATTACAGAAATAACTTTGGCTGATCTGATTTGAAATTGGTATTAGATAATATTTCTTATTTATTGGTCGAAGTAACTTTTATTGAACCTTCTAAATTTATATTGTTTTAAATAGTTTGCATACACAGACGATGAGTTTCTCTTTACAATCTTGAAATAAGGGAAACCAATACATCGTAGTAAAAAAGTAAATTACATTTTCATTGAATCACTAATATGAACATTCTTTTCCCAGATTTTTTCTAGTTTTATATAGACCACTCGAAGGCAAACCCTTCAGTTTACTGAGCCATAATGACAGAGTGCCAAAAAATTAAGTCAAGATACCTGGGGGCCAAAGAAAAAAACAGAGCAAAATCCAATTCCAACTGCCAGCAATGTTTGCTCATCGTGTTTGCGTGTGTGTTTGTGTTTATTCAGTATATTGTAGCAACACGCACTGGGGTCCTTGGAGTTTTCTTCCTAAACGGTTTTCACTCAACTCGCTTTTCCTTCTTTTTAGGGTCGTATTTATACGAGCTTTGGGCTTGGGCTTGGGCTTGGGCTGATGCCCCTAAAAACCAGTGTGTGAGAGTGTATGTGTTTATTTTGCTCATTTCTCATTTCCTTTCATTTTCTGGGCCAAGAAGGACTAACTCGTAATAGGTCGACTTACCTGCAACCCAAGTAAAGCAAAGAACTAAATTCTAAATTAGATTCTATTTGTCTTAACCCATAGTCGAGTATGAAAGACCTGAAAAGCGAGGAGTTCACTCAGTTTTTATATTTTTATTTCTTTTTTTCATGAAAAGAATTTCAAGTTGACTTGAGCATTCAAACGAATGAATGATGTGTGTGAGCGGAGAATTTGTAAGAGCGCTGCCATAAACACACTTCACAGAAAAAGGGTGAAAGCTCATTGCATTTCAAATTTTCCGACGAATATTTAATTGGTTTCTCAAACCGCTCAGTCCTGCAACTTTTGACAAAATTCAATTAAGTTACTTGCAAAGCAAACAAAGCAAAAACAAATTAAACGTTCACCAGATTCTGTAATACAGTGCTTAGGCAAGTCAAATATCGAAAGTTTGCTCAACACTTGCGCTTGGCCACCAAAAATTGTATTTTCCATTTATGTCAGCTGCAAAACAAGCGTAAAAATTTGAAAGTAGCATCTCAAGGACCTGCTCACATGTGCTTTTTGTTTGGCCAAGGATAAATAAATTGCACTTTTGCGAAAACGTATATTTCTTGCTAAAACTTGAATCTTTCGAAGGCAGCTTTAAAGGAAATTAAAACTATTAAAGGCTATACATGTCGAGTGCATTTTACAGAATGCTTTTGCATCCGAGAGGATTGCCCCGCAACTGTCGTCCTTTCAATATTTCGTATACGCATCGTGCGCCTGCTGGCAATTTAAATTCCTCCTTTTCCATACTGCAGATATGCTCTTTTATGATGTGGGACCGCAGTTCACTCTGTCTGTTAACGAACATTTATTCCTGTTGAATGTATACATTTTATCGTGCTCATATTTATGCCCAAGTTGTGCCAGCACTTCGTGTTTTTTGTAAAAACAGATTATTGCTTCCGGCATGTGGGATCCGATACAGAAACAAGGCGGAGAACCTTTCAAGACATTCTCGGGCTCTTGGGAAAATTGAACGCTTAAAAAGCTTTGTTGTGTGTTAGTTAGGTTGACAAAGGACGCATCTTGAAAATATGTTAGTAGTCGAATAAAATGGAACTTAATTATTTAGGGAAACTTAAAAGCTTGAGAGGATTTCCTTGTTAATGACCCGACTTTAACATGAAATTCATATTTTTCGGGAAACAATTGTCGAGCTCACCAAAGTTTATAAACTTTCTCGGGGGATTGCAAAAATCCACGCTTATTTGTGGAGTGCAGTTTCCTTCCGTATTTGCCTTGAGCTCTCCTAGTCGAATAAAACTCATTAACGCACGTTCCCGTTCCGAAAACTAAACTACACAACTATCCAGAAAGTTTTGTTTGGCAAGACATTAGCAGGAAATAAGCAAATAAAGTGAGGCAAACAAACGTAGCTGCGTTTGCGTTTGCCGAAGGGAGAGCCGGAAAATCCCTCAATTCGCAGTGCACTTTGTGAAAACTTATTTTGCTTTCGACTGGAAAAGGGGACACAAACTTTTTGCTTTGAGTAGATTGTTTTGTGATTTCTGCTGGCTTTTGGTTGCACAGCATATTCCTATGATTCTGTGTATTTGACTGAGGTCTGTATCTGGTGGAGCAAAGGGCTTCTATGCCAACAGTTTGCCTAACATGCAGAGAATTTTGGAATATCAAACTATTGAATTAGTTGTGTGCCTAATATTCCACCATACTTAAAAGTTACATACACTGTGTTTAAGTTTTTATGAAAATTGTAATGTGCTTAATGCTTAAAGTTTTAGTAAGTTCGTATTTATGGCATAGCCCTGATATTTTCGGTGTATAGTAAGTTTGGTGATGTACGAATGTGGGGTGGGAGTACCGCCCCCTTTTATGCCTGCCACGTTTCGAACATAAACGAGTGAGTATACGACTTCCTCGACCGCAAAGAGGCACGCGCGCAATTTGTCAATCAATAAATTTGCCATAATTAATGCTGCTTATTGGCATTTCATACACTAAGAGCATGCAACCAAGCAATCTATTTATACAGTATGAGTATCTATATCAAGGCTGGCTTTCTTTTTCTTTCTTATTTGCAGTTACAAAATTTGTACGCATTGGTATTGCCGACAAAAACGATTCACCGCCATATTTCGATAGATTTCTGTACGAGACTGAAATCGATGAGAATGCCGATTTGCAGAGCACTGTCCTCACTGTCAACGCCAAGGATCACAATGAGTGTGAGTAACAACAATCCCAGCACTACACACAGCACTAAACAATAAACCGTCCCTTCATCAGGCTTAATGTGATTTTGTCCTTCTATTGAAATTAGATTTTGCTCGAGCGAGGATATTCGTACTTAATCGCTCGAGCAAAGAATATATATTGCATAAACTACCAATTGATTTCATTAAGTGTTTCTTTAATTGTAATTGCCCCGGGGCATGCGCTCATATCATGTCCAGCGATTTGCATTTGAAAGACATTTAGACGTAGACAGCTGCTTCAGGGAGAAAGTCCATCAAGAATGTCAGTGAGTTTTGGCTACATACATGTGCATGCAAGAAATATCCGAGCAATTAAGGACTTGAAACGTTTAATTATTGAGGGCACAGCTATCATTGCCTTTATTGGTTTGCCTCATTACATCTTCAATTCAACCACAAAATTGTAGTTACAATTAAAATATTTGTTAAGCTTAGTTTAGGCTTTATTTCTTAATTTCCGCAACTATAGATTCACACTGTAATCTATACGACGTTAATTGCAGCGTTTGAGATACATCGTAAAATCAATAATAAAATTGTGAATTGATAGCTGAAGTGCGCAATACATTTACCTCCTCTCTTCCCGTAAACTTATGTGAAGGCTGTAAAAGACAGTTATTATTGCTAGATTTCGCAAATCATTTTCAGTCGACTTGAGTCATGAATCCTATGACTTCCTTCCTTGAGCCACAAAAAATTATACGAAAAAATACTCGTGCATAGAGGACGTCATAAACATTTGGTGGAAACCAATTTGGCAATTTCCCTTATGGGGCCACAGAAAATGTATGCATAAATATTAAACAGGCGTTCCAGAATATTTGCCCCTTCCTCGCAGTCATAATAGACATTTACAACATTTATATATTTTAATACAAAGCAGCGTCTGTTTGTGTGTGCAGCCATTGTCAAATATTATTAGGCATCGGCCATGTACCGCAAATATTTGCGAAATATTACAAAAATACAAATGCTCAGTAAGACCAAAGATACACAGCAGAAGATACAGCTCATAGTCATGCATAAATCCATAAAATACAAAGACAAGCACAAGCGAGGAGCAAGTGAGCATCTAATATGAGTATTTGTATATCTGTCTATTGATTCCCATGCGGAAATTATTATTGTTAATACGGCGAGGGATGGGGAAAGTTCTTCGTCTGCGTCAGATACGATTTGCAGCACGAAGAACATTCAAAATCTCATTGAGAGCGTTTAACAACTTTTTCCATATCGACGGCAACGGCAACGGCAACGCAAACTCGTGGGTAGAACTTTGTCTTGTCTTGAATCTGTCTCCCCAACAGCAACAGCTCTCAAAGGACATCCGAGAAGCCTGCGAGTCCTTGTTGTCGCCGTCGCGACGACTGCGAAAAAAGCATTAACCCGAATTGGAAAAAACCAGAGCAGAAACAACAAAACCACACTGTTACAAATCCATGTCTTGCATACAAAATACATGGTATTGTATTGCTAAGAAATAAAAGCTGGGGATTACGATTTAATTGTTATACCGGTCACTGAATAACATATGAAAATTCTATTACATCGTTCAATTACAAATCAACTGCTTAGGAAAAACAAAAAGCATTTAAACATTGTTATATCTGTGTTTATTAATAACTAAAATATAGGAAAAAAGTTTACCTAAAATCATTTCCGTTACTATGCTTAGCATAAATTAAATTAAATTCAAAGGTATATGCTGCCACAGCAACGAAGCCCAGTGTAATCTCAGCAGAAAAGGGAAACAGAGCCGGCGAACGGAAAAATAAATGGGCACACGAAAATTTTGAACTACTCGCTGAAGGAAGGGGATTTTAGTTGTATGTGTGAGTCGCATAGAATATGAATTGAAGGCTGAGTCCAACAAAACAGGGTCAGGACAAATCTCTTACTCATACTCCTACCGACTCCTTGCGTTGCCATGTTTGTGTCTACTTTGAAATACGAATGGAGCTGTAAAACTTTTGTGCCATTGCGTGCCACATTGCGAATTTATGAGCGAAAAGATTATTTATTTGAATGTGCGCGAGGAGTTGCCATGTGTTGGCCAAATGTTGTCACATTCGAAGCTCGAACCAGTTCGAAGAGTTCTAGGCGGCCAAACGAAGCTCATTTATTTCCCTGGCATCCCATCGCTTTAAAAACTCGTTTTTAAAGAGCCACCCAAGAGCCACCCTGGGTGGAAAGAAAACCTGGAGTCGCACAACCTTTCAGTGTGTGCCATAAAAACACTTATCCGACACCCCAACCTTCAAATAAAAAGGAAGGAACAAAAAGTGAGCACACGAAGACCTAGAAAGTTCAAAAAACCATGGCAAAAAGCGAGAATGTTTTCCCTCCACTTTTTAAAATGACTTTTCATGCTAAATAAGTACACAAACAACATCGCAAAGGATCTGAAGGACGAGCAGGGATACTTTTACTGCCTTTTCTGCTCCCATGTGAGCCTGGGTCTCTGGTGTCTGTATATTAATTTATTATCATTATCAGTGATTTAAAAATGGCGTCATGACGTCGTAAATTGTAAACGTCATTGTCTAAGACTGGGGACCACTTAACACGACTCGCCTGAGCTACTCCCGATGCTCACGTTGTTCTAACGGTCTGTTTTGGAAAAATGTAAAAAACCAAAATAAATAAACTTAATGGAGTACGTTTCATAGGTTCTATTTTAGCGATGGGCTGACAGTTAAGGTGGAAAAAGAATATATAATTAATGTTTCAAGCGAGGGCAGCTGGAACAGTTTTTTATATAAATGTGCACTTACATATATAAAAAGCTTAGCTGGTTAAATGTAATTTTTTTGGATTTGCTAACGTAAATATATATAAGTTATATTTTTGTATAGAAAAGTGTAGTAGGCATGGCAGAGTACTTGTCGAATTGGAAGTGAACAGAACAAATAAGAAATATATTGAGATACATATTTATTTACTCCAGGCATGAATCAAATAAAGCAAAATCGTTTACTGACTCTGGAGGAGGAATCTCCGTATATAAATCCGACAAAACGATGTGGCGGTAACTGCATCGAAGGAAAATTAGGAAAATTATCAAGCCCAATTGTTCCAGGCGTCAGTGGTTTTTCGCGGAAGCGATCGTTTCCTTGGGAGGAGAACTCAACTGAGAATTTACCCGCGAAACGAGCACGAAAGCAGATCCCAAAGAGGAAGTTCAAAATAAGTAGGGAGCCTGAGGTTCCAAATGATTTTTTGGTAGGTTTGCCAGTATTGCTCGACACTGACCCCAGTGACTGGGAGGAAGGTTCTCCAAAGTCAGAGATTCAAGTGGCCAAATCAACAACTGAAGATAGCAGAAATCTGTTAACCTATCAGCAATTAAAACTTATTTGCTGTGAAATGATGGAACAATGCGATAATCGAGTAGTGCAGGAGTATGAAGTAGCATTGACTCAAAAAATGGCAGAGCAGTATGATACATTCATCAAGTTCAAGCACGACCAATTGCAGCGAGAATGTGAACATGAGGCCAGTTATTTGTCGTAGTCTAGACTGTTTATGTTGTTACTATATTTTTATTTTTTTTTTTTATTGTTTATGTTAGTTATCGAATAATATAGTATCATCTCTGTGGTAATAAATTGGAATTATATTGTATTTGCTCTAATACAAATTGTTTTTAATGGCTTAAATTAGTGTTAAAATCTGTTTGAAAAGCTGCAGGAAACTTTCCGATCAGCTCTCCAACTAATTCCTTAATTGTGCAGAAAGCTATTAAGGCCCACAAACAGCAAAAGTGGCCAACTTTTAATGCCTCAAAACTCCAGCTTCCTGACATCCTGCTCATCGAGCTCCCTTCCCGCGCTCAGCTAGTCGAGCAGGTTAAGCGATTTACGCGTCGCTAATTTACGCTAATGTTTGCCTTTCACATTTCCGCATAAATGCACAGACAATGTGGCAACGTCAGCCCCGGCTCCTGTTTTCCACACTTTTCCCCCACTCTTCCCCCACTGCACCCCGCATGCTCCCTCCAGACGTGTCCTGGTTGTCACATACGAGAGCATTTCCATATTCCGCCAGCAAGACAACACTTTTGCAGGCTGTTTAAACATGAAATAAGTAAATTATATGGCATCTTGTTGTGCCTGGCATTCTTATGAAACATTGGGGGCATGTCCTTGTGCTCTTTCTCGTGGGGGAAAATGTTTTTTAATGAACTTAATTATTTCAGCTACCTCCGTGGCTGCCATTTTGTTGCTCTTTCACTTTGTTCATTGTATTTTAATCTTGAGGCAATCCAAATATATTTTCGAGGAGCCTTCTTGTGGATTACGTGCAATACTTTTTTAACTGTGGCAAGAGTTAAACAGCCATTCGATTAGTAAATATACAATCCATTGATTAAAAAGAAATTAAAAATTAACAACAATTTATTTAATCCAAACGGGAAACTTAATTCTTTACAAAACTCGATTAACGCAGCTCTTTGGGGCTCTTTATTACGAATTCAAACTCTTCTTTTACTAATATGTGATTTATCTTCATTACGCATACGCCGAGTGCTCTGCGAGTACGCAGTAAACCAATTGAATTACCCCCTTGAGTTAAGTTTAATCTGTTTTAACGTCGGGCTCTCATTATCTCTTTGCAGCGACGAATATTCGATACCAGATCACAGGCGGTAACATAGGCAATGCATTCGCCGTACAGAACACCACCGGTGTCATTTACGTGGCAAGTCCACTTGACTACGAAACGAGGCCAAGGGTAAGTAGTCGACTTCCACAACTGCTGAATGTCTGGTTATTGCTGCAGAACTAGTATAAACCGAGAAAAAAATTAATATTTTATAACAGATTTTGGAATTTATTTTAGTATTAACTTAACAGGATTTTTTATTTTAAAAACCACTATATACAAATGATTTATTGATGCCACATGTCTTGGTTTGTGTATCCACTTGTCTACAAGTTGGTGCACATTTTTCTTAGTCCTAGTTTCTTCGACTAGGTCCTAACTTTCTGTTGCATGCATAATTTATATATTTTGCCGCTTTGGCGATGAACAACAAAAAAGGAAAATATGTAAAACTATGCAAAACTTTTCGGGGCGCTCGCCAAACTTTAGACCAGGCAAGCCAAGGCGTATACAAAAATTAATCCAGAAAAAACGAAAAATTCGCTTACACGTAGCATTTCTATCTCAAAAAACTTCTGGGGTACAGAGGATATATATAGACAGCTGGCGTTACATTTCCCATTGCGCATTTTCAACGTGATTGCCAACACACTGATCTAGCACTGAGAAAAATCAGTGAAGGGTTTTTGCTATCTCTGGATAGATATCCAATTTACCCAAAAAAAAGGTATCCCCAAGACAAGAATATTATTAACTGATGTACATTTATAAGCGGTTAAGTATCAGCTTATTGAGTATCTCTTTAAACTATGGGTACAGTATTACAAGTGGAAATAAATATATCTATGAACAATGATTTATTGGTGCACTTTCGCAATCCTATACAATATCATGAAATGAACTAGTAACCTTTTTTTCTGTGTGGAACACAGGCAGACACACATAGAAATCCGCACCCTGCCTAGCGTAGTCATCACCTATACGCAACTTGTTTTGGCACCCCAAACAGGACTGAAAATCCGTGTAGCTGTCAATATCCAGCCATGCAACAAGCAGTGGCAGTGCCACAACGGCCAAAACAACCAGCCAGAGCACCCGGAACATGTGTTGCCAATTTCGTATTTGGTACTACGAGTACTTCTTTTCCCTTTGTTTTGTTTCAGCCGTGGAAGAAGAAAAAAATTTCGCAGACCATTCATGCGAATTTGGCTTTTGTTGTTCACATTGCAACACAGCAGTGGCAGCCTGGTAATGGAATTAATTGAGTTTTGCTGATGGGCATTGTCCTCTTTCTTAATTCACCAAAGGTGTCCGTTGCAAATAACCATAAATATATTTCTAGCTTTGAAACGTTTACGCTAGATTATGGGAAAAGTTTTACTCTGTTTCCACTGTGCTGAACTTATGCTAGTGACAGTTGAAATTTATTTAAATTAATAACTGGCCTAATTAGGTTTGCCTGGCCTGACATAGGCTTTATAATGTTAAAATGGGTAATTGGACAACTTGAAATTATATGTACGCATTATCCAACAGTTGTCCTACAATAATACAATAATTCTTTTTTTTAAATCTTGTATCTTACAGTACGAACTGCGCCTGGAGGCAACTCGGAATCGCAAAAATAATTACACCACCGTGGTGATCAACGTTCGCGATGTCAACGATAATCCACCGGTATTCGATCGCCAAACATATCGTACACAAATCACTGAGGAAGACGATCGCAATCTGCCCAAACGCATTCTGCAGGTTAGTGTTCAGTTGAAAAACCGTTGCCTACTTATCGGGGCAACACTTGTCGCCTTATTGACTTCACGCAATTTAAATATAAATACCAGTGGCTGCGTAAGCAGCACACTCAATACGTGATATTTGCATAAAGCGCCAAAAACTGAGCAATAAAAAAGAGAAAGAAAAACAGGCCGAGAGCAAACACAATAGGCTGGAAAACTCAAGTGGCGAACGAATAGTGACTGAGAAAAGGAATACAGGCGGGGAAAAGGCTGGGAGGAAATTCTGCACTCGCGCGGGGCAATTCAGCCGTAAATATGCATAAATACTCATTCATTAATAACAACGTGATAGTTTCGCAGCGGCAGTAAAATGCGTACACCAGCGCAAATACATACATCAACTTCATGAGTACGCACACACACACCACTCACACTTGTATTTTCACAAGCGACTTTTATTTAAGCCATTATTTTCCAGCATAAAGGCCAGTGTGGAAAAAGTCGAATTTATGGCCACATCAACATTTGAATACACTTTAACGGGTGAATGTAGCGCCACTTATAGACTGCCCAATGAGGGAAATGGCAAGAATGTTAGCTTATATAAGTTATATAATATAATACATAATATAAATCAAACACTCAAATCAAATCAATTCACTCTAAGAGAATGGTTTCGTGGATTGCGGCTGCCCAGTTTAAAACATTTTATATTAATTATATGCATTTTTTTATGAAGGCAGCTTTATAAATAAGCGAAAGTGACATTCGAATGATTTATTACGCGCACTTATTTTCAAGAGCATTTCATTAATGCCAACTTTTTCATATTTCTTTAACATTAAATACAAATTAAAATTGCACAGCTCAGCGGTCATGCCCAAAGCAATAAACAAGAAACGATGGAAAACAAGGCGAATTTTTAATTACACATTTATGGCGGGCCAAAGTGCGGCCGGAGGAGCATTGTCACGGCAGGACCCATTATGGAGGATATATGGATGTATGTTTTTGTTGCATACATATACGTATGTATGCTGCAGTTGCACAGACACAAGGTGAATGGAATGCGTTTGCTGTCGCCGACACCTTCGGAGCCAAATTGATTTCTGTGCTTGGAAAATGAAATGCAAATATTTTTTATATAAAGCGCAGCTCTGGCGAGGATTCTGTGTTTGAGTTTTGGCTGGCCCGGCATTTCAATTACGCCCATAATTGTAGGCGGAGGAATGTGTGTGGGTGTGGTGGCGTCCTGGCGAAAGGACAATGCGCGCTGCTCGAAGGATCGCTTCCGCGTCCGAAATGGGCGGGGCAGCAATAATGGGCACAATGATGGCACGTAGACAACTCTTTTGTCATATCAAATTGTGTTGAACATTTAACGTAAATTGTCGCATTGTGAATGTGCAGCGGATGGGAGCTGAGAACGGGGATGGGTGGAAATGGCAGGCACTTAACACGTGACGATGATTTAATGGACCAAGGACCCAGAGGATATTGCTACAAGTTTGGTTGTAATTCAACTGAAACTCGCTTTTCTTTCATTATAATAGAAAATGGGTTGCACACATGCATAACTTTGGTTTTGTTTCCACAATTTGTGCAGACAATCCACCCAGATACTTCACTTTACACATGACAAAGGCAGAGAGATAAGATTCAAACTGAACAAGGCAATTATTGCTTTTAATTGACACGACAACTGTTTGAGGGATCTACTATTCTGTGGTCCTTCCCGTAGGTAAAAAGCTTTCAGTTGTTCCACAGCGAGAAAAGTTATTCAATTCAACATGTTGGTTTAATACTTTTTAATGTTATTCGTACTAAAATATCTATAATTTTGAGTTACAATATCTTTTATTTTGTATTTGAAGAGATTTTCATCATTATAAAATGAAGTGCTTGAACATTTCACATCGCACAGACTCTTTCTTGACTGTGCTCCTTTTATCCTTAATCCTTCTTTTGCATTGTTGCTTGTTGTTAAGAAGCCATTACAAGAAGTTGTAAGTTTTCCTTCTACATGCGAGCGGCCAGGGAAAATTCAGTCACTTCATAACCAATTATTTCTAAAAGGACTAAGACAAATACAATTCTTTGGGAATTTTCAAGTATATTAATGTTATAGAACATGGGAAGCGTTTCAGTACTATTCCATTTAGTTGATTTTATTCAATTGCTCAATGCCCAAGAAAACGAAATCAAAGTCGTAAACCATTTTGCCTATGATCAAATATTCCAAGAAATGGTCCTAAATGCTGATTTAATTTACCAATCACAAAGCGAAATCGAAACAAAATAAAACAATAAGACAAGAGAATAAGCCGAAATCCGATTGAATAATTACATAAATCTCGGTTATATTAGCATTTCGTTCCTTTTTTGTCAGAAAATATTTTGCGGCCATCGGGGGAGGGTCCGAAAAAATGTGCAAAAAATAGTAGAGTAGAGTAGAGTAAAAAATCGAAGCATAAATTTACAAGCAATTTTACGGGCTGAAGGAAAAACACCTACCACGCCCACCGTCCAGATTTTCCCGCCCCCACCCGACTTTCCCCGGCTCGACTTTCACGTTGCCCTTTATTGGACATTTAAAGCATTTGGCTCATTTGCATATTTGATTTATAGCCACCAATTTTGTAAGCAGCGTCCAGCGCAGATTCCCCCGAATCTGAATCCTTATCCCCACCGTATACTGCAGTTTTTGTTACTAACCATTTTCCTTTCTTTTCCATTTCCATTTCATTGCAGGTCACAGCCACCGATGGCGATGTAGATAGACCAATAAATATTGTATATTTCCTGACTGGCCAGGGCATCGACCCTGATAACCCAGCGAATAGTAAATTTGATATAAATCGCACGACGGGCGATATTTTTGTTCTCAAGGTAAGTTCACCTCACGCCCCTTCACCTCACGTTCCCCTTAAACAGATGCCAATTTCGAGTCCCCTCGTAAAACGAGCGTAATGAAAGCCAGTTAAAATTCGCGACGGCCCCTTAACAGCAAAACGTGCAAATGGCGCGCAACTCGAAAACTCGAAAAAAGCTGGAACAAAAACGGGGAAATAACTTTTTCCTTTGTGTCCATGCTGGGGGCTACGTACTCTATAAGCCCCGGGAGCCTATTTTTTTTGACAGGGGCTTTCCCTCGGCCGTTTACAATTGAGCCCAGTTTACGCTCGCACAATGGCGCTTTATATTGTTTATATTGTGTGACGAGTGAACAGCTAAAAATGAGAGGGTCGCAGCGATATGGAACTGAATGCAGCCTAAATAAATGCTCGTGAAATGACATTGTGATCTTTGCCGCCCCAATGGGAGCGTTTTGACCAAGTATAGGGAAACATAACATATTTAATGGGCATTCAAAATCATAACATATTAAATGGGCATTCAAACACACTCACATTTAAACATACATTTTTCTAACAGAATCTACTTTAAGCTTCTTTAAAATCAAATGTAACCAACCAGACAAAATGCACAGTAAGCGTTAAGCGATTTGACAGCCCTTTGAATTTTTCCCCGGACACTTTTTTCATAGCCGAAAAAGATTGAAGCGCGTTGAATATTTACCACTTTCCCTCGCTTTTCAATTGTTGTCACCCCCCACCATGCGCGGTGGTGCGAGTTTTGTAAATTATAAAGCTCTTCACGCGGTTCGGTGGCGTATGATTAATTTAAAACTGTGACAGACCGCACACACAATCATACACACAAGTGCCACGCCCAATGGTGCATGAACGAACAAAAAGCAATGTGTTTTAGATGCAAAAAAGTGCCACCGTCGGTTGTCAGATACATAGACTCCAATTAATTTCACACAAAGATACTAAAAACAAACGAGTCAAAGTGGCGCGAAGCTCTCACGCTTCAGTGTTGTTAGCCAACACTTGCAAGATTAGACGCTTATGTTGTAATGTTAACTCTATTAAAATAACTTTAATTTGATCATTCATTTTATCATGTAATTTAAATCATATAATTTAGGATGAGTACCCAAACCCAATCGCGGTGCCATTATGTTCTTGACTCTGACTTGCTGTTCAATTATCACTAACAATTCTTATATGATCGTAGACAATTAGGTACCAGATTCAGATGAGATTAAGCACTTAATTTAGCCAAACATCGAACTAATACTTTTCATTGATTTCTCTAAAGTCAAGAATCTAGCTGGAAAATAGGTGCCAACACTGTGGGGCTCCGAAGCCCTTCAAAGTACGAGCCACAAAACACCCCACTCCGATTCGCATTCTGCATAGAATGTTCAAATGTTGCCGCTGGCGGTTCGCTTTATTTGTTTTATTGCCGGCGGATGGGGCAGTTCACTGATGCGATAGGGTTAAAAGTGGGCTAGTGGCCTAGTGGGTGGTGGGTGGTGTGGGCAGGGGGCAGGGGGCGGGGCAGCGACAGCATGTGGCATTTGTGGTTTTGACGCTCTACAACCGACCACATGTAAATGACGTTCGTCGTTCGTTATTGGTGCGCGGTTGGCTGGCATAAAATTGTGTGTAAAATCAAGCGGCAAAATGGGCTTGGAAAAAAGAGTTCAGTTTGGCGGGAACCGAGGTCCTTCGATTGGCGGATGCCACTTTCCGACGACTGCCGCCTGACGGCTTTTAATTTGTAATTGCGATTGCATTACGTGTCACGTGGTAGTAAAGCCATTTTTTCCTGTTTTAATTGAGCGAACTACGGTTTAAAGTTTATTTGCCGACAGCTGCGAGAATGTCAATCAAATGCGTTGTCTGGTTAGCGACTAAAAAAGTGACATGAAATCTGGGTCACATAGAAAACAAAAAATTCAAAGAGGACTAACGCTTAGATTTATTGAATTGTATATTGTATATTGTATTATACGGCATACTTAACAATATATTTAGTGTCCGTAAGGCCAATAGCCTCACGATTGCAAATGTATATGTTTAGCATCACAAGAACTTACATTCGATTTACTTACAAATTTATTTCTCCCTCCCCCGTTATACGAGCTTTTTGACCACTTAAATATGCTCGTAGAAGTAACATATGGAGATTTCTTGTGTCCTCAGAGTAAATACAAGTCTTAGCTTTCATTTACTTCAATAAGACTACAGAATTAATTCATCGTAAAAGCAAATTGTCCTTCAAACCGACCACACACACCAGCACATTGAATACATCTCAAGTGTGTTCTCTATGCATTAGCTGAGTAAGCAATGTTTAAGGGTAAGTGTAATTTGAATAGGGCCAAAGCCAGGCCAAGACCAAAAGGTTGACAGGCTAAGGTTGTCCAACACACAATCACAGCCAATGCTGAGGGGAATTTTCATCGAATGGATGGCTTTTATTTTGTCATTGCCAATGCAATTTCGTGTGGATAACTCATTTAATGAGAAATCTAATAACAGCCTTCTGTGCGTAAGACCACCTCCAATCGCAAAGCCACCAAAGCCAGATTAGGAGCAAACAACAAGCGATGGCCGACGGCTCAAGGGTTTCCAAGGTCTTCGACTGTGGCTGTGTCTGTGGCTGGGGCTCAGTTACAATTTACCAAGGGGCATAAAATAATTTGCAAACAAACAAACAGCTGCCAAATCAAATCTCCTTGCGATACACTCCAAGAAAACGGATACTCCAAAGTTATTTAATATCAGGGTTGTACTTCCTCCACTAAATTAGAGCAAAATGAAAAGAGATGGCTTGGAAGAGGCCATTGCAATTACGAACATTTAAACATTGAATTAGTACTTAGTTATAAATCCTGTTAATAAATATTTTTTGTGTACCATATTTCCACAGCCCCTGGACAGAGATCAGCCCAATGGGAGGCCGCAGTGGCGCTTCACAGTATTTGCCCAGGACGAGGGCGGCGAGGGGCTGGTGGGCTACGCGGACATCCAGGTGAACCTGAAGGACATCAACGACAATGCGCCGCAGTTCCCGCAGGGCATCTACTTCGGCAACGTGACCGAGAACGGCACGGCCGGCAGCTCGGTGATGACCATGTCCGCCGTCGACTACGACGATCCCAACGAGAGCACCAACGCCAAGCTAATCTACTCGATTGAGAAGAACGTCATCGAGGAGGAGACGGGGGCGCCCATCTTCGAGATCGAACCGGAGACGGGGCTCATCAAAACGGCTGTCTGCTGTCTGGACAGGGAGCGAACGCCCGACTACTCCATCCAGGTGGTGGCCATGGACGGCGGAGGACTCAAAGGTGAGTTGTGTGGTCGGGTGATTGGTCGCGCTGCTGTGGGCGTTAATATCAGTTCTCAGAAGTGTTGGATTGCCAGAGGCAATTGCCCTAACCTTAGCCAAAGCTTATGAGATGTCTGTATCTAAAAATGCATAGGGCTTGTACATATACCGAAAGTTGATGGACAAATTGGACAATCCTGGTACCGAAGGATATGCAATTTAGTTGAGTTTGGAATGAAAATTAATTAAGCAAATGTTGTAAATTGTGAGACCACCTTTATTCATCCTTCAGACAACCAACTTACAAGTACACCCAAGCCCATCAAATGCTCCCCAGTAATTTGCCCATTTCCCCCCACTGCATCCATCTGCTATTGACGCCCATCTGACGCACTCCGTCCGACTTGTTTGCTGTCCAATTTCGCAGGTACTGGCACCGCCTCCATCCGCGTCAAGGACCTCAACGACATGCCGCCGCAGTTCACCAAGGACGAGTGGGTCACGGAGGTGGACGAAACGAATGGCACTTACATCCCAGAGACGCCCATCCTCACGGTGACGGTTCAGGACGAGGACGAAACGAACACATTCCAATACAAGGTGGTGCCGAACAGTGGTTTCGGGGCGGATAAATTCGCGATGGTTCGGAACGGCGATGGCACGGGCTCGCTGAAAATCATACAGCCCTTGGACTACGAGGATCCGCTGCAAAGCAGTGGATTCCGGTTCCGCATCCAGGTCAACGATAAAGGCGACGATGGGCCCGGTGGCAGTGACAAGTACCATGTGGCCTACTCCTGGGTGGTGGTGAAGCTGCGAGACATCAACGACAATGTGCCAAAATTCGATCGGGAGCACATAGAGGTCTCCATCTATGAGGACACGAAAGTGGGCACCATTCTCGAGCAATTTAAGGCCACGGATGCCGACCAGGGGGGTCACTCCAAAGTAGCCTACAAAATAGTTCGTGCCACAAATCGGAAGAGACAATTCGCCATTAGTGATAGAGGAGCAGTGAGCATACAACGACCTTTGGATCGGGAAACTCAGGATAGGCACCACATTCAGATTCTAGCCATCGACGATGGAAGCCCTGCTCGAACGGCCACCGCAACTCTAACCGTGATAGTTAAGGATGTCAATGATAATGCCCCGACTTTTGCCCAGGATTACAGGCCCACCTTACCTGAGAATGTGTCTGGCAAGAAAATTCTGGAGGTGGCGGCCAAGGATCCCGATGACCGACTGAGGGGCAATGGGGGACCCTTTACCTTTCGATTGGATCCCTTGGCCAGCGACGAAATAAGAGCGGGCTTCAAAGTGGAGTACGACCGAAGTAAGTACTCTAAATACTATCTATATACATACCTCTTGGATAAAAACTAAGGCAAACATTAACTAGCTTTAATAAAAACCAACAGTTGAATGTAAATTTAGTAGCACATGTATTTAACATAGCCTGGGGCAATCGCTGTGCATCATTAATGATGCAAAAAATGTTTAAACGCTCACTAAGCCCAACATCTGTCGAATTAGCGCCACAAAAAATCGAATGCGAAATAATCGCTAGCACTTGGAAAATTAAAAAACAAAGTACAGCGAATAATTAATGCATTTGCCTGATTAAAAATGTATTCAATGAGATATGTTGCAGCTATTTATACCAATTACGCATCTCATTTAAATAATTATGCAAATTAATATCAAGCGAATAGGCGGCCTAATTTTTTATTTATTTAGAGCTTGCATTTGTTTATGGACGCATAATTAATTCAGCATCCGAAAATTAATTATATATTTAAACACCCCAAAGGCTTTTGGGTCAAATCGTTTATTGGAGAGACACTTGAAACTCAAACACGTGCCAGGTCAGCAATGAATTAAAAAATAGTAATAAAAACACATCAATGGGGATGGATACTAAAGCAGAGCACAGATAGCAAAGTGAAATGTGCCCTGAAATCCAAACTGGCAGAGCAGAAAAACTGGTCGAGAAAATTGAAAAACTTGCTGTCAATGTCAGCGACAGCATTCAAGTGACACCTCAAATTTTCTTTCATTTGATCGATTTTATTGGGGTGCTCTCGAGTTTGCTTTTTTCTGCTTTTTGTTCAGGACTCGGGTTTTTGTTTCAAATAACTCCCAATAATGGCTTTACAAAAAGCATGGAGCAATTTCCATTTCACAAAAGAGAAAGGCAGAGAAAAATTGTAAATCAAGATTAAGAGAGTGGCTTTCTGTGTAAACCTGGCTAAATGAATACTCTAAACCGTGATAATATCATATTATTAAAGAATATTAAACTTGCTGCTTCTATAAAAAGAGAATAAGATAACATTTTTAAATTGGAAATGAAAATAAGCCCGCTTCTTAAGCCAAACTAAAGCCTTTCTTGGAATTTATTACATAAAACCAAAAACTTTAGTACACAGAATTGTACACAGCTTCAATTTACTTCGTTGATTTTTGCATTCATGTGAGGCCTCATGTTAGGCCTCAGATAGGGATAGGAAAAAATCGAAAAACCGTTGTATCAAGAAAGAACTTCAGTTTCGTGCATATACTCCTTCCTTAGGGAAAACCCATGAAAGGAAAACACCAAATCGCAATGAAAACAAAGCCTGCCGGACATGGTCAACTGCACCAACCGAGATGAAGCCTCGAGGCTGAGTCCTGTCCACATCCATTCCATCGCTTTCTATTTCTCTGATTCTGTGGCACATTTCGACCAATTTCTCTATCTCTCAGTTGGCTTTTACAGTGCAATTTTTTCGTTTTTTTTTGTTGGTTGGTTACTAACTTTGTGGCACAAACAATGCTGATGATGCTGATTGTCTGGAACATAATTCAATCACCATTACTATGCAAACACAGTTTGGCTTAGCGTTTGATTTCGACTTTGATTGTGTGGCAATTGCCTCGAATGAATCGAATTGAATGGAGTGCCGAGTGCCGAGGAGCGGAGGGAAAGTTGCGAAGTGGTTCGGTTTCGAATTGCAAGTTGTTTGGTTTTAGCGTTTTCCGGTTAGTTTGGAAAATGCAGTGGAGCAGAGCCGCGGTTTCCGATCTGGCGAGCTTTGAATATTGATTCGCTTTTCTCTTCAACACCATTCTCGTACAAAACTATACTTTACACTACTACAATTTTTCCCTACTAATTTAATATATCCTTTCAGGAGGTGACAGTGGAAATGGGGTGGCCATCATCTCCTCCCTGCGTCCCTTTGATCGCGAGGTGCAGAAGAGCTATGCCATCCCCATCGAGATCAAGGATAATGGAGCTCCTGCCATGACGGGCACCAGTACCCTCACTCTCACCATCGGCGATGTGAATGATAATAAAATGCAGCCCGGCAGCAAATCCGTGCTGGTGTACAACTACCAAGGACAGTCGCAGGACACGCCGATAGGCAGGGTCTACGTCAACGATCCCGACGACTGGGATGTGCCGGACAAGAAGTACTACTGGGAGGTTCAGGAGCACCAGCGATTCAAGCTGGACACGGACACTGGAATCCTAACAATGAGGGCTGGGACGAGAAGAGGTCGCTACCAGCTGCGGTTCAAGGTCTACGATCGGGAGCACGGTCAGGAGGACATTCCCGCTAACCTCAGCGTCACAGTGCGCGACATAACAGCAGAGGCCGTGCAGCAGGCGGGATCCATGAGACTGTCCCACATAACCGACGAGGACTTCGTTAGGACCTGGAACCCAGTTAAGAACCAAGTGGAGCCCTCCAAGCTGGAGAGATTTCGCAACAAGCTGGCCGAGCTGCTGTACACAGATAGGGATAATGTGGACGTGTTCAGTGTGCAACTCAAGGAAGGTTTCCCCTATCCCCTCACCGACGTCCACTTCGCAGCCCGTTCTGCCACTCAGCAGCCATATTTCAAGGCAGTGCGCCTGAATGGCGTGGTGCAAATGCATCGCGAGGAGATTGAGAAGGACGTGGGCCTGAACATCACCATGGTCAATATAAACGAGTGCTTGCACGAAGGCAAGGGGAAGTGTGGCTCCAACTCCTGCACCTCCAAGGTGGAGTTGGGCAAGAAGCCCTACACGGTTAGTGTGAATCGCACGGCTCTGGTGGGTGTTCGCCTGGACATCAGTGCTCAGTGTGTTTGCCGCGCGAGGAACTTCACCCACCAGGACCACAACTGCAGAACCCACCTGTGCTACAATGGCGGTCGCTGTGTGGAAACCCGAAATGGTCCCAAATGTGTGGCCTGTCCAGTGGGCTACAATGGCCCGCGATGCCAGCAGTCCACGAGGAGCTTTCGCGGCAATGGCTGGGCCTGGTATCCTCCACTGCAACTCTGCCAGGAGTCGCATCTCAGCTTGGAGTTCATCACTCGCGTGGCAGACGGCTTGATACTGTACAATGGACCCATTGTGCCACCAAAGCCCGATGAAACCGTGATCAGCGACTTCATAGCCATCGAACTGGAGCAGGGCTACCCGCGGCTACTCATCGACTTCGGCTCGGGAACTTTGGAGCTGCGGGTGAAGACGAAGAAAACCCTGGATGATGGTGTCTGGCATCGCCTGGATGTTTTCTGGGATTCCGAAAATGTCCGCATGGTGGTGGACTTCTGTCGCACTGCTCTGGTCTCCGAAATGGAGGATGGCACTCCGCCGGAGTTCGATGACAATGCCTGCCAGGCGAGAGGACAAATTCCCCCCTTCGCCG
Organism: Drosophila teissieri; assembly: GCF_016746235.2. Lineage (NCBI taxonomy): Eukaryota > Metazoa > Arthropoda > Insecta > Diptera > Drosophilidae > Drosophila > Drosophila teissieri. The sequence goes on from NC_053030.1 coordinate 6,915,622, forward strand.
AGTCCCTGAACCTGAATCAACCCCTTCAGCTGGGCGGCCTCTATAGACAGCACTTCGATCAAACCCTGTACAACTGGCAGTACGCCTTCAGCTCCAAGGGCTTCGATGGCTGCATACGCAACGTTGTCCACAACTCGGAGCACTACGATTTGGCTTTTCCCGCTTTGGCCAGGAACAGTTTTCCCGCCTGTCCGCAGACCGACGAAGTTTGCCTGAAAACCGAGCACACAGCTCGTTGTTGGGAGCACGGAAATTGTGTGGCCAGCCTGGTGCAGGCCAAGTGCCACTGCCAGCCGGGTTGGATGGGTCCTGGCTGCAATGTGCCCACCATTCCCACGACTTTCAAGGCCCAGAGCTACGTGAAATTCGCCCTCAGCTTTGAGCCCGACAGGTTTTCCACCCAGTTGCAGCTGAGATTTCGAACTCGAGAGCAGGGAGGCGAACTGTTCCGGGTTAGTGATCAGCACCACAGGGAGTACGCCATCCTGGAACTGCGGAGGGGCCACCTCCAGTTCCGCTACAATCTGAACTCCATGAGGAACGAGGAGCAGCTGCTGACCCTCACCGCCATCGCAGTGAACGATGGCCAGTGGCATGTGATTCGCATTAGTCGCTATGGATCGGCAGCTCTAATGGAGCTGGATGGCGGGGAGTCGAGGCGGTACAACGAGTCCTTTCACTTCGCAGGACACCAGTGGCTGAGCATCGACAAGCAGGAGGGCGTTTATGCGGGCGGCAAGGCCGAGTATACGGGAATCAAGACCTTTGAGGTGCAATCCGATTTCCAGAGGAGCTGCTTGGACGACATCAGGTAAGCTCAAATGCTGATTAGGGCTAATTGCGTTGGAGGGACTCCCTTTTCAAGGGGGTAATACCAAATGTGCCTTACTAACAGACTGCACCGTTTGCTTTAGGAAAATTCAAAATATTCACTCAGCTCAACAGACTGTTCAAAATTAATGTAAAAGTTGTACAGTTTAGTATGAACAGAAATTGTAACGTTGTAATGTGGAACCTAAGAGCGAAGGGGTATTAACTTTAAATTACGATAGAAGGCAGCACACAGCAGTAGGAATGCAATAAATATATGGCTCTCCCTAGCATCTCAACATCTGTTAGCCAAAGATAAAGGAAAAGGACTCAGTCTTACAGCCCCTCGATTGCCGGCATTCATGCGTAGTTTTCCCATTTTCCCCCCTTTTCCCCCAACAGGCTGGATGGAAAACACTTGCCCCTGCCGCCCGCCATGAACGGCACCCAATGGGGCCAGGCGACGATGGCCCGCAACCTGGAAAGGAACTGCCCCTCGAACAGGCCGTGCTCGAATGTCATCTGCCCCGATCCCTTTGACTGCGTCGACTTGTGGAACGAGTACGAGTGCACGTAAGTATGGCTCTTTGGGAGGCACTTCCTGGGCATGCCCTTTGTGCTCCGTGAACGGTGCACAGTAATTTATTGGACTTCCAATTTAATTATAGTCCCCTTTGTTCGCCTTTGCCTGCGGAGGCAGGCCAAAAGTAGTAATTAAATCGGAGCAATATCAATTACAAATAAAATAACTATTTGTTGGACAATAGAAGATCGAATTTACCTAATTACCTCACAGACTTCTGGCTCTGTTTGACTTGTGAGCCAAATGCAAGGAAACATAACTTTGAGAACCGAACGCCATTTCGATAAAAGCAGCCAGGAGTGCTGCATACTCGTATCTATTTATTTCCGAGAAAGACCCCTGCCATTTTCCAACTGCAGGCGCACAGACAATGCCAAACAGCAAATTGACTCCGAATGCAAAACAAATAATATCAATTGTCATTGCCTGTCTGCCTTCGCTCATGCAACTCGGGCACCGCAAGCAGTGGAAATGGACACTGAGAAAAATGTAGCCACATAAAATAACTACAAAATGAATTAGCCAATAATTTAATAACTAAAGTAGAAGATGAAGGACTTTACAAAATATTCTATTATTATTTGAGAGCATCAATATTTATTTGCCTCTAATGTTTTATTTTATCTTCTAGGGAATGGCAATTGTATTAATATTATATTATTTATTGAAGTTCCTAAGTCCTAAGCTTCAAATTCTTTCCGTCGTGTTCATTGAACTCGGTTCGACTATATTGTTCGAAAATGTGTGTATTTTCCGAGTGTTTGCACATGGAAATTTTCACATTTTCCCGGCTGGGGATGGTCGGAAATCTGGGGCACGACTCGTGATCCTGGAGCTCCTGCTCCGCAGCACCTCATCAATGATGGGTCGCAGTGGCGGTGGTCCATACAGGTGGATGTGGAGGTGGCTGTGGAGGTGGCTGTGAATGTGGCGATGAAAGTGGCAGTTGCCTCGCCGAGAGCAGAGCACATTTTCCACGTCATTAGTTTTGCGGAGTGACTCCATTTGAGAGCCGTCGACAGCGGCGAGGACACTCAATCTTGCACTGCATCATGTCCTAGTCGCTGCTCCGCCATTCGGGCAGGAGACTAAGCACCCCAGCTGTGAGCTTCTCGCTCCATTTGCTTTCGGGAACAGGAACATCTGGGCCTGCTGCTTTCTAACACGTGTTCGCCAGGATAGCATCCTTGCGGTCTTTTCCTTTTCCTTTGGATTTTTTTCTTTTTTTTTTTGAGCAGAAATAGAGAAATTTAAATAGTGTCACACGCCTCGCCTTCAGGTGGCGACGTGTCATAAATTATGCTTACTTTAGCCTCAATTTCGTTGCCAGTTGTGGGCAGCAGTTTACGCAGTGCTCTGCTGGAATTTGTGTCACTCACTCAGGACACTAAGATGTCGGACAAGGGGCTGTCCTCAATTGGAATACGGAATGACTTCAATTTAAATGTGCAAAGTGTGTGCGAGGGGTGAGTCCTTTTCGCCGCGCTTAAAGCTTTAATTTCCCCATCGCCGAGTTGTCCAGGGATTCGAGTCCAACCAAAACTTCACGCCCTTAATGCGCTTTGGAAAATATTTGAGAGGGCCCCAGCTCATGGGGGAAATTATGCCATCCCTTGGCTGCACAACTTTGTGTGAAAATAAAAAGTTTTATTTCGGGGAGAAATGCGCCGAACAAAAGCGCACTTTACAATGTTCCGCTTATAATTTTGAAAGCCAGAATTACACTTTTTTTCTGTATATTTCACGTGTTTTAAAACTATTTACTTAGTTTCGAATGGTAAATTTACTGACTTAAAATAAAATATATTAAAGTAATATACATATGTACCCTTAGTATTACACATATTATTAAGAGTAAATGTGGAATGATAATCTTAAACTTGTACATTTTATTTTTAATTTTATTTTTTTACTAATGTATACTATTTTTTGTCTCTTACCTTAATTGGTAATTTTGTTTTGCCAAAAGTGCTTGTATATTACATTCTCGTTTTAAAATGTTTGAGTTTGTGGCTAGTGTCAGGAAAAGTAGCAGAGAAATCTTGCGCCAGCATACATTTTCCATCCCATTCCAGAGTTCAGTTATTTAGTTATTAGGTATCTAGGAAAAAGCAGGGAAATGCTTGTGGCAAACGTTTCGCTCTCCATTGCAGTAAGCGCCTCTGAATTCGTAATAACTCTCGCGTCCGGCGAATTTGTCGTTTCAGCTGCAGCGAGGGGCGCATCATGTCCTCGGACACGAAGGGATGTGTGGACCGCAACGAGTGCCTGGACCTGCCCTGTCTGAACGGAGCCACCTGCATCAATCTGGAGCCCCGGCTCCGGTATCGATGCATCTGCCCGGAGGGCTACTGGGGCGAGAACTGCGAGCTGGTGCAGGAGGGCCAGCGCCTGAAGCTGAGCATGGGCGCCCTGGGGGCCATATTCGTTTGCCTGATTATCATACTGAGTAAGTAGTGGAGTAGTAGTAGGGGGTGACCGCAAGTGAAGACTAAATGGCCCCTGCCACCCTAGAGCCCCTTCCCCTCCCCCGAGTCGCCGAATTTTCCCATTCATGTGCGACAATTAAGCGGCTTAAGCTGCAACATTTTTGCTTGGCCCCACCCAACGCCCCCACCCAAAAACACACACTTCCTCCATGTTAATGCAATTTGCTGGGGGAAGCCCGTCTTCCAAAAAAAAACCAAGAAGCAAAAAAAATACAACGACACTGACATCTGTTTGGACAGTCGTGGCCGTGTGGGGCTAAAAAAATAAAAAGGTAAGGGTTAACATGGGAGGCAGCCATGCATTTTCAACAACATAAAGTGGCAACAAATCCTGCATTCGTTGCTTTATTTTTGCCACACTTTTTTATGCCCAGACAGGGGCAATTTGTTAGTTTAGCTGCGGAAAAAGGAAAAAGGAGCACGAAAATATTTGCATAGTGGCTAATTAAGCTTGGCAAAAAGTGCAGAAAAGTTTCGTTCGCCTGCAGAGCTTGTAGAAATTTTCCAGAAAATTTCAAAGACGTGAACAAAAAGCCTTCCATCATACGTACCTTAATATATAAACAGTAATCGATGTGAAATATATAGAAAAAACTGCCCAATTATTTTATCATCTATTTAAATATAATTTTTGACATTCTTTCTGCTATTGACAAACTTATAATCCAATTAGTTTTAGCCTAAGAGTCGAACAGAAAAAGGAACTAAAATTTTTAGCTGGAATTTAAAAACGCCGCCAAAGCCAATTAGGAACATTTTATTGCTCGAAAAAATCGCAGAAAATAGAATAAAATTCAGCCAGGCTCCGGCCACTTAATGGATTTGGCGAACGAGTGTTAAGTGGCTTTGGCCATTCGGCTATTTTTCCCACTCCGCACTTCCAGTCAGTCCAATGCAAATGCGTTTCCTCGCACGCAATGCACGACAATCTATTTTCGTTTCGCCAGCTCGTCTGGGATTTGAAGGGATTTTCAATTAGCGCCACACTTTGGGCCCTGTTTCGGATGGCTTTTATCCACATCCACATCCACAGCCGCACATATATTTCTGGCTCTTTCGTGAATGCCGTGAATTCTGGCAAGCGCCGTAGGCCATTTACTTTGGTACTCTCGTACTTTGGGCCACATTTAAAAGTGACGCTGATTTATCCGGCCGCGTTTGGGCCAACTTTAATGAGTACTTGCGCCAAAGTTGCAGCTGGGAACAACACAATCACAATCCAGGCAGCAACAAAAGGCCAGGGATGAGCTAATTAGTCGCCGCTAAGGCAGATAATTACACAGTTCGCTGCGGGCGGGAAAACAAAGGCCTAAAGTGGCCATAAAACCGCTAAACCGCAAAATAGGCGCAATAAATAAACGGCCAGCCGTCGCACAGAAGCACTTTCATCTGCGCCTCCTTTCAATTTTTTTATGATGTGAAAATATCTGAGGAGCCGAAGACATAAAATCTGACAGCCGCAGTCCTGTCCTCCCCCGTTTGTGTTGATTCGCCGTAAAGTGGCGTAAAGTTCCCCAGCTCCGTAGTTCCGGAGCTCCGGAGAGCAGAGGTGGTGGCAGGACAAACTAAATAATTATCCAGCATTATTTACAGTCGACGCTTTTTCATGTCCTGTTCGTGCCGAGCGCAGGAGCGCAGGAGCGCAGGATGCTTCAGTGTAATCTGTGAATCGCTGAACTGTATTTTAGCATAAGGTTTCAAGTGTCCGAGTGGAGCAAGTACTGGGGAACTTGGTCCTTTTGCAGTTAAGTGCAAACAAAGGCCGTTAAAGAGCTTTCGGTCCTCCCAGGCTTTTGTTCATCTTACAGGATATTTTTGGCTTTGTTTTTGCTAGTTTTTATGTAGGTTAGACGCTGCTGCTCCCTTCTTCCTTCGTCCTGCGCCTTCGTCCTTCGTCCTGCTCCTCCGGCTGTTGTGCAGCAGTTTTTCGGGCTCCAGCTCTTGTTTTATTTTTCTTGTCGGAGGTAATGTTGATTAAAGGTTGATGAATGAACAGTTGGCCCTGGCCTGCTTAGCAAAACACTGTTCCATCTATCCCAAACGCAGCCTTTAAATTGGGCTTTCATAAGATATTTTTGCTGAAAATTTAAGGAGCAGATTGGCCAGCTTTATAATTAAGTTCAGTGCTTTGTTGTGCAGTTGGATTTTTCCGCACGTTTGAGCGGGAAACTAGATTCATAACTTTCCCTGGGCAAAAAATATTTATTTAGCACGTTTTAACGTTGGCGTGCCAGCTTAATTGTGTTAATAATGGCTGCTAAATCTACAAAGAGGAATTAAATTCTGAAAACAGGTGGACTTTTTTATTTCATCCTACTCTATTTCCCTTACTTAACAGCAAAATTATAGCCACGTCTGCCAAAACAATTAAAAATAGTCCTGTCAGTCATGGGAAACTTGAAATTTTCTCTGATTTGCCAAAGTTTCGAAAACAGATTTGGTGCGCTTCGCTTTTGGACGAATTATCGAAGATTTCCGTTGGTTCTTTCTGGATGGGGTGGCACATTAATAGCAAAACTTGTGCGGCAGATAATTTAGAAAGTTTTGTCGCTCCTTTCTGCGGCCAGAGACAAATTTAATGCACTTCAAGCCAGGGCCAAGAACTGGTAGTAAACTATTTTCGGTTCAATTCGGTGCTCGGTTGTGGCTTTGGGTTTTGTGTCCTGCTGCTGCTGCTGTTGCAACTTTATGCTGTAATTGTTGCATTAAACTTTCCAGCTCCCAGAGACACAGGACGACTTGAATGGGGTAGTGAATGGATGTGGGGAACACCCCATCGGATCCGATGGATGGATAACATAGTGGTCCCCACTTTGACAGTCATTTGCAGCTAAGCGGATTACAAGTCGGCCAAAAACATTCGCATTCCAAATGCACATTTCGAGTGACTCCGAGTCGTTGTAACATGAAAACTTGTTAAGTTTGGTGTCCTTTCTGCGTTTGCCTTTATTCTTCAGTTTGCTTAAGTAGCATAAAGTTATTAATAAGTTCCCTCCACTCAGCCACTGCAACATATTCTCGGCAACTCCCAAGTACTCTCCTTCTGTTTGTCGGCTTGCTTTTGCTCGGTGGAAACACAAAAACAAGAAAGAACTCTACTCTCGGCAAGCCGTAGCTTATATTCCCTTACAGTAATCATCGAATAAGACACTTTATGGTCAAATGCAAGGAAACTATTATTTCTTTCCTTTCGAGTTTCAATTCAACTTGTTTTGCAACTGTTACTTCAGATCTTGATCAAATGACCAAGATAATGCGTTATATCGATCCAGTCCGTTCAAGTTCATATACTGTGTACCTTCAATAGAAATAAGACTTTTGGGAAGGTTACATGCATATAGCAATAAGACTAAGAGACTAGTTTTCGCAAAAGCGAACGGACGGACAAATGGACCGACAAACGGACGGACGGACAGTGGGAAAAACGACAAGGCCATATCGAGAAGGCTGTTGATACTGATCAAGATTACATACATACATATATGCAAATGACTACTTCAGTGGGTCGCAAACTTCTAACGGAAGTCAAGTTGCCCTTTGGAAGGGTATGAAAAGACGACCACAAGAAGAGAAACTCACTCGTAGACTTGCATTTTATCATTTGCGCTTCAGTTGACAGGAATATTAACTGGGCTCCGGCACTGTGGGGTTAAGCAAACAGCTAAGTAAAAATAATTAAAACTCTGGCACGACTTCTCCAAAATGACATGCCAGCCAAGAATGTTTCCTTGGGTTGGGATTGCCCAACCCCGTTTTTTGGTTTTTAATGCCCCGGCATTTCTTCTGGGCTAAGCGGATTCATTAGTTGCAATAACTGCCAGCTGACTTTCGCAGAGACAGGCACAAAGTTCATTTATAAGGACGGAGCATAAAGCATTTCTCTACTGGCGAGTTGATTTCCTGTAATTGATGGCACTGGATGCGGCTTGCTACCATTATCTTCTTAAATTTCTAATGCTTTATTTGTTGGCACCGTTCCAGGGCCATAACCTTATTACACTCAGCTGGATTTAATTTAAATCACTTGCGGAGGGCATATTGATTTCAGTCATTAATTTAACGAGCCACAATATAAATTATAAATAGAAACAATCGAAAAATATAAACAAGATACCATAACGTGCTCTAATTTGGTAACAGGGTAGTTTTAAAGTTTATTTTCAACAAATGTATATAAGTGTCTTTTTAAATAAATTTTCATATAAAGTTGGGGATGGTTACAAGAGCATTCAAAGCTTTCATATTCAAAAAGTTAAGGCGTAGTTTTATTATTTTTATATGTATATAGCTAAAGTGTGGGGACGCGGAAGCAAAAACAAGACAACAATTTTTCCTACATTTAATTACCTTCATTAAATGAAAATGAAGCTGTAGTTGTGCCACTGACAGTTAACAGACACCCAACAGACTTCCATTCTTGCTTTAAGTTTTTGTTGCACAACTCCAGTTCATTATTCTATTGCGCAAAAAGCGAATATAGACTTTTGGAGGGAAAGGGGATTTTAATAAGAAAGACAACCAGGAGAAAAACAAAAACAGATGGAGCTCAGAAATGTTTAGTTAGTTTTTTAAGATATTAAAGAATACCATGAGGAAGGAAAGAATAAATACTCCAAATGATAATAAAACTGCGGAGCTAAAAGTTGAGTTATATACGAGTATTAGACAAGAGTCACTCATTTTTCTGGGGGTAAAATACCACTAATTAAATTAACAACTACTGACTAAATCGACTAACTTATAAATTCCATTTATTGAAGGTAAAAGATAATTGCAGTAGCAAAACTTTTACTACTGTTTACCCAACGAAATGTGTGATGGCGGCCACTCTTCGCGCTAAAAATCAGGCAACTAACCCATGTTCTCCACCTGCCTTTCAGTTCTCGCACTGATCTTCGTGCTATACAGTCGCAAACGCAAGACGACCAAGAAGAAGAAGCGCTCCGGACCCGAGAAGGATGTCCGCGAGACGGTAATCAGCTACGAGGACGAGGGCGGCGGCGAGGACGACATGACGGCCTTCGACATCACGCCACTGCAAATACCAATCAGCGCCCAGGGAGGACCGCCGGACATCGCCGCCTGCAAGATGCCCATAATCTGTGAGTACACGCGGCGCAGAGTGCCCGAACCCCAAATCCCGAATACCGACTGGGACATGGCCAAGTAATTGGGCGGTTGTTTGCACTTAGACCCCGTGATGACGCTGCTGCCACCTGGCCAGGAGCTGAACGTGGCCTATCTGATGGAGGAGCGGAAGCAGCGCATCGACAAGGACAACAACGCACCGCCCTTCGACGACCTGCGCAACTTCACCTTCGAGGGCAGCGGCAGCATCGCCGAGTCGCTCAGTTCGCTGGCCTCTGGTAAGGACCTCTTGTGTTTAAGTCCTAGACTTAACGTTGCCAATCTTTTAAACGGAAAAAGCTGAAACTCAAGGAATTAAAGTTCCAAGAGCTCCATTGCTTTGATTGCAAAATTACTCCATGGTTTTGTATTGATGCTCCAATCGTGCCTTTATTGCACATAAGAAAATTAGTATAATTTAATTTTTTTAAGAGCGATTAAATAAGTTTTCCAATAGCTTACTGAGCTTGCAGTTTTTCTAGAACTCTTTCCTTGGCCTGCGAGTTAAATGGAAATCGTCACTTGACTGCCGCCTGCTTTAAACTATTTAAAATCACCCCGAGCACAAACGAGATTCGGAGTTCAATCAAATATCGTAATTTTACGGCCATTTCCGACACATCCTTTCCCCACGTTCCGCAGAAATCGCTTTAACCCACTCTCCCTCTTGTGCAATTCCAGGCACCGATGATGAGAATCAAGACTTTAACTATCTGCAGAACTGGGGTCCACGTTTCAATGCCCTGGCCGCCATGTACGTGCACAACAAGGCGAAAGCCAGCCAGCTGCCGTCGGATGGCGGAGGAGGATCTGGAGATGGACCCGGACCTGGAGCTGGCGCTGGAGCCTCATCATCATCGCCGCTGGGAGGCAGTGGAGCAGGAGGAGGAGGTGGATCTGGGACTCCGGGCAATGTGCTGGCAGTGGTGGCGACGGGAAGTGGAGCAGGTCCTGGAGGCGGCGGCTGCGGAGTTAGCAGTGGGTTAGTGCCACTGCCGGATGGCGATAAAGTTGTATTATAAAAATAAATAGTTAAGTTGTAGTTAAAACGATGTTTCAGCTGTAAGCACGACGATGGGGGAATCCCCAGAACGAAGCAGGTGTTTTGTGTGTTCGTGTGTCAGGTTAGGGTTAATTGTGTGTACATGTGGCTAACTGTGGAATTTAAGACTAACTTAAGTTTTAGGTGTTTCTCACTCATATGCGATGCTAGCTGATCCTCGGAGAAGGACACTTCCTTTACTATTTGCTCAAGCTCCTCGAAAGGAAAAGTAAGGAACATAATCCGCGCTGTTAAGTTTCACTATTAAGAAATGCGTGAGTCTGCGAAAAATGATTTAAAGAAGTATTAAATTATGTATAGTTTGTTCAAGTTTTTAAAACTTTAAGACTACAGCTAATCCACTGAAAGGCGAAAGCGTATGACTTTCCCTGGCCACCTTCTTTCGAACATCCTTCTGTGTCTTCCTTTCAAAGCTCATCTTCTCTGAAATTCAACTGAACCAACTGAGAAGTCGATGAATAGTTCTACGAATTAAATTACATGATTACACTAAGCATACTACAATGAAAAAGAGTTTATAAAACTTGCTATACGTTAGTTAAAGACCATGTACTATAAATACGCCGTTAACTCTCTAGCACGTAAGTTGAACCAAACTAAACCGGAACTCGGACAGCTCCCAGAAAATGTTGAGCGTTGCTAAATTTGTGTGCCGCCGACTGGGGAACGTGTCCGAATGCCACCGAGCCAGGTGGCACCTGAAAACCGGGAAAGCCGGAAAAGCAGGAAAAGCCGGGCTGGAAAACCAGCGCGCTGAAACGCAGCCACAAAAGTTTGCAGGACGAGGTGGAAATTTAATAAAAGTACGAAAATCATAACTAACTTTGGTGAAAATGAAAGGTAAACCGAAAGGTAAAGGGAAGCTCTACTGTAACATAATTTTGTACATATTCCATTCTGTAATTTTACGACTAAATTAATGGCTACTATAGCATAGAAAGGAAAACAAAACCAAACAACTAATAGACTAATTAACAACAATTAAAGCTACATTTAATTACCGATTACCGAAAGAAAAGGAAACCGAACCCAAATACGAGTGTTGATCAAACCAATTTCATATTTCTGCATTTACTAGCAACTACACAACCAACCGTACAGAAAATGAAGTATTAAGAATAATATTGTAATATGTATTAAAGTATGAGTCATAAACGAAGCAAATGGTTAATTACATTTACGTTAGTTAATGGACAATTTGTTAGTAGCTAGCGTCTAAGCATAATTTTTTAAAAATCAATAAAGCCCCAAAAAAATACGTGTATCAACTGCCGCACAGACTAATTTCCCTGCCAATACCGCCTGCAATTTTCGGTATTTCGCATTTCGCATTTCGGATTTCTGGATGCCAGCCAAGCGTCATTGCCGGCAATCCGCTTGTTGACACTGCCTAATGACGCTTGGTGCCTCCACTTCCGGCCCAGACATTGCGGCATTTGGTGTCCTAAACGCGCCGTTAAGTCCCGGCAAAGGTGTCCAAATGGAAGCCGCAGAGAGGAAGCCACTTTGGGCGCCTCCTCCAAAGGCAAAGTTCAACGGAGCGTTTGACAGGGCAACATGCATTGCCTCTTACAGAAACCAGAAGCTGTCAGCCGGCTGGATGAACCACCAGTTTTGGGGCCATCTCTTCTAGGCCGTAAAAAATTTTGAGCGGTGACCTTTGAAATTTCTCCCTTTTTTGTTCCCCAACTGTGGATTTAGCAGGGCGAAAAAAAGCACTTCACGGTGCATAATAAATGAGCCAGGCGAGCTATCGATATGAAATATGGTCGCCAGGCCTCAAATATCCGTACTCCTCTGGTTCCCAGTTGGCTTTCTTTATGGATGGATAAGTTGATGGTTTATATTGACAGAGTAAAATATCGCTTTATGTACGGGTGGTAAGTTAAAAGTCGTGTTTTACTCACCACAGTGATTACTTGAATGGCCGTCACTGAGGCGATAACTCTGGCAAGACTGAAGTTGTTTCCCAAAGTTGTAACCTTTTTCACTTTCACGTACTTATTATGGAAAGAAAACATATATTGATGGCCCATCAGTTCACTTCTCTCGCACACGTTACATTCCAATTGCAAATGTGGCAGCATTCGCTAGTCAATAGTTCAAGTGCAGGGATACGACCCGCCTGGAAACGAGCTAATTAGTTGCATTAACACCAAGGTTCTTCCCCAAGGCAACAACAATAGCAGTACAGAACAGGTGCGCAAACAGGACTTGTGGATGTAAGGATGTTAAGGATGTAAAGTTTAAATCCCATTTCCAGCAAACTAAGCCAGTCGAAAGGAAGTCTTGTGTGAGAAACAATGGGAAAGAAGGGGAGAGGCCACTTTTTACCTATCCAGTTTCAAAATCGAAGGAAACATTTGTGAAATATAATATGTACCCATGTTCTAATTGCCCATTAGAAGAGTAACTAATTATCATATACAATCACTTACAAGGATTCCATGATGAACGGTGTAAAAAAAGTCCACTGCACTGCAATATGGAAGCAAATTTACCAAAAGGGTTTGAAATTAAATTTTTATTGGAAAATAAGTAACATTGAAAGTGTTTACCAACTTTCATACGTTTTGTGGAAGGGAAAAGTGTTTCACTCTATTTGATTTTCGACAGGATTTCCCTTTTTAATAACATATTTCTTATAACGCATTAAGAACGATTTAAATTTAAATAGCTTGACTTTAGGAGATCGCCTGGATTTTATGCGAATAATTGGAATATGAAGCGGAAAGGAAAACCGAGTGCATTATTTGTATCCAAAATGAATGCTAATTACATTGATTTTCGCCCGATTTGCCGCATGAACTTGCATATTCCGCGCTGAACAGAATAAATTATTAATAAATATCATGCAATTTGCTTAATTATTTTCGGCCCCAATTTGCCCGCGTCTGAAAATACTGAAAATATTTGTGGATTACCTCGTAGCCCGCAAACTGCCGAACTTCCTCCCTTCCCACCCATCAGCACCCTACTGTTGAGCATTTGAAAAGCTCGTTCCATTTCCATTCGCTGGCCATTACTTAACGAAAATAGTAGGGAACATTAGCCTGGATGTTGTTATTATTTTTAATTGAATATTGGTGTGTTGGCGGGGTGATGGGGGGAGGGGGATGTGAACTTTGGGCTCTGAGCGAATGCATTAAAGGCATTTACCTCGTCATTTGGCCGGCAATAATGGCCCACGAAAATGCGCAGCATTGTTATTTGAAATGCGAAATTCAGAATAAATAAGCACGTTATTATGGAGCTCAATTACATGTTATAACATTTATTGAAACGGAAGCAGGTAAGACATAAATCAATTCATTAATATGGGAGTAGAATAATTATTTAATGTTGGGCAAATTCAAGCGATGTTTTGCATTCAAACAAAGGAATGCGGTATATTCCGTATTTTTGTTTTTTCTGTGGCGAATAAATTTTATAGTATTTGCCTGCAAATAATTTATAATTTTATGATTGCAAAAGTAATTGAATTTGTTTAGCACTGTTCTAATAAAAAATTTAATGCATTATTCTATTTATCTCTCAAAACAATTAGCTTTTGACAGTAAATAATTTTGTGGCGCCATCTGTATAATAAATATTTCAGCAACAAACAGCGCCCGACAGCTGGCGCCAGAACTGGATTCGGCTTGGCGCCACCTATGTGTCGCATAGTTTGACAAGCAACCGTTTCGGATTCCTGCCATCTGGCAACCTTGTGGCTAACTGCCGAATGAGGTTTTCAAAAAAAAAAAATAATAGTAAGTGCCATTAGTCTAATTAACTGAAAAATGTAGGGACTGGAAACATAGCAGGTCAAATATTACATATTTCTGATTAGTTTGTTTTTTGAGCCAATTTCGTATTTCATATTTTTGTTGCTATTCACTTAAGGATGTTTTATCAATGATTTCAGATAGTTGTTTTCCGGGGTATAACAATTTATTTAATCTACTTTTATCTTGTATTTAAAAACAACTTGTACTTATAAACAAGATACATATATTTTTACAAGCAGATTGAAACTGGACTTTTAACACATTCAAACCATTATCTGCAAGTGTTTTTTAGAGTATGCAGCGATTTTAGAGTTAGCGCTCTTAGACTTCCAAATAACGCCCAAAACATGCCATTTCTCTTCGTACCAACAAATTACATTAATATTGACAACGAGGCAACCGAAGCTAATCGAGCCGCTTCATTGAAGACAACAATTGTTAAAGAAGCAGGAGGAGTCGGGAAAGAGGCCAGAAAAAAGCGATTCTCACGCCCAAATAGGCGGCAAATAAATAAAAAGCAAAGCTGCTTCCTCATCGAGTAGTTAGCTCCCCACGGAGTTGCTCCTCGGACTTCACTTGCTGCTAATGCGAAACAAACGAAGCGCAGAAATTCGAGGGGGACCATGGACCGTGGACCGTGGACCACACGTCGAGTGTAACAATCAATCACCCAATTAATAATTCAACGTGGAAGAGAAATACCTGGCAGAGCTGTCAAAACTACCAGAAAGCTCGAAAACATCGAAATAAATCCGTTTAATCAGTGGGAAATTAAATTTAATTAGCGTGGCCCAGAGCGAACAGCAAAGAAGCAGGCCGCCGGCGGTGCGTTGCCGGTTTTATTTATTTCTAGTTACATAAATCAATTTAAATTACTAAATTGTCGCCGCGGCGATGTCAAGCAGAAGCCTTAAAAAAAACAAGAAGGTAAAAAAGTGTGAAATGTAAATTATTCATATGGGAGTCGAGTGTACACATTGTCGCATTGTACATGCGCTTTATTCAAGTATCAACTTTCCATTAGATATCATTTTCATATTCTGAATAGAAAAAGCAATAACCAGAAAATAGTGGTCAAAACCCTTTCTCTCTCTTAAATGAGAATATTTCTGTAATTATAACTATAAATTAAACGTAGGGAGAACGCTTTACTTTTTTGCTTCGACTATCAGATACCCGTAAGTCAGCTAGTTGGATTCCGAGCGAGAAATTGCTAAATTTGTTTAGCATATCGATAGAAATGGGCAATTCGACGGTTATGCGGACAGACATACGGACAAAGTCAGGAACCTATATTCTTTGTAGGGTCGAAAAAGCTTCTTTGGGTGGAGTCCTAATAGCCGTCTATTCCACGTCAGAGGAGGTATTTTTGAACGAGTCCCGTAACGTAGAATTCATATGAGTTTAAGCTGTTATTTTCCGATAACTCTGTATTACGAGCTCTTACATTCCGCCGTCCTCTGAGTTTCCAGAATATTTAAATCATTTGTCCTATTACATCTAATTCTGACCCTCTGCCGCTCTTAAAGCGATCGTTACTTATTTTAACACATAATTAGATTATACTTATATTTAAATATTTCCTCATTTCTTTAATGTTTCATATATCTACATATTTTCTATTATATCTACAGAATATTCTTGAGACACTCGAGTTAAAAAAAGGGTATTTATACTTTGTATGCTTGTTAAGAGTTGTAAACCAAACATTCGGCAAATAACTATGAGTTGGTGTTACAAAAATATGTATTATTTTAATTGTAGATATAAATCACCTTACAAATCCATTAAACCCCCCTCATCGCCAAGCTCAAACTGTCGAGTGTTGAAACTCGTTTTTAATGACATCTGAAAAATGGCGATAATTTCGTGTCAAAGAGGAGAAGTGGCTGCAAGTTGGCATATGCCCCGATACATATTTAATTAATGATGTTTTTAATCAGCGCACAATTTGTTAATAATTAAAATAGACATCTCTAACAAGCAGCTTTAAGCCTATTTTAATACGTGTTAACCGATTTTTTCCATTCCTGCTGCTCGGTGGCTAAAAATCAATAATGAACCTCCAACCGGAGGCTGAGTTGGTTGTAGAACATTTTCGTTTCACTTCTGGAAAGTGTTTGAGTTTTATGCTTTTCTGCGATGGCTTGTCGTTGACCTTTGCCAAATGACCGGCGGTTGCCGTTTGTTCTTGATGTATTTTTTGTGTGGATAAGGCCCCCTTGAAACTCATAAAGTGGTTTCAAATTTCGATAGAAAAAACGATAGATCCGAAATCTTCAGAACTTCGTAGTCCTTTCTTATAATAAATCGAAATTGTTAAAGTGGGACTTTTTGGCCTAAGCTTTTGGTTGGTTTATATTAACTTATAACATATACGTCCTTTTAAATAATGAAATGTACTGTGTCAGTCGACTCTATATATTTTTCCAACATCGGTAAACATTTTCCACAAACTTCAAATGAAATATGAATTGGATACTTGCTAATATTTTCACCTAGTTGGGGAAACTTTGGTCCAATCAAGGCTAGTCAGTTGACCTCCCTGCACATTCCACGCATTTGCCTCGCACAAATGGGGAAAGCCATGGAACTCTGGTCCCCTTTTCCATTTTCCATTCTCCCCTTTCCCCGCCTAAATACCCTTTTAATTTTAGTTGTTGCTGTTGGCCAGATGCTCCTGCGTTTGAACAAACTTTTGGAACTGACACTTTTATCGGACTCGTGGCCAAAATGCAGGCGAAAGCATTTCAGTTTTTTGCTGCCATATTTTCTTGCCCGTTTTGTCAAAAACTTTTGTGTTTGCAAGAGGACGCGTCAGTTTTAATGAATGACGAGCGAAGGGCCACTGAAATATATTCCACAGGTTTTCCTAGTTAGATTCCAGGCTTTTTAAATATACGAGTGTAATAGGTTCAAAAACCAGAAGAGTAAACTACAATAAATGTATCGTTTTGTGCGGGAAACGAATTTGAAGTTTACAGTCTTGGATAATTGAATTTGAATTATAATGGTATCATATTAATTTGATCAAGTTGACTTTGCTAGAGAAACTATTTCAATTCCGATTTGAAATTCTTCTCAGTGTAAAGCCCAGAGATGGGCTAAATGACTGACTGCCACGAATCCCGGGACCGACCGCATTGGATCCCCTGCTTTTCGGGCTTGAAGCGGAACTGTCCGCAACACACCTTACGCACGTCTTTCCAACTAATTTCTCCGCGCTCCTCAGCTTTCTCGCCGGGTTTAGACCAAGTTTTCGGCCCTGCCAGAAGTTTATTAACTGCACTCCTCCCCGCGTTTCGATTCCCCCATAACCGCGATTCTAAACGGCTCTCACACAAATTTCGGTGTGGTCATGGGGCCACTGGTGGCACTGTCCTATGGAGGGGCCTCCAACTAGGCAACTTGGGAGCACTTTGAAAAGCGTGGCATTGTTGCTGCTGCGGTCTCTTGTGTTGCTGCTGTTGTGCTTGTTGTTGCTGGTTTTTATGGTTATTTTAGCAATGTTTTTGTTGTGCTCGTTGGGTTTTTTGTCACAAATCGGTTGATTTTGCTAATGCTGTCTCTGAAGCTGTGGGAAAACGTTCTGCAGATTTCCGTAAACTCGTAGTGATTGATGGCCAAATATGAAAATGGTATTTCAAAACAATATCGGAAAGCAATGGTTGTTCTTATTTTAAAATGAAGTCGAGTTGTTCTAGATTATCCTAAGCTTTCTCAGTCTTTTTTACATGTTTCACTTTTGCAATATTTTTTTTTTGCCAGTGCGTTAATTCATCACTCGCTAAATGAAATGACCTGTAAAGTGCGTTTATCACGTGCTTTGCTTGGCGGTTTTATGCGTTTTTTGGACGCCACCTCCTCGTTTTTCTTAGCTGGTTTTAAAACAGGTCTGTAAACAGGGTTATATGCACATCCTCATTTTAAAGTCAATATCTTTTGATTGTTTCAATGAAAAACGTGCAGTGCTTAAAAAATTAATTACATTCCATGGCGCTGAGTAAGCGAGTTTCGGACTGATTAAAAATTAAGCTCAGTTTTTTACTCAGCAACCATCAAGCGGTAAAGTCTCAAGTTCGTGTGTGGTATGGTGGTCATATTTTGTATATCTTCTTGTTACATTTTCAAATCAATCTCAAACTTTCAGCGAACAATAAGCAAATATTACATTGATTAATGACCTGGTAGCGAAAAAAAATACTTCTAGCAGGCCATTTATCACACCAAAATGGTAAATAAAATCTTCGCAGTAATTCAATAGCTTTTCTTCTTTTAGGGGCTTTGGCCAGCATTGGCACATGATTATGTCATAAAGTGGAAAACCAAGTAACCAAGTGATTAAGGCATGAATCGAACTCGGAAAAGGAGGTGGGGAGAGAGTGTATTCAAACAGCATTTGTAACGAAAATCAAATCGAAAATTATTCAATAGGCTTTTGCCAAAGACGTCTCGAGTGGCCGTCGGAATCGGATTGGCTTAAATTCGAATGGGATTGCCTTCGATTGGTTTTTCTCCTATTTTTTTAGTCGTACTCCGCTTGCTCCACAAATGCATTTTAGATGTTTGCCCACTGGGACGACTGGGATTTACATAAATAAGTGCGCACCAAACGCGGGATAAGAAATCGAAATCGTTGATTTCCCCCTCTCGACACACTCACATATTTATTCACCATCGAGGTTTCTTTTTTGGGCGTTCGATTGCCTTTTTGGGTGCCCATTTAGACAAACCGCAACGAATTTTCTCACTTTTATCGCATTTTAATTAAAAGCTGCCGAAGGTTTGATTTCAACCAAAGCAAAACTGGATTGAAAGAAACATGTATATGTTTTAACGGAGCCAAAGAATTTGGAAAAGTGGAATCATATCTGGGATATTTATGAACACATAAATATGTCTAATTATTTGGATAGAGGCGAAGATTTCGTATATGTTTAATATTAATAGAAAATTAGTCGAAATAAGAATCGAAACCAGATTCTGATTAAATATGCAACACTTTTTTTATTTTGTATATACATTACTAGTCCTCGATGTACACTTATATTTACTTATATAAAAAAAATTATGAAAAACGTTAAACGGCTCAAGACTGCTATAGGAAGGTACCAACTTTTATTTTAATTTCAGTTATTGAGAAGGGCCGTTTTCTTTTCACAAAATATACCCATTTTCATAGTTCATAATCATTCTCTCGAATCAATAGAATAGTTCAAATTAAAGACCTTCTTTCAGATGCAAATAACATGTTAACACCTCGAAAAATAGACATCCAAAGAGAGGTCTACATGGAAGTGCTCCTCGAATTTCGGCCATAAGCCCCTCAACTTAGCCGACTTGAGCATCCGGTGGCAGCTTGTTAGCCGTTCTTAATCATTGCCCACTGGCCCGTTGACCATTTAGCTCTCAACGACTTCCGTTACGCTTGAAAGGAATTCTTATTTATTTGTTTTCATTCCCCCTCCGTTGCCAACATTTTACTTTACCATTTTTGCGCTCGCTTTGTCAGCGATTTCAAAGAGATGATTATCTAAGAGCTTTCTGCCTGTCGGCGGCTTTGTCTCGTCGACTGCAGACGAGTATATATCTCTGGATCCCGACTTTTGTTGTTGCCCGACATCAATATCTCAGCGTCGATCGCCTTTCATATTTGTCACACATTTTCGAGCTGGAAAACTGGTTCCCTCATGCATGACATTCGTTGTCTGTGGGTCACTTCTTTTCTCCATTTAGTGCATTTTAGTGCACTTGCCGACGGGCTGTCTCTTTCCTTTGGGATCTGCCCTCTCTGTCATCTTCACTTGCACATTTCGACGTGACAGCTTTTTACCCAGGCGTTTTTTAATAGCCCCGTTTTCGCCCCATCATGTGGCTAATGACCAACAGCTGACCGCATAATAGCAAACGCGCAAATGCTTTAAGGTTGCCTACGATAAGATAACGGTAGCAGGTCCGGTCTTAGGAGTTCAGCGTGAGAACAAGCAGGAGGACTTGGATACGAAATATTTATTTATTTATTGATGATCAGCAGATCATTCGAAACCATTATACGCTCGTTTCCAAGGTAATTATCAAAAAAGGGCGAACCTTAATAAACAAATACGAAGAATATCCAAGCTTAATCATCTAGAATTTGGGTTTACACCAACGTATTTTAGAGTTTGGATAAACTTGGCATGCTTTATTCTCACCTTTTTGTATTCTAAAGTTTGTGAGATCTCGACGTTCATACGGAAGGACGGACAGAGATCCTATATCAAGTATATATTATTGTGTAAAATCGTAAATCATTTGACATAATCTCGCCAAATATGCATACTTACAAACATTTAATTTCAATTAGGTTTGAACTTCTTTCTAAATAAATAAATACTAATTATACCCGTTACTCTTAGAGTAATATGTTATTCTAGATTCGTGAATAAGGATGTGGGAATCGAACTAGGCGTGCTTTCTTCTTGGCAAATTCGAAGTGGTTTAAGCAATACGGCAACCCAAAGTCAAATTGCCATTTAAAATGCCAAAAAAACGAGAAGTACCGTATTAGTAGTAGTGTAGAGTTCCCAGATAAATGAACACGTAAAGAGAACAAGTGATCGGAAAGAACTTTGTAGACCCGAATAAATACACTTACACATAATACACTTATATACACTTATCCTAATAAAATATTGTATGCGACATTAAAAAATTGCTACAAGTAACAGGTAGAAGGATTACTGTCCGTCCGTATGTCTGTGCGTCCGTATGAACATCGAGATCCTGCATTTATAAAAGCTAGAACGAACCATTTATTAGTTGTCTTTAAATTTGTTTATTTTATTCTTTTTTTTTTAAATTTCTGTCTAAGTATAAGCACTTAGTATCTGACTATTTCGTTCTCCCTTGTTTCTTCTTGTGTACATGTACATATATGCAAAAGCCGGCTGTTCATTCAAAACATAAACAAAAGCGTTCATTTTACCGGCACCGCGGATGAACTCGTTCGCGTCAGCGCTCTCTTTCCTTCGCCGTCCATCCGTCTCTTTCCCTCCCATGCTGGGGCACAAAACAAGAATATCAACCTAGCCGCTCTTCCGCGGCAGAAGATACTTGCAACAACAACGGCGGATCAGCATCGCCGATGATCGTGGGCAGTTTTATTCCTCGCTTTTCAGTTCGATTTGAACACGCGAGCGGGAAGCTTCGGCAAGGCGAACAAGGCGGTCGGTCGGAAAAGCGGCTTTTATTGGCGGGAGAGCGCGTGAAAAGTGCACGCTGTTTAAAAAAGAAGAAGAGTGTGCTGACGAAGGAGTTAAACAGAAAAAGGTGCGGAAAATCGGGGAACGGTCCCGGGTGTAAACAAAATATGGACATAAATTGGGGTCCAGAGAGAAAAGCAAAGCCTGAAAAGATTAATTTAAACAAATTAAATGTAACTTACAAGTATTTCAATTTTAAAAGATCATTCAAAAAGATTGAGAACCGTTTGAGTAAATATTAGTGTAATTTTGCGATTTAAGAAATTCGAACATCCTAACATTCATATCCAGATTTTGAAACACGTTTGTTTTCGATATTAAAACTAAAAAACTAAATAATTAAATTGATCGTGAGCATTGTTTGCGGTGTGTTTGCGCCTTTTGCTTACATTAAAGTTTCCCCATATTTCGATGGCTTTAAATCTATTTTTGGAGCACAGTGCGTTCTCCTTTTTATTTTGGAGCCCCAACCCATTTTACCCCATCCCGTTACCGTACATTTGCATCTTCCCCAGCATTTCCGTTGTGCGTGCAAAAACCGACAGAGGAAAACAAGAGCAGCAGAATGCTAAAGTGCAGTGATGTGAGAAAATAGAGAAGGAAAAATATTGTATATTTTTAAATATTCGCCCTCAAGGCGGGCCAGGCAATACAACCTACCAACCGAATGTAATAATAACTGAAAAACAAGACCAGCCCTTTGGAGATTTGCCCCCTGCCAAAAGTGCGTTGCATGTGTTTCTAATAATGAAGTGTTTATTTTGGGAGCCCGCAAGTGAAATGCATTTGAATGCCGCAGAGCAGCGACTCGAAATCAAGAGATAAATAAAATTCAAATATATACGGAAATTCGAAAGTGTTTGTATAGTTCGTTGTGCTTTTTTTTACCAGTCCTCCTTTTTTGTGGAGGGTAATTTGGATTGGATTATTTCCCTCGGCGGTAAGCATTCCATCAGATATCTCCAATACCGGCAAACAAATTGTGATTTATGCATTTATTGTGAAATATTTTCGCCGCTTGTGCAATCTTCTCGGCTCCTCGTCGGCGTAAAAGTATCTTTTATTTAATGGCTACAATCTCCCAGTCTTCGTCTTCTTTTTCCGTACTCTCAGAGATTTTATCTCCTTTGATGTAATTTCAGTAATTTGGTTTAATGTTTTAACAGTTCGTTTCAAGTCAAATGGCTGCAGGCCACTCTTCAAGATACTTTTACTATATTTTTGTGAGGTTTCCAGAACACAAAGAACACTTTAAACCTTTTTTAATAATTTCAAATGTTAGTAATGAGAAATATATATAATAGTGTTATATTTTTTGTGAGTTGAAAATAGAAGGATATAAATATATCCTCAAATAAACTTAATTCCTTTTTATATATTTTGGTGCTGAAGCGTTTGTTTTTCGCAATCAGCATTTCTGCCACATTTCTGTATTCATCACTTGAATTCAGATCTCTAAGTCACACACATCTACAATTGCTCTCACTCCAAAAGGAAACTTTATCCGTGAAACAAAATCTGCTACTTGATGCAGATTTTTCTTTCGGCAGTCGCTGGAATGTCAACCTCTGCCACGTTCAACCAGAGACAATAACAAACAACGCCTTGGAGGGAAACTTTTAAACAAGGCCCACAAATCATATTACACATCAGCGCCAGCAGCATAACAGTGAAACTAGGCTCTGCCACGCCTCCCCCACGCCCACCGCCTTGGAGAAGGGTAAAGTGCATAGGGACAAGCCGAGGCCCCAGCAACTATTTTGCACACATAAATCTGACTTATGGCACCCTCTTGCACACACACACACACACTCGGTGCGTGGGAGGCAGTCAACAGGGGCGTGGCAAGGGCCCTTAGCTACACAAGAAGAAAATATCACCCACGCAATTCGGCACATATGAAAGGCTTGTGATGAATGCTAGACAGTCAAATTATCCAAAGCACAATTTCTCAAAAGTTTGTTTGGTTACCCATTCATTTGTCTCTGTTATATTATTATTTGGATTATAAAATGAAATGTTGTATACATTTAAAAAGTACAATTGAACCAAATATGCTGCTTATGCTTTAATTTTCTGAGATTTGAAATGAATATACGCTTGTGTGGCTATAATTTGTGTCCCATCTAGAGTTGCTCTCAATTTTTCTCAGTGCATATTCCATTCCATTCCGAGTGCCGCCTTGTTGATGATGTGTCTCTGTTAACAGACCGCGAGCGCTTTTGAAAATGAAAAATGCTGATAACTGCAACAAATCACCGACTCAATCCGACTCTCGGCGCAAATTGCAAGAGTGTGAGCTCGTTCATAGAAACATCATTTATGAGGGGGAGTCCACTGGGTTAAGAGCACCTTTGTCTAAGCCCGGCCCCAAAAAGTGGCGCCTAATGATGAATGCAATTGCCGCATTTGCTTTTACTATTATGACCAGCAAAAACAGGAAAAGGATTCCCAGCGAGTTGGGTAGTTAGGGGAAAATGGGGAGGAGCTCTGGAGAAGCTGTAACTCGTAAAATGAAAAGCGTTTTTCGGTGTTTGCATTTGCCAGCTTAATGCTCGAGAGGTAATCGAGGAATTTAACCTTTTGCCAAGGCAAAAATCGTGTTTCTTGTTATGCACTTGGCTTGAATTGTAATTTCGCGGCTTTAAAATGGGTAGAAAGGCTTGGGTTCACAGGTAAAGAAGCAAGTGATTTCTATCTCTAAGTGAATCGCAGAATAAGAAAGAAACTTTCAAAGCAACTTTTAAGAATTTTGGAATATATTTGTAAGTCCCATCAATCATTTTTAAGGTTCAATATGCATCTGCTTCTTACCTGTAATTGAATCAAAGAGATTGACATAAAGCAGCAACTACTCTTTTCAATCAACCATCAGCAATTCACTTAATTATCGACTGAAATGAGTGAAAGCATTATTCTTTCTTGTTTTGCTCCACAACACAGTTGCATAATTCGGACTTATACCGTCCCTTCTCGTGACGATTTTCTTTTGAATGCGAATGCGAATGCCATTATTTAGTGGCAAGGGCATTAAAGATTCGAGCACCCGCGATGCTGTACTTTGGATTACTGTCCCTGGAATTGACAGACAAAAAATACGGGGAAAATGGTTAACAGAAATAAAACGATATACGAAGTAAAGCTGGATCTGAAACGTTGCAGAGCGAAGGCGATGATGAAGATGCGCGCGAAAAACGTGACGAGCGATTTGTGGGTTGAATTTTATACAACTTTTTCGTAGAAAACAACAACACAAATGACAGTGGGAAATATGCCTTCGATGAAATACGGTTGGCAGAAGCTGAATTCAAAAGTTTTAAAGTCTATTCAATACAGAATGGAATCCAAACGTCAAGTAACATAAGAGAGGATGAAGTTGGTGAAAATGGGGGAGAACAAGTGCCAGACAAGATAACATAAAATATAGTTTAACAATATTGACAGTTTGAAATTTTTGACATTAATGGCCGCGCTAACTTCATTCGCACGGTTCCAGTTGCCTTTATTCCAAAACGGAACGGAAAAGCCTTTCCAGATTACAAATATATTTTACTTCAGATACAGTATCTGTATTGCAACCCACAATCGGATGATTCTCAGTGGCCCATCTTCTTATTTTCCAGTCCCTCTTTCGCTTCGACTTCAGTGTCTGGCATTTGCTAAATTTTTATTTGTTCCCACAGTTTGTCGTTTGGCATAAATACATCGTTAGCGGCAGTTCCAGCTTTGGCTTCAGCTCCAACTTCATCTTAGCTCAGCTCTCCAGCTTCACCTCGAGATCTTTGTGGAAGTAGAGGAGGAAAGCTGGCAGGAAGCTGCAGACAAAGAGCCGCATAGACGGAGACAAAAACTCCAGGCTAAAGTCGCAGTCTTAGACGCTGTCTTAGTCGTAATAGTAGTTATTGCCTTACATGCACGTTTAATGTTCTTTGGAGGCGGTGCGACAGCTAAACTAAAACAAATCCGAGTCCTAAGAAAGGCAATAGCAGGTAGGAGGAATGGGCGAACAGTTGATACTCTTTCCGTGAACGATCATAAATTTGGCCGATAAACTTACACTGAATGGCAGTTCATGTGAATGCATAATCTATACGCCGTTTACTTACTTATTTTAAAGTGAGTTATTGGAGAAGCTCGTTTACAGAAACTCAGTAATTTGAATGTAATTTTCATTTACTAAAGGCATATTTATAGTAGTTTCAAACTAATAAAAAAATGCTTGTCTAATTTAAATCAATTTGAATTTTAAATTTAAAACAAACTGAAATTATTCAATTAAATTCCTAAATTGAGGCATAAAAGTAAGGGTGGGCCCGATTTACAGGGTATTCTAAACGTAAGCCCCTATATGTCGTGCCCTGTAACCCCGCTTTCTCCGCCCCCGCCGGAATCTACTCCCCTGAACCTTGGGGCACCTCTCCCCCCTCTCACCCTCTTCATCCCGCTGGAATGGCAAGTGAAGTGTCTGTGAAATGGTGCACAAGTGAAAACAACAAATGGGTCGCCTTGTCGGAGCATCTCCGAAGTGGCTTCCAGCTCGGGCTCACGTTTTTGTTTTTTATTTCGCCGTCGATTAGCTGGCAGTTCATGTCAATGTCTGCCCCCCGTACAGTCCTACCCCCCTACGGCGGCCATGTAAACTTTTTCTGCACAATTGCTCATCACGTTGAGCTGCCGCAGCTTGAGTTCTCCCCTCGTTCTTCGCGAATGAGGAATTGTCGGCGATTGTCACTTGTCCCGCAATTTTTTATGCATTTTTTTTTGCATTTGCTCTACTTATAAATCAACTGAATTCGTAATTCCTGCAGGCGTCTTTTGCCGACTTTAATTAAGTTCAGCCAAAGGGGTTGGCTCCCCATCTTAGCCCTCGGCCACTCGAAAGAGGATGTGGCTGTTTGTTTATTCGAAACTCTTTTCAGCAAGGCTCGGTCTTCTGCTGAAATGTGTTTTAGAGTTCATTAAGCGTGTTCTGCCGAAGGAACCGCGAAAATCATCTGGAAATGTGAACAGTGAAGGTCGGGAATCAACTTTAAAAACCAAATTATGTTTACATATAAGTTGGGTAAGAAATAAACATCAGCTAATATTTAATTCTTTTACTGATACAAACATTTTATAAATATCTATAATCCCAGCTCACAATCACAACTAAACTTTAGCTAGAAGCTAAACAATTGTTGGCTTAACCGCAAATAATTATGTGTAAGCCAACACTTAATTACCCATTCAAAATCAGATGCTGGCACTATGCCATTCAATTCACCCAATAATTTATACAATTATTCGGAAATCTCTCGTAGAATATTTCAATAATCCCAGAAGCCGGGATCTATTCAAGCCCGCACCTCCTTGGGCATTCTCTCACAATCGGAGATGCCAAAGTCAATGCCAGAGCTAATTCGCCACGACTTATGAATAGCCGGTGAGGCTGAGGATGCGGATGGGGATGGGGATGGGGATCTTGGGAGGAACTCGGTGGCGGCTACACAAACTGATTTGGCTACCACTTAATGCCCTCCTTATCGAGTCGAAAAGTCCCCCCGAGGTGCTGCACGTTCGCTCGACTGCTCCATCCCCATCTCCATCTCTATCTCCATGGGCCAATAAACATATTAAAGACGTGCCACAAAAGCAATTACTTAGGCCGAAAGGTAGGGGCAGGCATGGATGTGCAGCGGATATATGCAAATGGCCTGGCACATATGAGCAGACCCTGAGCAGGCTAGTTTGTCAACCAATTTGAGAGGCCCGGCTCGTGAGAATCTTTCATATATTCTTTTTCTTTATGGCCAGTGGTAAGGGGAAGAAGGCCTAGTCACGCTCGAGTTTTGGCACGAAGAGCCGAGTTGTGGCAAGTTATCTGTGCCCGAAAGAGACACAGACCGGTAAAGAATGCTTTTTGCCAGACTCCACAACCGAGAGCACAGAATCCCCCATCCGGAGGGGGCGTGCAAATAAATCTTGGGGCAATTACCAGCCCCAGACGCCCAAAACGGGCCAAGGCTAAACGGGTTCACAAGTGTTTGGCCAGAATGCTGTGTGTGACCTTTTATGGCTGGACTGGAATCGGAGTTGGAGTTGGACTTGCAGCTGAAGCTGTGGGTACTTGTTACCTCTCCATTGGAAGAAGCACTGCCTTCGACTTAGACAATTTCTAAATTGTCTTCTCTTGTCTGCTCGCCTGCGTTTGGATTTATGGTCAAAAGATCTCAGACATGTTTTGTGCCAGGAGAGCACTTTAAAAACGCTAAACAGTTTCCTGGTAAGCACCAGCTAAATATACGAGTACACTAGTCAAACTACGTCTATAAAGTGGGCAAATGCGGAATTTAGGGACATTAGGCATTATTTATAAAAAGCTGACCCAACAAACTGATAGAAATTACTTAAGTTGAATTATGCCTTTTACTTTTACTTTACTTTACTATTATATAAAAATAAATGTTACCTGCAGGCATTTTTAAATCATTATTTTTAGTAATATTAATGGGAAATACTAATTAGTCACTTAAACCAATAAAACACCTTATTAATGAATAATATTCCAATAATACTAACTTAAAGGCATGATTCGAATTCTGTAATTTTCCTTCCTGTGCAGCCGAGCATTCCGTCTGATTGAAGGCACGCCAAACTATGCGGCGCAGATGCACTGTGCCAAGAGGAGCTGCGCGATCTATGAGATCGAACGTTCCGATCCTACGTTCCGATGCGATCTCATGGTCCTGGCCATTTATTTATTTATCCGAGCCTCTTTTCATGTCGTCAACTCGCAGTGACTTTGTTTGGCATACATAATAACATGGGGAACCGCAGCGACCACTCGGAGCACCCAATCGAGCGTACATTGGGGCCAACACAGATCACTGACTGATCATCAATTCGCTGATTCTGCTTGGCTAAATGCTTAATGTCATTGCTGTGTTGTTGCTGGCTGCTTGTAGGTTGTTTGTTTGTTTGCCCGAGCCTGGCTTTATTTGTTTGGCATGTTTTATCTGCACCTTTCATGTTCGCATGTAATTTGCTTTTGACTCGCCACGATCATCAGTCTTTGGCCGACGAGATGTTGCGTTGAACTGCTTTCCTACTCAGTCTCGCTGCGCGTTTTTCAGTTAATTAGCTTTTGACTTGTCGCTGATTTGATTTGGCTTTGATTTGCGTTGGCAGCTTGACTCTGACTGATCTTCTTCACTCGGCCGTCAATTGGCCATGTGAAAAGCACGAAACGGGCATTTTCCTAAGTGCTTAAATGGAAATTGAAGTGGAATTAGTTGCCTAACGAGTCGCGCAATTATCGGAAGACACTAAGCCGACGTAGAAAAGTGTGACAGAGGGCCAGAGAAATAGATCGATCAATTAGGTAATTAAAGCTATAAGCGTTCAGTCCTGTTCGTATAAAGTGTGGAACGATTCTCCTCTCAGAAGCCACAAGAAACCTTTGCAATCAGAAGTGGTTGGAGTGGCTCAAGAACTTATGGAGCGATAGTTTCCAAGAAGCGAACAAAAATAAAACAGATCCGACAAGATAGAAAAACTTATCAAGTACGGATAAATTCCTAGAATGCTCAAGTGTCCAAGGGGTCATTAATTGCTTGAGAATATCGACTATTTGCTTGTGCTATTTATAAAAATTATACAGACTGCTGCTGGTATAGCCTTAGTATTTTGTGTCGGGATCGACTAAACCAGTGTGCACAAAAAGTCAATTACCTAAGGTAACCTTTTTACTTACCTAAAACTAAATTCGAAAACCTGAATACACCGTTTTGTCTGCACCTCCACATCCAGTTAACCCAAAAATGCGGCAATTTGAAGATTTATATCACCAACTATCGCTATCGCAGACAAAGACAAATTGCTACATTAAGCGATAGCCGATCTAAGAGAAATAACAACAATTAATTCAATTTGCATTTTGTTTAAATAAACAAGCGTGCCCCGAAGAAAAGGGGTAACAAATTGTAAACGATAACAAAACCAAAATGGAATTTTTGCCATGCATATGCAAATTAAAAAAAAATTAAAAAAGAAAAACCCAATACAAATTGAGGCAACGATAGGGATTGCCGATGGCGGAACGTATCAAAGCCCAAAGCCCGAAACAAAATAGTTGTCGGCATGCGATTTTATTGACCATTTCAGATTCAATTAAGGGTAATTTAATTTCAATAATAACTAGATAGACAAGCCCGGCCAGTCCCCTGAATGGCCACAAAAGATACTCGCATGTATCTGTATCTGTATCTTGGCTGCACACGTATCTGCTTAAAATCAACGTGGAAATCAACGGTATTGCGGTTGCCTTCGATGGCTTTGGATTTTGGCGTCTAGTGCTGGTCAAAGTTACAGTTATGGGCAAATGGAAAATATCTCACAATTTCTAAAACTTCTTACTTAGAACTATGTTTTTACCCGTTCGACAGGATTCGACTACATCGAAGTTGTGCTGTAGTTTTCTTTGGTCATTTAGTTTTATTAGAAATGTTTCTTGTTTAATGTTATAACTGGTTTCTGGCTCTGATTTGAATGTTGCGTGCCTCATACTCTGATGTTGCCCGCACTGCAATGACTTTATGTACAAATTCATTGGGATTGTGTTTGTACTAATGATCTTAATGAAACAGTTTTTGTCTTTTTTGTGATTGAGGAAGTTGGCTTGAGTAATGAGTGAGCAATCTCTGTTTAGTAGAGGTAACGCCGTAGTGTGAATGTAATTTGTACTAGAATTAATTACACAATCTTCATTAATAGAAAACTAAATGAGGAAGCACTCAAAATAAATACACACATGTCAACAATATTTTATATTTATTACAGCCTAAAATAATCTCCTTTTCAAATACTGGCTAATCAAACAAAGAGGTATATTTGTACGCCGTTAAAAATGACATTCTCATATAAATATTTAATAAAACTCACATCCAATGGCACCTTTACCTTAGGCCAAACAGAATAAATGTCTTCCATCATTTAAAGCCCATCCACTGACTGAAAATATTGACACACATTTCCCGCAGTCACCTGTCGGAAAAAAGGGTTTCTCACCCGAGGCATTTTTTAATTTAAGCCACCGGCTCAATTTCAGCTAATTTGCTCATCACTTGACCAAACACTCCATTTGACCCACAGAAAAAGTGACCCTAAATAACTTTTGGCCGCCGATATGGGATCCGGTACCTTTGGGCCTTATTTTTGTTGTGGTCAACTGGCGGCCGTTCTCGGTTGTTGGTTTTTGGATTTTTGTAGGTATTTGTATTTAAGTTGCTGTTTTGGTCGCGTGCAGCGTCCGCTGGCAGTGACGTTTTTTTCTTTACTTTGGGCCAAAACAAAAGACGGCTCACGCAAATGTATTTCGGTTTTCGTTGTTTTCGCTGCGTTTTGTTCGACATTTTGTTGGGGAATTTGTTCGGCGCCAGTGCGTGTTGAATGCGTTTTACCAAATAATAAAAAAAACCAAAAAAATAACGAACAGAGAAAAAGTTATGACAAAAACAGCAGCCGCCGTGAAAATGTTTGGCTCGGCCATTGCCAAACACACAACGCACATTGTATCTATGTTAATTAATTAACAATTAATTAGGTGCACCAACCACGACATCGACCCCGTCGAATTGAATCGATGACGTCCCTAATGGTTAATGATGACTTTTTGAAATTTTTTCGGACCGCTGTTTTTTTATCCTCATGTTTTTGTTTTTTTATTTGGGTTGGCCCCGTTTCCCCACACATTTCGGGTTCGTTGGGTTAGCGTGCCTAACCGAAATGTTTGGCCAAGAAAGAAAGGAAAGAAAACCACCGAAAAAAAAGGCAAAGAAGCCGCTGAAGTTGCCCCTGCCCCAAATATATTTGTTTTTTTGAACTCATCTCGTGCGGGTGCTGCAAACCTTCCGTGTGTCGTTTTGTTATCGGTCGCGTTTATCAAATGCGAGACAGCTTTTTATTAGACAATCCCCGTTGCCCGACCCGATCCCACTTTTGAGGCATATGAAATTGATTAATACAGCATGATAAATATTTTCAAATTCCGTTCAATTTCTTCGATATCGCGGAGCTGCCATTAAGCCCATGATCTATAGTTGTTCGATAAGTTTCTGTATGTCGGGGTGCAGCCTCCTCTGATAATGACGAGTGGAAGCGTATCAAAACCAATTTCGGTCGAAAGTCTTTCGGTAATGGATAAATAAGAACCTTATCTCGGGGAAAATTGATTAAAAATTACGAATTAAAATGAAGGCAAATATTATCAGGGTCTCGGATTAATCTGAGGAACAAATCATGGGAAAGTAGAAAGCGTTGAATTCGAGATTTTCCAGTAATTTACAATCTAGGATAAAGTTTAATGGACTGTTGTTTCACTCGTTGATACAAAACAAAAAGGTTTATTCATCAATTATTAATCATTTTAATATTTTAATTCAATTAACGAAAACCCCACTTCAAAAGGGACCAATTCTAATTAAAATACGCACAAACTGAGTTGGGGCTCAAGGAAAACACAAGCGCCTAAACCGAGCATTTAACAAGTGCAAAATCTTCGCATAAATCTGCTAATCTGTGTGCCTTGCCACCTCGAAAACAAATGGCTTAGAGCAGCGCCAGAATGGAGAATGAGTCAGAAGGGAAACGTTTTGGCCAAGCCCTGAGTTGAAAACAACTTCCGGCAGAAAGTAAACTTTCCCTTCCAGCAAAAAAGGGTTTTTATCTATGGAAGGTTAACAAACTTCGCGCACAGGCAATAAAATTCTGCTGGGCGAGGCTTCTCTCCTCCCTAAATCACCCGAAGTAATACAAATTGCTTGCATGTCTGAGCTTTTTATGACAATGGACTTCTTCAGACTGTTAATTAATATGTGCGGTGGGAGTTTCGAATCCCTGCGATTTATTTGGCCAAGCCCAAGCTTTTGGAGCATTAATGACTGATTAATATTATGTTATATATGGTTATTTGCAACAGATAAGCATATGTTTATAATAAATCAAAAACGAAATTAATTACAAATTGTGTAAAGCGTAGGGGGGAAAATCAGAGCATGAAATGGCTTTCCGTTGATTGAATGAATATTTGCTGGCTCCATGGATGTCGAAGAGCGTAAATCATTAAAATAATTTTTCAATTCCCTGTCACAGTTTATTTTTATGATGCGATGCCTGGATTGCAAAATAAATCTATGAAAATCCTTAAAGAGAGACAGAGTTCGAAAGATGAAAAACAGAATTAAAAGGCTTATGCCCTATGTGAAGTCCTAATCCTTATGAAAATCTCAGTTTCCCAAGACGCACCAATGATGAAATATAACGCATCAGTGAAATGATAAATGAAGTAAATGCGGCCCAAGGAATCATTTTTTATGCTGCATGCTTAGATTGTTTCCTTTAACGGAAGTCGGTAAAAAAATGCCGACATCATCGCCATCATTATCATAAACGACAGAAGTCACAGTAATGGTAACAACAAAAGTTGTTTAAGCATTTGGATAGAGCCTTTGCTAGATATTATTTATGCACAAGTTCGGTAGAATTATTTCGATCATTTCTGTCAGTCTAATTCACGAGAAATCGTTTGGGGGAAATACTCTTCACTGCCTTATTTATTTATACAAAAGTTTTTGTTTATGAGGCTCTCTGGCATAAATGGAGCAAACCACTCACACAATGGTCACAGCTGGGGGCTTTCGGGGTGGAGAAGGGCATTCGGGCTCCATATGATAAATGATGATGTACGCAAATTTCCTTATGACTGCAGGCATTCTAATTGATTGATGAGAACACTTAACAAGTTCCTTCTCAATTGCAGCTGAGAACCTTTGCGTTAATCGTTTGAAATCACAAGTTTTATAGATTTTCCGTTCGCCTTTGGAGGTGGTAGACCGCTTTAACCTAGTTGCCAAGTCGTTAAGCTTTCTTTCTGCTTTTAATGGCGCCTTAAAACCATTCCTAATGACCCAATTCAGTAAGCGAACTAAACCACAGGATTTATGCTGATTTACACACGAAACTCCTCCTGTTCGTACCATTTTTCAGCTTAAACCCTGACTAAAGCCATAAAATAGCCCCAAGACCAAGAACAAGGCATAAAAATCAATATTTAAATTTTATTAGCCGCATTCAACGGGGCGTGTGTGGCGTGTTGTCATCATCATCATCAAACTCTGGGCGCTTGTGCACGGCAATTGTAATTAATTGTTAATGTGGCTACATAAATATATATAATTTGCTTACTTTGTGCAGCAAATATTTGCTTAACCACTAATTTACACACAACACTGACCATGCGGGCCTCAAAGAGTTAACGTTGGCCAACGCCTGTGGCTTTAATGTATTTTTTAAATTTATAATGACAGGGCAGCCATAATGTTAATAAACGAAAATTCTCGGGGGCTTTTAAATTCAGGAAAGAAGGTGGAGATTGAATAAAGTCAATGAAAAAGTTATTAATGAAATATTAACATTTTATGTGATTAACCAAGTCGCCTTGGGGAAATGAATGATTTAAATTATTATTTTCCAGCGCCCAGTCGAAAATATTTGACTTCAATAGAAAAATGTAATGGCAAAGTGAAAAAATACACTTTATCGAGTCCGTTAATCTTCGTCAGTCTAGCCAATATCTGGTTAAAGTGAGCTGTTCTCCCTTAGTTTTATTGACAAATTACTTTATCAAATGCTGATCAGGAGAGCAAAACAGAGAAAATAGTGTAGTTCCCCCTTCGCTGGCTCTGAAAGAGGACGAAAGTGGGGAGTGCTCGACTCTTGATGGGCGGCAAAAGATAATGATTGTCTTGCTGGGATGCTCCCTCAAGAGCTGTGGGGGAGAGTGGGGGTAAATGGCACTCATACATAATGATTATGGGGCCACTTTTCTCATAAAAATTCTAGCGGCAGCTCCACGATAATGATGCTGATGGGTGGATGCCGACGGAATGGGATGCGAAATGCCACTGATGATGTCAAAACAAGCAACAAATTGGGTTCGACCCGCAAACACTTGTCATGGATTGAATCATTGATATTTTCCCTGATTACACTCCACATCATAATCATTATATTTTATTATAGTAAACGCTGGGCTTTGTTTTATCAGCTGGGCGCAAACACCCAAAGGCTTGCGATCTAATAACAAAGGCAAATAATCAGGGAGCCTCCTTTATTTTCTTGGCATTTGTGCAAGAGTCGTTTGTCGGTAAAATTTGGTCTTTGAAATGTGATGCTTGGGAAGCATTTTCTGTTTTTTTTGCCCCTTTCCTTAATTCCCCTGCAAACCTGTTAAGGAGTTTAGCTTAAATTGACTTTAATTTTATTAAACTAATTTGAGTGGGTACATCTTGAAGCAGTCTAATTTGGCAGCAAATTGAATCGAATTAATTAATTGACAGAATATGGACTGGGGCAAGTAATAGTTATATACATATATACGAGTATTTTAATATTTGAATATACAAAATTTTAATTTGAAATTTGTGCAACTATTTTTTGGCATGGTTGTTAAGTGAAATTAATACTGTTTTTAAAGTATTATCACAAATAAAATATTCCGGTGCCAAGGATTATGTGCCAACAAAAACATATTTCAATCGAGTGTTTCCACATTATTCCACATTTTTCGTTTTAATTATCCTCTATCAGCCGTTCAAAATAAATATTTGACTTTTGAAGCATTTTCCTTGATTTAAATATTTTCCTGCCAACGATAACCGCCAAAATTAAGCCAATAATGCGCAAATATTTTTGTTTTACCCACTAATATAATGGCCTTGCCCAATCGATTTGCCGTTCAACTTTCCCCATTAATTTAAAATTAGTTTTCATTCGATACCCAATACCCACTCTGGCTTTGATAACTTTGTTCCGTAAGCTGGCCGCACGGGATTCGATTCAATTTACCCACTCGCAGCTCACATTGCAATATGTTTATCAGTTTATTGATTTTCGAGGGTGCAAACAAACAATCGGGCGAGCCAACTCCCCCTGTGGAAATGTGGAAACGTGGAAATGTGGAAATGTGTGCCCAACTTGCAGCTAGAGGCTGTGGGGAGCTGGCTGGCCAAGACTTATGTCAAATGGCACAAGATCAAATATCCTGTGGTTAAAATGCGATTCAGTGATAAATCGGACGCACATGTGACGGGGGGTGGGTGGTGATGTAGCACAAACAAATAAAGTTGGGGCTCTGGGGCCAAGGGTTACCAAATGGGGTCGTTAGAATGCACACACACCCATCAATTCGGTGGCCGTTTCCTCGGGAAAACTCCTCCATTAGTCTCCTTCGGCTTGGATTTTCTCCCACCGGTTCATGTTCGTGTTTGCTGCGGTCGAAATTAAATTGCCATCTCCAACTTCCTTGGCCATTTTCCTTTTTATGGGATCTGCGCTGCTGCAGCCCCATTCAAGGTGTGTGTGTCCAACTGCAGGTACGTGCAAAGTGCCGGGCCAATACCAAAAACTACAAAAACAAAGGAAATAGGGTGGGGGAAACGGTTTTTTCAACGCTAAATGGATAAATGGAATGGCCGGGCTAAGATAGCTCCAGGTTGATACTCGAGTCGCGAGTATCGCATACTCGGTTACCGTTGCGCTTAATGCATTTGATTTGCACTCGGCCGTGTCACTTTTGGCCATCTTTCTCTTTAACTGTCTGCTGTCATCTTTGTTTACTTCTTATCACCACCGCAATGCAGTGATATATATCCTTGCTTTGGGAGGGATTTCCAGACTCTGTAGTTTTATTTTTTTAGTATTTGTATTGTTACTTTTAATAAAACGAACTAACTAATTTTGGATAAACCAACCAACTAAACCAACTTTTAAAATATAATCCCACAGCGCTCAAAAAGGGCATGCAAAAACTCATCGCAACTGGCAGCAAACTTCCTCTTCCTGTGTACTTCCCTCTTTTCCCCTATTTTTTCATGCAATTTTGTAACTTAACTAGGGTTCATTCATTTAGCAATGTCAACAGTTGGCTGACCAGAGGCGTCTCCTTTGTTCGAATGCCCGAATGAATGAGCGAATGCCCGGCTGACTAACTGAGTGATTGAATGGACGAACGTTTGGGACTGGGTTTAGGTTTGGGTTTGGGTTCGTGTCAAGTGTCGCAGGCAGCGGAAATCCAAAACCCAGTCACTTCGTCGACTACAGGCTACTGACTAAAGGCTGACCAACAAACTAACTGGCTGAGTGACTGGAATGAATGGAAAAAGGGCGTGCGAAATCTGTGAGCAAAGAAAAATGATACCATCCAATCTAACTGAAATGGAATTGATAAATGATGAGGCGAATGTTGCAGGGCACCCGAGACACTTCAGCGCTTCGATAGTTCGCACCCCACAGACACGATGCATTCATTAAAAATCTACTGCCGGCTAATTGTAACTGGGATGAGAACTTAAAAAGTGAATACAGTTATGGTTAGAACAATAGCTATTGAAAAAATAAACAAGTTAACAAATAAGGTAGCAGTCTCTTCAATTGGTTTTAAAGCGCAAAACTATGTAGTAAGGTTTGATTTGTTTTTTAGTCACATTTTCTCCAGAATTTGTTCTTTTACAAACTTTGCTTAAATTACAAACATTTTGAGCTGCACGCACTTTCATTTTGACCTCAACTGTATAACAACATATGTATGTACACATGCTCCCTGATGAACTCCACTTGACTTTGAGCACCACCCAGGCCTGCAATTAATTTCACTTTCAATTTACTTTTAATTTTCCCCATTTAACGGGCAATGTGTTTGGCGAGCTTGTAGGAAGCCGAATGCAAATTAATTTTAATTACCATCATTTAGATAATCGAATGAACTTGACCAGAAAAAGGGCCAGATGAAAAATAAAGCCAAGCTACCCTGAAGGGAACTACAAGCTGAGTTGTAATGATTAAGCTCAGGCGAATAATACTCTGCCGATACACTGGAAAGCAATTAGACAGCTCTTAATTATTTAGAGCCCAGTTTGAAATCGAGAACTTCCGCTGTAAACTTTTAGTCGCAACAGCTGCTGTTTACCATTTTTTCTCTATTTTTATGGAACCTCAAATCAAACTAAGGCCAATGGTGTATTGATGGTGTAATTAAAGGCGTTTGTATCGGACCTTTCAATATGCAAATGAACAAATTAAATGCAAAACTTTTCAATCTTCCCCGAGTCTCAAAATGCATTTAAATCCACTTAAATAAATCCTCTGCGCTCCATTCCCTCATCCTCTATATAGATTGAATAAAATAAACTCTGGAAACTTTTGGCTTATGCCTGGCTTTCCTCCGCTTTTCTCATTTTGCGGAGGGCGGACAACTTTCCCACAAGTGAAGGGGGAAAATAATAAACGCTCGGGTAGTCGCTCTTGTTTTTCCATTTTTCTGTGTGTTGAATTTTTGGCAATTTGCTCCGCCAAAGTTATTAATTATTAATTCACTTGTACCTCCTCGTCGTCTCTATTTCGCATTTACTCTCCGGATGGCTGCATAAAAGCTTGGAAAATAGTTTTTGTTCTGCACTTTGCATATATTGAACTGCTGTCCTTTTGCGATCCCCTTCATGTGTCGGTGCTTGTGGTCCTAACAACCATTTTATTGCTGGCAAGGACTTGTAGTTGTTGGTCTCTATGGCAAGTTCAAGTCAATCCTAGTTAATACTTGTTATTGCTTTGTTGTTCCACAGCCAAAAGTCCCATACAGTGTCTGGCTCGCTTCCTGTTTGCCCATCCCTCCATCCCTCCATTGACCAGTTGACTTCTCTTAACTCTGACATTTTCACAGATTTTTGGCTTTTGGCCTTTGGCTAGGAACCCATCAGCCATGTCCTTGGCATTTGAGAGCTGCTTGCATGGGCTTCTGATACTGACCAGAGCTGATGCAATCGCAATGAATCAATGCCGGAATTTTCGATTTTTAAACATTATATAAAGTCCTTTATAAGTAATACCATGCCCCATAATTAATACCACCATTTGCATTAATTATGGGGCATGGTATTAGTAATATCAACTACACTGTACTTTAAAGTACAAATAGTTTATTTAAATGTGCTTTATGCGTACAGGTCGCTTTCAGTTTTCCTAACACACTACTTATCTTATTTTTTCCAGATCCGCAACATTCCTGTGAAATATGTGACAACCGTTTATGGTTTATTTTGGTACCCTAAAGTATTGTAAGTATGTAGACCAACTGTCTTAATATTAAGTAAGAATTATGTACTGGAGCTTAGTATGTAAAGTTGTGATCATATTTGGCACGGCCAATACAGTACTATCCCAACGAAACGGAACTTTAATTTAGCATAACTAAAGTAATCATATTTCTGCTCCGCAATTCAAAACGTTTAACAATAAATAAGCAAACAAAAAGCAATAGAGCAAAACCGAGTGTGAATGACAATCGACCAACGAAATGTATTCACCGGACTAATGGCCAAACAAAAAACTTTCCAATTCGTTTATGATCAATGCTGAATTTATTGAGCAATATTGCAATGGGCTTATGCCCCGCCGCAAAAACTAATTGCAAAAGTAAAAAAGGACAGACAGTAAATTAAAATGGTTGAATAACGCAACAACGCAACGAGGAAGTGGGAGACTCCTGCCGTTGCACCCAAAACCCAAATGAACGGCAGACACATAAATTACCAACAGACAAACGGTGACGTGCGCATTGTCTGACATTGAAAACAGCAAAAAGTGGGCAGTATAAAAATATTTGGGGGCTGCAGCGTGCTCAAGTGTCGCAGCTCTAATTTGTTTTGCATTTTTGGTCCACTCTAATGGGGTTTTCGCATGCGGCGGACGCAGCTGAAACCAAAACTGAAGCATAGAAGTGGACAAAGCTTAATTAGCAGAGTGAAGCAGACACTTGAAACTTTCGGTTCTGGGTGGTCCTAAAGCCCCTGCAAATGCCATCAAGAACTCATTTCCGGCAGTGCAAAGGGCGAGTGAAACTTCCCACAGGATCGCCTGCAATTGCAACAAATTTGCAGCCATTAAATTATTAAATGGAGCGCAAATAAAACGCAGAGAGAAGGGAACAAGAATCTGAGGGAAAAACTTCTTCCTGCCTAATCAAAAGTTGTCAACCCCAAACCGCAATTCCCCTCGCTGGCTTTTAGGGTTGACTACAAGTTCTTTATTAATAAATTGTAATACTGAAATAAACATCTTTGCATTTTATTTTAACAAAAACAGTAAATAAGTCACTTTACAAGTTTATTATATTTGTATTCTTTTGTTAAAAATTAGTACATGATAAAAGGCCGATGCTGTATGTATTTCTGTTCTGAATGGACTTGAAATAAACTAGCATGACAACTCTGTTTGCTTTCCTAGTTTTTCCGTATTTCCCCCATCTCGTTTTCCCCTCTAATTATGAGTGTTGTATTTCTGTTGATTAACCTTGCCAGGACTTCTGAACGGCACTCCAGCAGTAAAATGTATCTGTAACTGCGAGTCTGCGTTCCGCATCTCCATCTCCATATCCATCTGCATCTGCATGTGGGTGCCCCTACTTTAGCTAGTTCTTTTGCCAGCTCGTTCATTCTAATTGAGTTTATGAGCCCCTGACAGGAGGGGATGAACAAAAACCACTAGTGAATCCCGGTGCCTTAGGTTTTTGCAGTTGTATACCTCTCACTTGTCGGTCACATTGATGCATGGCTTTTTAATAGAAGGGGAGCAAGAAAATGAAGATTAACTTCTTGCTGGAGGGAAGGATTTCTGGTTGTGAATTACAGAAAAAAGGAAACTCAACAGTGGATGACAGTGAAGTGAAAATGCCGAAGGCTTTGTTTTGAAAGCGAAAAGCTGTGCGGAAAACATGGCTTTGCATTTAATGCAGTTGGCTTAAACGCAGTCTTCAAATAGCCTTAGCCAACACTGGCATGCATAACAAGAGAGAACGTCAATTGTCGCGACTATTAGATACCCGTTACTCATTTAAGGTCGAGATATTCAAGCATGACTGCGAGACGGCTCTTTAAGCGTTAAGTTATCTGTCAGTAAGTTACTAAGTTTGGGCAAGTAAATTTCACACAGATAGGGATATATCTGCGATATAAGAGTTTTAGTGGGCGTGTACTCTATGAGTAACAGGTTAAAATTCGTGAGCTGGAAATATCCAGTTTGTACTATCATCCATTATATTTAGTGAGTTTCGCATCAGCTCGTGCTTCGTAAACTTCATACCAACTTTACCAACACTTGACCAAAACCAATCTGATTACCATTTATATATCCATAATGTAATATGATGTGTAAGCAATAGGTCCGGCATTAGGACGGGTCTTGTTGCCACTTTTCCCCATCCCCATCGAGGCTTTGGAAAACTTTGACTAAGCCGCAATACAAACTCAAGATGCCGGCCAAAGATGAAAATCAATTTCCACAGCTAAACTGAATTTAGCAAAAGATGGCCACAATACGATTCGAATACCGACAGAAACTCATCGTTAGAGGTTGAGTTAGGAGGAAAAGGAGAAGGACTTCTTCCTGTTTGGTTGGCTTTCTTTTTTCCTTCTTATGTATAGATATTTTTTATGCGTTGCTTTTGTTGTATTGGAAAAGTTTATCCGAAGCAAAAATCTATTAAGAAAGTTTTGCCACAACGCAGCAGTTTGGTTATGGTTTTTGTTTTCTCATCCTGGCTAGAAAACTGTACAAGTTGCACTTGGCTTTATGAGTTAGTTGTGCTCTGGATTTGGATTCGAGTTCGAGTTCGGGTTCGTGTTTGGGATAAAGGATAAGTGTTAGCGATAGGCCATGGAAACCTTGGGAACAGCACTTGGCCCAAAGTTCAGTCGGCCGTGCTGCTGCCTGGTGCCAAATTAGTTTTGCAGTGTACATTGACATAATTTTCCCACGAGCATGTTGCTCGCAATTTGTTTTCATAATTTTCCCTCTGGCATTCGCTGGGCGCGCTATTGAGTTTTAATTAACAAAGTTGGCAGTGACAAAAGGCGTTTTGTAATTATAATTTCATTTCCACATTTCTAAAATTCTATTTCGCTGCGTTGCCAAGACTGCTTCCTCCATCAATGCCAGACATATCAATTGTCGTTATTTGTTAGTGTCGCTCCCAATAGACACCCAAAAGCAGACACCCATCCCGGGAAAACTGGTGAATGTCTGGAAGATGCCCCTGAATGTCTGAGGAAAGTGCCTTGAAAAATTGCTTAATGCGCTCCCAGCATGGGGTAAGAGCACGGGAAATAAGAGCACGAAAGAAATTGGCAAAGTAAACTTTGGATATTGCATTGCTTTTATTTGGAATTCTTTAAAGTTTTTCTCACTCGTTTTTATATCGCCGGCTTTCCGTCCAGAAGCTTTTGCTGATGCGTGTAAACTTTGGCATTTGTGCCAAATTTAACAGACTCGCTGGAAATGAGGAGGAAAATGTGAAAAGGGGAAGCGAGTACGAACAAACCTTGAACTCAACTTGGGGGAAAGACAGCTTCGCGGGTTTTATGATATTTTTACTACCCTTAAAGTGGGGAGTAATGCATCATGCGGCTGACTTGCAAAATTGGGGAAATAAATGCTTGTTTTAAACATTTCAACAAGTTCGGAAGCCTAAAAGATCGCAGACAATCGACTATTATACTCTACAGTGAAATTCCTATAAATAACTAATGAATGTGACATTAACAAAATGTGCCATCAAACTGCGACACTTGAGCGAAACGGCCACCAAAACTGTGACAAAAGAGCCAAACAGCCAAGATCCCGATTTGAGGACCCGAACTCAGAGTCCCGCTCATGTCAAGAGAAGCCCCGGGGTGTGAGGAAATTGCAGGACGCGTACGTGACTCGAGTTGAGTGTTAAGCCACAGGAATGGGCCACGAAGTGCTGTGGAATCAGCAGGATGTCCGCATGTCCTGCGCCAGTGATGGCTGATACAGTCATACATGTCTTTCGTGTCTAAAAATTTCGACAATCTATATATAACTTTGTATAATTATTACTTTGTTGTATGCCTGAAATACTAATTGCTAGTATTTTGTATTTACACATACAAGTTGAATTTTTATAATTATATTATAATTATAATTATGGTTATTATGGCATTAATATGTGCACCTATTGCTTGCGATTGATAAGCTGCTTTGTGTATCCTTCCATTTGGCATCACTGGCTCGCTCCTTTGAGTGGTTGATGATGAAGGTCCGCCTGATTTTCAGGATGCTCAGCGTGGTCCTCGGCGTTGAGGCGAGATAGAGGGATTCAGGCCATGTCAGCCGCCACCGTTGGACTGGTCAGAAATGTGTCTCAACTGGTAACAGGCTCACCCCTCATGGGCGAACACCGAGTACGGGGATAATGCGGCTGTGAGTTGTTTTCGCAAAATGAAGATAAATGTTTTAATGCAAAGTTGAAAGGCTGAAGCCACACAGAATGGCAAGTGAGTTGCTGGAAAACGTTGAAAACAATGCATTTTTTGAGAATGTCGACTGATAAACGAATCTTATAAAACACAGTAAACTAGGAAAAAATCAATATGTGGAAGGAACTATTTTAAAATAAACTACTAAATATAAGCAATTGTGGAATGGCTTAACTTTTATTCTGTCCTTTTGGTGTCTTTAATATAATAATCCTCTTCCCTGCACTTTTGGATAACCTTATTACATTTCCCGCACTTAAAAGTTGTATCTCCCCTCCGAAGAGTTTAATATATATTTTTTGTAGTATCCCACGCGATCTAATTGCCTCTTCCCTTAGGTGTCGTTGAAAGAACATAAATTAGGGACCAATTCATTGATATGGACGCATATCGGGTGTTGGAAAGTATGTATGTCTGCAAAAGTCACATAGCTTACATATACTCCTG
This sequence comes from Drosophila teissieri, assembly GCF_016746235.2. NCBI lineage: Eukaryota > Metazoa > Arthropoda > Insecta > Diptera > Drosophilidae > Drosophila > Drosophila teissieri. The sequence continues at coordinate 6,958,517 of NC_053030.1, forward strand.
CATAGCAGAGAGTAGGATAGAGAGAAGATGAATTGCTTATTGTAGCTTATCTTCATTCTGTCTTTTGTAGCTTTGTGGTATGTGGCTTTGTGTGTGTACTCATGATCTACGCGTCGTCAGTCGATTTATGAAAGCGAGCGTGTGCAGTTCTTACAATAAAGTGACACAGAAAATAAAACATCAAAGTGCCTATTTATTTCATGCTGGTCTGACAATATTTAAATATATAATTGAATTCCACAATAATATTAGCCAATTACCATAGGTTATGGGCCCAGACACAAAATAGCATTGAAATAATTAAGTCTTTGATTGTTAATAACAAGCTACAATAAAAAGTGAAGAATAATACATGTGTATATATATGTACATACATATATGCATTGAATTGCTAATATATGCATATACATATTTAATATAATTACATACATATAGTTGTATGGCAGTTTAATATGTGCGCGTCTTAAACGTTTATAATAATTTCACAATTTCGTCGCATACACATAAGCGTTTTTTTTTTTTTTTTCGCGCGAAAAACCGCGACGCTGTAGCTGGTGTTGGTACCAAATTTTTTTTTCTCTTCTTTCTCTCTTCTTATTCTTGCAGTCACCGCATTTCTAAGAAGACAAACGAATACAAGTTGTGTGTATTGAGTAAAAAGGAAGAATGGATAAAGGAAAGAGAAATATTAAACCTTTTGATGGGGAAAAATATTCAATTTGGAAGTATAGAGTGAGAGTGCTTTTAGAAGAAAATGATTTATTGAGTGTAATAGATGACGAACAAAATATAGTGAATGATGATATTAAAAAGGCACAAAGACAAGCAAAAAGCATAATTGTTGAATATCTGAGTGACTCGTTTTTGTTTCATGCAAATAATGCATGTACACCTAAGGAGATTTTTGCTAAATTAGACGAAATCTATGAAAGAAAAAGTTTAGCTTCACAACTCTCATTAAGAAAACAACTATTGGGGTTAAAGTTAAAGGGTGATACTTCGCTACAAAATCATTTCTATTTGTTTGATAATTTAATAACTGAGCTCATTGCGTCAGGTGCAAAAATAGATGAAATGGACAAAATTTCACACTTACTTCTAACTCTTCCAACATGCTACGATGGGGTCGTAACTGCAATAGAGACACTATCTGAAGCAAATCTGACTTTAGCATTTGTTAAAAATCGACTACTTGACCAAGAGACAAAACTAAAAAATACAAGCAAGGACACAAGCGCAAAAGTTCTTCAAGCGATAGGCAATAACCAAGTTAAAGAAAATAAATATAAAAACAAAGGAATGCACAAAAAACAATTGAAGAATAAATTTAAATCGAAGCCGAAATGTTTTCATTGTGGAAAACCAGGACATTTAAAGAGAGATTGTTTCTTATTGAAACGGCAGGCAGGAAATCTAAATGTTGGTAGTAATATTAGTGGACAAGAGAAGCAAGCTCAAATTGCAACAACCAATTCTCAACGAGGCTTTGCATTCATGATTAGAAAGGAAAACATAAATAAAAATATGGGGCTGATTGAATTCATCCTGGACTCCGGTGCATCAGATCATCTCATCAATGATATGTCGTTGTTTTCTGAACATGAAAACTTGCAAAATCATATTACCATCGAAATTGCAAAGCGTGGAGAGTACATACATGCAACTGCAAAAGGAGTGGTTAACCTTACCAGTAGTGGAAGGGAAATAACGCTGAAGAATGTGCTGTACTGTAAAGAAATTCCACATAATCTATTATCAGTGAAGAAGATGCAAGATGCTGGAATGACGGTTGAGTTTAACCCGGATGGCATCAGAGTAACTAAAGATGGTAATCTAGCGTTTGATGGAACATGTGAGTACAATGTACCAATAATAAGATTTAACATGAATAGTAGAGTATACACATCAAAAGTTAGAAATAGTGCTGAGTATCGCTTGTGGCATGAAAGATTGGGTCATATAAGTGCAGGCAAATTCTTAGAGATAAAACAAAATGAACTATTTGAAGATATAAATATATTAAAAGACATAGAGCTAAATCAAGATCTATGTGAGGCTTGTATAAACGGCAAGCAATCTAGATTAAAATTTAATAAATTTAAAAACAAAGAAAATATCCAGAGACCTTTGTTTGTAGTCCATTCCGATGTCTGTGGGCCAATCACACCCTCTACTATTGATAATAAAAACTATTACGTTGTTTTTATTGATGAATACACACATTACTGTGTGACATATATAATTAAATATAAATCAGATGTTTTCTCTGTATATAAAGATTTTATCGCCAAGAGTGAGGCTCATTTCAATTTAAAATTAGTAAACCTTTATATAGATAACGGTAGGGAGTATCTTTCAAATGAAATGCGTGATTTCTGTGTTGAAAAAGGCATAAGCTATCATTTAACGATTCCTCATACTCCACAATTGAATGGTGTGTCAGAGCGGATGATTAGAACAATCACAGAAAAGGCTCGATCAATGATTAATAGCTCTAAGCTTAATAAATGTTTTTGGGGTGAAGCTGTTTTAACAGCAACATACTTAATTAACAGGTCCCCAAGTAGAGCGTTGAAAGAAAAGAAGACACCATATGAAATGTGGCATAATAAAAAGCCAATCTTAAAATATCTTAGGATATTTGGTTCAACAGTATATGCACTTAATAAAATGCATAAAAGAAAATTTGATGACAAGTCAATTAAAACAATACTTGTCGGTTATGAACCAAATGGGTACAAATTGTGGAATGAGAAATCGAGACAATTTATGACAGCTAGGGATGTTGTGGTGGATGAAATAAACATGTTAAAGTCTAAGTTGGTACATGAAGAAGACTCGGAGGTTCAACTTGAAAGTGTTGATGATTCTTTAAATGAAGAAAATGAAGAGTCAGATTTTCCAATGGTGGAAAATGATGAATCTGTTGATTCAAGGATGAATGTACAACATAGTGAAAATTCCACATGTCTAAAGAATGCCGATCCAGTTATAGAAACTGGTGATGAAATAAAAGATAACAAATGTGAGCAAGAAATCAGACGCAGTGAAAGAAATAAAGGTAAACCTAAACTATCGTATAGATTTTTAGAAAAATGTCTAATGAATACTCAAGTCTGTTTAAATGATATTCCCAGTACAATTGACGAAATTGAATTTCGTGATGACAGATCTTTTTGGGAAAAAGCCATACAAGATGAACTTGATTCACATTCAGAAAATAAAACATGGAGTTTGGTGCAGAAGCCTAATAATAAAAACATAGTAGATTGTAAATGGGTTTTTAGTATTAAACAAGATGAGTTTGGAAACTTAGTAAAGTATAAAGCAAGGCTAGTAGCACGAGGCTTTACACAAGAATATATGACTGATTATGATGAGACATTTGCACCAGTTGCACGAATTACCAGTTTTCGATTTTTGTTGGCCCTTTCAAACCAATACAATTTACAAGTCCATCATATGGATGTGAAAACAGCATTCTTAAATGGAACACTAAAAGATGAAATCTACATGAAGGTTCCAAAAGGGTTGCCATACTGCGATGAGAATGCAGTATGCAAGCTTAATAAAGCTATTTATGGCCTTAAACAAGCCGCAAGATGCTGGTTTGAAGTTTTTGAAAATGTGCTTAAAGATGTTGGATTTGAAAATCTAAAAAGTTGATCGCTGTATCTATATTTTAGATAAAGGAAATTTCTTAGATAATATCTATATTTTATTATATGTGGACGATGTAATAATTGCCACTAGTAAATCCGAAACAATGTCTAAATTCAAATCATACCTTCTAAATAAATTTAAAATGACTGACTTAAAAGAAGTTCGATATTTTATCGGAATTAAAATTGATAGAAATAAAAGTCAGATATGTCTCAGTCAATCTGCATATATAAAGAATGTGTTAAGAAAGTTTAATATGGAAGACTGCAATGCAGTTAGTACACCTCTCCCAAGCAAACTAAACTATGAGGCTCTACAATCTGAAGAATCATATGAGGCACCATGTAGAAACTTGATTGGTTGTTTGATGTACATCATGTTATGTACTCGCCCAGACTTAAGTACATCAATAAGTATTCTAAGTCGATATACGAACAACAATAATAAGGAATTATGGCTATGTCTTAAAAGAGTTTTAAGGTATTTAAAAGGAACTGTTGATTTGAGATTGAAGTTTGAGAAAAATGTACAGTTTAGTAATATTCTTATTGGATATGTTGATTCTGATTGGGCAGGAAATGAGACAGACAGAAGAAGTACTACTGGTTATTTATTTAAAATGTTTGAAAGTTGTTTAATTTCATGGAGCACAATGAAACAAAAATCTGTTGCAGCTTCATCCACCGAAGCAGAGTACATGGCCTTATTTGAAGGTGTTAGAGAAGCCTTATGGCTGAAGTCTTTATTGGTTGAAATTAAGCTAGAATTAAATAGTCCAATAGATATCTATGAAGATAATCAAGGTTGTATTAGTATTGCAAATAACCCAACTTGCCACAAGAGAACTAAGCACATAGACATTAAATATCATTTTACAAGAGAACAAGTTGAAAGTAAACTTATTTGTATTAAGTATATTTCTACAGATTTACAACTTGCTGATATACTTACTAAGCCGTTACCATCTGCAAGATTCATTACATTGAGAAGTGGACTTGGACTCTCAGAATGAATTAAAACATAATATTCTTGGATTAAACTACAGAGGAACCAGACTGAACTGGGGCTCGTGAAATAAAGTAACATTTAATTTAATTTAATAAATAAAACTGTTTATTTTATAATTTTGAATTTCTTACAAAGACGAAATAATGTTAATTTTTAGTTAAAATTGTTTGCAAAACTGAATTAATGTAAATAATATGTTCGATTGATCTGATTGGGTTTTACTGGGTTTCCCCAACTCCTCGCAGCGAATGCTGGATCAAAATTATTCCCCAGAAGGACATGCACAGTCTTGTTAGTAATAAAAGTACAGCAATGTAACTTTTGAGGTGGCGTGTTGGAAAGTATGTATGTGTGCAAAAGTCACATAGCTTACATATACTCCTGCATAGCAGAGAGTAGGATAGAGAGAAGATGAATTGCTTATTGTAGCTTATCTTCATTCTGTCTTTTGTAGCTTTGTGGTATGTGGCTTTGTGTGTGTACTCATGATCTACGCGTCGTCAGTCGATTTATGAAAGCGAGCGTGTGCAGTTCTTACAATAAAGTGACACAGAAAATAAAACATCAAAGTGCCTATTTATTTCATGCTGGTCTGACAATATTTAAATATATAATTGAATTCCACAATAATATTAGCCAATTACCATATCGGGTGTCAGGGAGTGTCCTTTGGTGAAGGCAGGTCCTTTGGTGACTAATGAAGCGCTGACAAATGAAGCAAATGTCACAACAGTGCGACTTAAAACTGAAATGGTTGCGACACAAAAATGCACTAGAGAAGCGAAGTGGCAGATGTTGACGAAAGACAAACTACTGCGGCGTTGATCACTGAGCTTGGGTTCTGTTTTTATTTTGGGGTTCCCGATCCCAGACCCTATAATTGCATTTAAAGCCACAACCGCACAAAAAGATGCTGGTCTCCGCGCAGCCAATAATGTCATCATCATTACACACCCGGACATGTTTCCCATATGGATGAGCGGGATTAAGCACTTTCTGATAGAGTCAAAACAATAAAAATTAAAAAAAAAGCCAGAGCGTGTGCGCATGCGTGGCCCTTGTCATTTTACAATCCCCATTTTCGTTCCCGTCGAGAGGTCAACTGATCCAAACGAAATTGAACCTTTTATGAGGGCGAGAGCGAGGGCGTCTCACTTTTGCTGCCCATATGCTCGTCTTTGTGTTTCAAAAATTTCCAGGGGAATAACTCATAAAGCAAACATGTGCCGGCAATGTGTGGCCAAATGTTGGGACAGGCAAAAAAGAGGATGTAGGGAGCCGGGGATGATATCCCTCGAAACAGCAGAGACACGAGGCAACTTGAGAACCTTTTAATTGGCGAGAGGTGAGATGCGGCTCGCTTCCGATCCGATGCGATGCAATCCAATCAATTCTTATCAAGCACGCGATGCAATCAGGAGTGAAAAGCAATTATACGTCGGTGCCGCTTTTCGCCTCGATTTATGGAATTTTAATGAGTGAAATTATGCCCAAGGAACGCAGCAAGAGTGGCGAAAATCCAACAGTTTCGCTGGTATGAAGGCCCAGTCAATGTAAACAATTTCGGTTGGATTTGTTGTTTGCTTTGTTTGCCTTCCCTCTAATAAAACAACTCGACGCGCTATGAATATGAAATTTGTTGAAAATATTCAGCTATGCATTCGCCCTGAATATGAATACAGAAAGTAAAAAAGAAATTGCGAAAAAATTGAAACAGAATTAAAAGTTGATGGGTTCCACGCTGGGTCCGCATTGGATAAATGTATTGTTTAGAGAGAGGGCTGGCAAAGTTTTTTGGCTGGAAAAAAATCAAAAAGTGTCTAGACGGGGATTTATGACCAGAAACCATAGCTAATCCATTGAAAATTGGTGTGGCCCCTCAAAAGTGAAGTATCTTCAAGGCAGACGAACAGTAGGTATATAGTTATAAAATAACATTGTTTCATCTCGATAGATTTCTTACTCCTATAAGAGCAAAAAGTGATTGAATATAATTCTTTGAAATAAAACAACGACCAACTCTTCTTGCGTTGTACCTACAAAAAAGCCGAACAGTTGTTTGGGATTCCGTCGAAAGCAAGCTTTTCCCGCACTGGGATCAAAACTTTTAACGCACATTTCGTGTAAGGTAATCAGCCACTGAGACTTAGCCCATTTTCCACCCACCCGAGCCACCTGTCAACGGCATCGTCAACGAAATCAGCACCGCCATCAACTCGCCATCTTTTCGGGCTTTTCCAGTAGTCGTTTTAAATCCGACCCTCCTGCCTAATTAATTGGCCTTCTTTTTGAATTTGAAATTAAAACTGGCCCAACCCTTTTGTGCTGCCTTTTTGGCCCTGTTCGCTTAGTTTTCCCGCCCATTTTCCACACTTTTCTCCCCTCCCCGTTTTACGCATTACTGGCTGCTTAATTACAGAGTTTCGTGGGGAGCACCTAATCCGGGGTTTCGCTATCCCCATTCTAGCCCCCCCCCAAGAAATGCAATCACAAAAAGTCTGCAAAAGTGTGCACCCCTTCTCTGTCTCGCTCGCACCTTCTCTCTCTCTTTCCGGTAGGGGCTGTGTTCCGTTTCCACTGCGTTCCGCGACCGCTCCTTGGATAAAGTATCTCAAAGGTTCCACTCAGAATTCCGTTTGCTGGCTTCGCGTTCGGTGTGTTTTGAAATTGTAGCTCCGGCTTGTGTGAAATTCAATTCCGATTGGAAACGCGTAACGGTAACGTGAGGTCCTTTATTGCATTTGTGTGTAAAGCTGTGGCTGTGACTGCGGCTGTGTGCGTGAGTTGTAAACAACGCAGACTCTCCAAGACCGAATGGCCATTTTCGGGGCACTTCTTCGTTTTTCCCGCATTTCCCACTTGACGTGTTCCCATTTCGCGGCTCTCAGGGTTTCCCCTCCCTCCGCCTTTCCCTCGATCATATGGCGCGCATTTTGCGTGCTTCCTTCCTCTTTTCTTCTTTCTCCTGCCTCCTTCTTAGGTTTTTTGTTTTTCTTGAATATTTTTTGTTTTCTCCGCTTCTGGCCAACTTCCTGTTGCGTTCTTTACGAACTTCAGGGCGTTTATTGTGTGCATAACTGTCGGGCGCAACCTTAAATAACCGTATATTGCTGGCAAATAATTTCGTCGTCGTCGTGTGCAGTCAAATGCAAATTTCATTTTATTTTCTCATTCATGCAAAATGAGTATTTATGGCTCTTGCCTTGCATTTGCTCCTTGCCGTTTTGATTTACCCTAGCTGACTTTATTTTCATGTTGGCTCCCAAAATTTGGGTGTGTCGAAGGTTTCACAGAAAGTGGGCGTAAAATTTAGGAAACTGCCAAACGGAAGAATGAGTTTGATTTTCTGCGGTAGCTGATTCCGCTTGTTATAGTGAAAGGAACAAAGAAATATACACCAATTAAAACTATTAAAATCCCATTTAAATTCCACTCCTTTAAATCAGAAATTATCTTTCGAATGCCGGAAGTCACGGATTTTTTGGAATTTTTGGGGCATATCAACGTTTTGTTTTGCATATTCATCACTAGAATCTGCTTGCCTAATTACATTTCATTTAATATCCGAGATTTCGTTTATACATTGCCAGATCAACTCGGTGGGTGAATCTGATCAAGAATATATATTCATGGAGAGTTAAAAAGATATTTATTAGCCAATCATTACCAATTTATACCAATCTCCGCAATCTTCTTAAACATTTCAGACAGCTGCGGTAGGTTTTCACTTAGTATCTACGAATCCAACTTAATCACCTACTTCACATCCTTACATCTGTCTGTAAACTACTAAATAGTCTCCTCATGTTTATAAGCCTTCTACTCAAATTACATTGCACTACAAAACCCTTATAAAGTTTACAAAAACCATTCCCGCAAACTTATTAAGTCCGAGCATCGCTGGCCCAAAAAATATCCTAGTAAACGTGTACGAAAAAATACGCACGTAGAGAGTGTAACGGAAACTCATGAAACTACAGGATATTTCACAAATACAGATAAACAGCAACACCTATTGCGATTGCCATGGGAGGAGAGGGGGAACGAGCCGGGGAAAAGTTGGTCCAGAGGCTGGCTATAAACGAAACGTAGGAAGCCAGGAAGTTCCCACTGCGGTTGTGGCGGAGATGGAATCTGTAGGCTCGGAGTTTTGGATGGGATGCAAAACATATGATTCGCAAGGGCCACACTGAGAGTTCTCCTTGGGGAGAATGTTCCGCTGTTTTCCCTGCTCTCTCTCTCTCTCTCTGTTGATTGTTCAAGCATGTTCTCTCTCCATGCTTGGGAACCACTTTCTCCCTTTCTCTCTGCGCCCACTCACTAAGCAGGAGAATCGGTGCTCTCTGCAGAGCTGCTTCCACATGTTATTTGGTGGTGGAAAACTCGGTTGGCCTAGACATCGCGCTCTGAGGACTTTTCCAATAGCTCTGTGCTCATTGTGTCGACTGAGTTGCTCGTGGAAGGACGACAACGACGGCGGTGTCCCAGTCTTTTGAATTTCGGTTCGGTCCGCGCCAAAGGATATACAGAGACTCACACCAATATAGCACATAGCATACCTACCGCCCACCACCCCTCGAATACATAGGCGCAGTGAAAAATTCTATACGTTTGCTGTGTCTGTGTCTGTGTGCGTGTCTCGCGTCGCGTGTTACAGTGCATGTGTGCGAAATGGGCACAGCGAAAATAATTTAAATAAATTCGGAAAAGTCCATTAAGAGAGCTAATACAAAATTCTTTACTCCCCATAAATCTGAATAAAGGGAAATATAACAAAGGATATACAACACAAGCGAAAAGGAAAAAAAAAATATATATGTAAGATATATCCAAGTGTGTGTGCCAGTGCAAAGTGTTGATGGAAACTAAAACCAAATAATACGTGAAACTAACCGGGTATTGAGTCCCGAAAGAGATTATAGTTGTAAAAACACGAGCACTCGATAAAATCAATAACTGGGATTAGAAGCTGAAGTCTACAACAAAGCGTAACGGAAAAGGAAATTGGAGAAAAACGCAAAAAACTTGAAGTAAGCAAAGGTCTAATATATGTTTATATAAAGGCACTGTTTTTATATAAGAAAATCTCGAGTCAAAGATGAAACAAGAAGTGAGTGGAAAATGTGTTGTCTGTAAATTTGCGAGGAAACTATAGAAATTGCAGGAGGTGTGGGGCAAAGAAAGTTGACTGCTGTTGATCCTAAATAGAAAAACAAGTTTGTGGTATGAAAAATTCATTTTTATAACGTTAGCTTAAAGAATCCCGTTGGGTTTTGGATCCATGGCTGGGCTGTGTGTGTGCTGGAGCAGTTGAGGTTAACACACCTTAGACATATACATACACGCCACCGTACACACTCACAGCAGCACACACACCAATACACGGAGAGAGGAGCCCCAGCCCGAGAAGCTCTTTCGCCCCTGTGCGTATGCAGCAGTTTCTTTTTGGCCCGAGCTCCCGCTCTGTTTTTTGGGGAGCATGAAAAATCGATCGAATCCTTGTTCCTCTCTCTCCTCTGGAGCTACAATTATGTTCAGCCCCTTCTGCCCCACGAACGGAAAAAGGAAAACAGCGGCGGCCGCTTATCAGCGAAAATACGAACTCGTAGTACTCCAGCATAGTTTCCCAGTAGGAAAATTGGCAGGAGTCTGCACAGTGAGTTCTGTAGTTCGTCGGGGGGTTGGTTTTTCGCCGAGAGAAGTGCAGAGAGTGGGAAAACTCTCTGGGCTTTGCAGATTTTCGCTGGCTCTCTGGAAACTCCGAGAGAACACAAGAGAGCTTGCCACCATGTGGACTGCACTTGTTCCTCGGCACTTTGCTTTCACTGCGAACTTCTTGCCGGTTTCCTGGTCTCTGCTTTCATGTTTGCTTTGTCGCGATGGGTAGGAAAAATCAAAAACCAAAGTGCCAATCAGAAGCATTAGAGAATCGGAGAAACGTTTCGAGACACTATCTGCCAGATAGCGCAGGGAAAATGATGCAAAATGTTGGAAAAATAGAATATGCTTTGTTTATATTAGGTGAATTTTGTTCCTATCAAAAAATCTTATTTGTTCTATGGTATTCCATTGAAACTTCAATCTTTTTCTCGTTATATTTATTTTTTTTAATTTTGCATTTTTAAGTACTATTTACAAACTTTCCTTTTTCAAAGCCAACTTAAATCTCGTTTCAAAACATTTTGGCCAGCCCTGTCTGTCCTCTTCAACGAACATTTCTCACATGTTAAGCGCGAAATTGCCCACACTCGAATATTTCCATTTTATTGAAAAAGATGAAAAACTAATCACTATAATTTGTGAGTCAATAATAGCAGCAATAATTTGCGAGCAACAAGCAAACTATAATCTAGCAATTTGCGAGCAATAATGTAATCAGTAAATGGCGTCTACGCTCTTGACGTTCCAACGGAAAGGCCCAAGACCAAAAACACAAAGCCGTCGAAGATGCTACACAATTCGGAAAAAATTAAATAAGATGAAAAAAATAAATATGAGTATAAATCTACGTGCCAGTCAGGAAAATAATAAAACTCCGTCTGGTCAAAAGATATTTGTGAGCAAAGTGTGGCAAAGGCGATTCAACGAAATTATCGAACTGTGGGCTGAAAGTTAAAAATAAGTGCGGTCAATATGGAGCTTATGTGCCACTTTAAAAGAGAAAGAAAATATTTATGTATTTATGAAACAGTTTCTGGTTTGGTCTTTTTAAATATTCATTAAATGTATACGTGTTCAAGTGACATCTATTATCTATATTTTTTAATTACTGCTCAGAAGAAATTCATTATAAATCATTTTACGCTATAAAGGTTCATCTTAAATTAAAAACAAAACATTCCAACGGTTTTAGCCCACTGTTTGCCACTTTGCCATTGGCGGCGTCGATGTTATCGCCTTGGTTCAGGCCAAAGGCAAAAAGTATCTGAAGCCGCTGAGACGGCGACGTTGACTTTCGACTGTGGGAATTGTGAGAGGAGCAGCAAAAAGCTGCTTGCCACCTTAAGAGCCCCAGACAGTTCGAAAGGCAGCCCCGAAGAGTTCTTGGCCAAGTCAATATAATTGACTTATCTGCGCTGCATTGTTCTTGCCTTTTGGGGCCAAGACGAGTCGTCGTTGTTGCTGCTATGCTCTGTAGTTGTAGTGTCTTTTGTAGTGGCTGTTGCTATATTGGCCCATTGGCCCGAAGAGGTGGGCTCCCTTCTGCGGTTGGCTTTTGAACATAATGAAGCTCGCTGGCCTCGTATTTGACTTATTGCGGTCGGAACGCGCCGCCGTCGAAGATTCATTGATCGATGGCAGCGGCGGCGGCGGCGCGAGAAGCGAAAAAACACGTGAAATATTGGAGTCTTAGGTAGGTGGATATAGGAAATCCGCCGGGGGGGGCCGCCTGGCTGGTCAATAACTATTGAGATTGATTGAGATTGCTTTGCGGTTAAATTGAAAGCAAAACAACGACTTCAACTTATGCAAAGTACCAAGAAAGAGTAAAAACAAAGTAAGATCCGAGATTGGCAACTTCCTTTGCGTAGAGCATTTTCAATTAAGTTTTTTGGGCACTTTTTCCTCTTCCACAGCTGGTGGCATAGCAAAAGGTCTCGAATTATTAATTTCAGCCTCAGTTTCCGTTCGGTGCAATTTTCCAGCCAAGCGACAGGTCCCAGAAGAAAAGGCGATTGCAAAACACGTCCTCTGCAAAATTCAAGGTACACAGCAATAATAATTTCCTTGATTTCCTTGATGCCCCATGTTTGCATTCTTTGAGTTGCAGCAAAGCGAATTGCTAAATTGAGAATTTCAAGCGCTCAATGAATTTGCATGCCTCGCATTCGTGTGTGGCAAATATTTAAACAATTTCCCATTTATTATATTTTTGTTGACGCTGCTCGAATTTTAATTTGAGGCCGTCTCCTCCGAGATGCTCCGCAGGGCAGGGGCTTAGTTAAAGGGGTCAGACTTGGGTGTCAAATTTGCTGTTATAAGGTAACTGGTTCTAAATTGTTCACCTGTGCACTCTCCGCATGTTTTTTAATATTTAAAAATAAATAAATTCTGGTTCCGTAGATATTAGTTCCTTCATTAAAAATAGCTTTAGTTTTGGGAAAACATATGTGTCAACTGGCTTTATTATCATTTGAATACTTGTGTTAATCCTGGCCAATTCCATCTGGGTTTTATGACCCTCTCGAAAGGCGTTACCTATGCCCCTGTGCAATAAATCTTCTTCGGTTCGGTCTCTTCTTGCACTTATTTTGCTGGTCCAGGCCAACGCCTTGTGGTCTCTTTGAGTCGGGGCAAGAGCGAAATGAAATGAAATCTTTATGAATGAAATTTCTGCTTAATGCATTCGTCTCGTCCAGAACATGTGAGCAGCATGTGTGAGGCTTATGATGATGACGTTGGCCGAGATGCGGAGGAAGGGTCAACTTGGGCAGTCCCAAGTTGGGCTGGATTGCCACTTGGAAATATTCCCTTTGCCCTCGCCGAATGTGCAGCATTCTGTGTGCCTTGCCTTCTTCTTAAATTGAGCCCTACTGTCTTCGTTGGAGTGGAATATGGGCAGAATATGTCATTTCTAATGGAATTTTCAGGCCACATTAAAAAATGCAAACAACTTCCGACCGAGGGAAAATTTGTTTAAATGCAAGCGAAGGCTTCGCATAAAAGAGTAGCAACCCCGGTTCCCTTCTGCCTCTTGCTGCTCGTATTTTCCGCTGCATTCCGTTGCTAATTGAGGACAATTAAAATTTATTAGCTGGCAACAGCAATTAAATGCAGACACCCAGCGAGCAATCGAGTAATTTTAAAATGTTGTATCAAATAAATTAAAAAATGTAATAACGAACAACGAACTTTACGCATATTTCGTTTTAGCTTGCCGGAATATTTATGAGAATAAGTTTGTTTGTTATATTTGCTAACTTCCTTTTGTTAAAGTCCATGATATAATCCCCCGACCAACGAGAACTACGAGAGCATGGAAAATCTGCTAATAAAGAGAAGAAATACATTTCCCTGGGTCTTCCCCAGCCATAACTCGAACAAATAACGTATCTGTCGGATTGCAAGTATCTGGCCTACTCCGACATCCTTCAACTCCCTGAGAGCTAAGCTTATATCTCTAATAAGCTTACACCAACTCGTATTCTGAATAATTGCATTTGCTCCGGATTTGTGGAGCGGGCGAAGCAACCAGCAGGGTCAGAACAACCAGCCACTCCATCCACTCCACCCGTCCATCCCACTTGACAATCAATCAATCTTAAGTGGAGAGCTGCAGAGAGATCTCTGTGTAGTGCGGAAAATATTGAGGGGGCATTAGATGCTAATCTGCATACTGTGTCAAATGCGATGTCGGGATGCATTGGGTTAGTTTATTTTTTGCCGAGTGGCACTTGCAACAAATTGCAGATGAAGCCACAGCTGCGGGTGGCAGATGAAAAGAGGTCCAAGGAAGGGGTTGCATTTAACCGAAAACTGGGAAGCTCCTAAATCTTCTCTGGCAACTTTTTGCCGCACTGCAGCAGCGGCAGTGACAGCGGCAGAGGCAGCAAAAACAATGGAAAATCAATAGGAATTGCAACCCCGAGCAGGAATCATATACAGTCTGTGATCCGATGTCTCGGGTCGGGTGATTGCCCTCTTTGCCGGTTGCTGCGGTTCTTCTCCGTCCGCTGAATACTCATACCCCAGCCCCCTCCTTTTTTCCTTCCCCTGCGGCCATCCACTTCCTTCTTTGACAACAGTTCCGGCATCGTTTGCGAGTGTGTGCGTGTGTGTGAGTGAGTGCGAGAGTGTGTGCCAGGGATATTTATGTGTGTGCGCTCGCGCATCGTATCCTTTTTATTGCACAAAGCAGGAACACACTCAGAAAAGATCTTAGCTAATTATTTTGATGAATTTACCATTTAAAGATTGATTTTTTCTATAACAGGTTGTAAAACACTCATATTTCTATCAAAAAAAAGGTTGGTGTACCTTACAGATACAAATTCTTCTCCAATGTGATTTGTTTTTACAAGCAATATGGTGTCACCAAGTATTTTCTCTGAGTGCATGAGCGGAATAGAACAGACTTTCCGGGGGTGGGCATCTGAGGGTGGTGACGACAAATGGCAAAAAAAGTTGAAACGGAGTGGCGTGTGCGGCAATACTTGTGACAAATCTGTAGGAATACAAAAAACACAGATGTGAGTGCACGAGGGGTGATCCACAATTCACATGCAGCAACCAGGGGAACTCGCCTACGAGACTGGGCGCTATAAAATGTAAAATTCATTCAGGGCAGCCGCAGCAGCTACAAAGGGAGAGAATAAGACGATATGCGACGGCAACAACGTGACTGCGCATAAACACGTGAAGGAACAAAGGGAAAGGATGGAGAAAGGGAAAAGATATAGATTGGAGTTGAGTTGAGTTGGTGGAAAGCAGCAGACAACGGAAATCGATAAACAGTTCGGGACATGTGAAAATCGTTTGGGTGTATCTCTACAACCAAAAACTCTATGCCCCTGAAGAATATACTTCACAAGCTCTAAAATAAAAGTGTATTGAAAATCTTCATATTCTTGAGCATAGTAGATCAGAAGAGTCCGATTAAGACTACCGAATTTGCGCAAATATCACAGCTTAAAGTTAAATCGGTAAACAGTTCAGGATATATGTAGGTGAAAAACGTTTCTGTCTTTTTATCTCTACAACCTTAATGAAATATATTTCTTTAAGTAGTGTTTCACAAGCTAATTAAATAGGGTGGGGAAATGTTAGGTTTTAAATATTTAAAAAATGTATTTAAAAAATGCATATTCGTGGTTACACTAGATCACAAGAAGTAGGTGTCACACCTTAAACTTTAAGGCTTAAAGTATTAAAGCGCACACAATGAATTCCGCATTCTGAGGTATTTTTTAACATTTGTTTCACATTTCATGATAGACTAAACCAACGTAGCTTCGATGTAGGCTGTTTATTTTACATTTTCCCCCTGGACACACCTTTTTATACCGATAACCACATAATCCCGGCCTCACGTTTTCCCCGGGGCGTTTTTCTCGCATCTGATATTTATTTAGGTGTTCCAAATGCCGTATTTATCCCCACTTGGGACGCTTTAAAACATTTACACCACGCTCTTATTGTTTTAGCGGATTGGAAACGCTTTCCAATTAATTCCCGTCCCCATTTGCCCATTTATGCCCCGGATTGTGTCTCAATTTAATTAGTGTTCGAGGCTGTTGGGCTTTGGAATGTGGCACACACATAAAATAAACGACAATTATACACGGCTGCGAATTCGTGCGACAGGGAACCAATGCAAATATTTAACCTTGGTGCTACATTCTGCATACTTTTAAATACACACATCTGCCACACCACCTCATGTTGCACACAGAAAATCTAGAAGTGAGTTGAATATTGCCACTAAATGATTCAAGAAACATCGCTAAACCAATTTATCCAATTTATGTTTTGAAAAATATTAGGTATATTAATAATATTTGAAAATGATTTTATTGAATATGTTGTGCGTTGGTAATTCTTGCAGTGATCGGCCAAGTTGAATGTCCTCTCACTTATGACGGTCACTGTACCGGGGCTCCCCTCACCTTTGCATTGATTTTGTTTCTTTTTCCCCCCTCATCGATTGCATTTTACGTCTCACATTGTTTGTTTTGCATTTCGTTGGGTTTTGTTTTCTTTTTCGCAACTCTAGCTTCTATTTGTTTTTGGTTTAATTCAATTTTAGTGCATTGCACTTTTTGCGCTGGCGATGACGCCGGAAGTGCAGCGGAAGGTGATGAATGGGGTGGCGGGTGAGGGTGGGTGGCGGTGGACTTCACTCTGGAGGTGCGGTACTTCCCCCTTTTAGTCAGACTGTCATGGCTGTGTAGATTTTGCAGTTGGCACTGTGCCAACAGTTCTTTTTGTGGCTCGAGCGTGTTTCAGTTGCTTCCTTACTCATAAGTTTTTGGCACATTTCATGCTTAATTCAGTTCCATTGTTGAACATTGTGAAATATGGCTGAAATATTTCCGAAACCCTGTTTGGGAACTTGAACAGGAAAAGTTGCGGATAGGTGTATTAAAAGTTGGTACACAAATCGGATTGGAACATGCATCAGCAATTATCTAAAAATGCTTCTATCAGGCAGGCTTGAAAAAGGTTATTTTTCAGGTTTATGCAACTCTTAAAACCTCACTTTAATTCAGAAAATTGTGTTAGGGTATTGGAATAGTCAACTTTTAGTCCCGTTTCCATTGCATGCAGAGCACTACATTAATTTGAACACACGAAATTGCTTAATCGCCTTTTCCAAATAAAAGTAATCAGCAATTGCCGGCCCGAAGACCTGCAACTCCACATCCCCTCACTGTTGCCCATTTAATGGCACATCGAAGAATTCGCTTTGTGCACGCAAAATACACCTCCCAGCCACAAAAAGCCAGACAAAAGTCTGCAAATTTAATTAAGGCGTTACCTCTATTCAACACCTTCCAGGCGTTCGTTCGTTCGCAGGAGGGCACGTAAAAAGTTAATTTCTCCCCGGTGAATTCCGGGAACAAAGACCAAGGGCTTCCACCTCTTCTCTGCAGGAAGAAACTGCAGCTCCTACATTTAATTGCTTAAAAGCTTCGGCAATATTCGAAACGATGCGAACGCAAAGCACTTTGGATCGACTAAAATTGTTATTACATGAAAGTTGAAAGGCGGACAATCCAAATTTTCGTATGCCCCTGGGCTGCCAGTTAATGACATTATAATGGCCAATTGTTCGATTTGTTTTCTTTGAGAAGTGGGTCCTGCTATCAGCGGTCGCTGACTATTAGGCCTGGTAATTATCTGGTGTTATTATTTGTCTTCGATTAGCCAGAATAAAGTTTTTGTTTTTGCGCATACTCCAGTACTACTTATAGTTCTTGGGAAATACTGATTTAAATGGCATATACAGAATAAAGGATCGCCTTGGATGTATATATATATTCCTGCAAAGCACTAATAACTTTATTTTGAAAAAGAAGAAATAAATAAATGGAAAGTAATACATTTTAAACTTTCAAGTTTTTTGTCAGTGCAAGCACTTTAGCTATGATTACCGACATCTATCTTAAGCTTGCCACGCATCGCAGCTATCATCGTTTGAGCCAGGTCCACACCCATTCCCCGCACTCCTAAAGGCGTTTTGCGATCAGCTACCTGAGTTATCATTATCGCTAATTCCAGTTGGCAGTGCAGCTGACCAACCAGTCTTGAGTTCTGAGGTCCGAGTTCTTGAGTTCCCGAGGAGGCGTGTCACCAAGGCATGCCCATGTGTTAACACGTAATTTGTTGCCAGACATCGGAGGAGTATCAGGTTGCTCTTAACAGGAGTGTGAGCACTCCTTAGCTCTTTAACTTCTTCATTTTCCAGTTTTCTTTATTTTTACCTGGCTACTGTGTGTTCGCGCTTCTTGCGAGCGGACCTCTTGTGATATGCAAATATTTGGATCGCATGCAAAGGCGCTTGGCGCATGGCAAAAAAGGGGTTTAAGAAAACCAATACGAGTGTACGTGAGAGACGAGTGCGTAATGACTTTATTTATGACTCGGTCTGAGACAATAGCCTGGGGACCAGATTCCGCAGCGAATGCGATATTTGCATGCCGAAGTCATTTTCCGCTCGCCGTCCCCTTGCGAAAGTGTTGACAGGCCATAAATACTCGCAGGACTCTGCGATTTAATGAGTTTCGGTCGATTTCACGGGAATTTTCATCTTTTGGTCTTGCTCGTATGTGCTGCTTTTCGGCTCAGCCTTAATTTAAATAGCAAAACAAACGAGCGCCGGCCAATTAATCATTGTCTGCTCAATTTTTCATTGTCACCCAAAAAGGGGAGAAGGGTCTCCTATGTGGATGACAATTTTCGGTTGGCGATCCCATTCATTTTCCTCTGCCGGAATGGCCTATTTCATATTTGATGAAGCACTTTGCTCGCTCCTGTCCTGTCATCCATTCTGTGCCGTGCCGGATACATTAAGAGGAGGAACAAACCCGATTTTCGACCCTCCTCGCAAGTCCTGCAAATCGGAAGTGTGTTCGTTCACCCCTCTGGCTTTGATTCTATTCGTTTTCAAATTTCTACCTGGCAGGACAGATTTGTTGGCCTTTGTTGTGTGTCGAGTGCCACGCGCTTTGGTGCCACAATAATAAAAAACCCTCAAACCGAATACTCGTATGTCTCGTCGCCTTTGATAAAGTGGACTTGCACATGAGGAGCTTGGAACGAGCCCTTCATCATCTTCCATTTAGGGCTGGCTTTTGCTTAGAGGCCCGTTAGGTTTTTCATTTGCATAATATTCCGGGGTTGCCCGCAGTTTTTGGTAAAAAAAAGTATAATTGAATATTTTTGGGAGTTCAGGATCACTGTTTTGTGACCTTGATAAGGGAAATGAGTGGTAAATGGTTATTCTTGGAAATATGGTGGCAGCTTTTAAAAATGTATAGGGCGAGGCTAATTAGAAAAAGTTATAAACATTAAATGAAGTACAAAAACTATCTACACATCTTTCCCTATTCAAAATACTCTCTCCTCTAATTCATTACATGCATTAACCATTACCAATATTAAATACCCTTTATTTGACCGAAGCAGTTCGAATAGCTCAACTCCCAATGTTTGTCACTTAATGTTCAAATAAGCAGCCCACCAAAATGACTTTTTGGTAATAAAACAGAGTGGAAAGCGACAAAGAAATCGTCAGTTCCAATGCGACGACAACTTTTGTTTGTGCGGGTGGGGAGTGGGCAAATAAAATATGAAAATGTGAATTTTAATTGCATGCCATTGGGTAATATACAATGGGGAAATCTAAAAGCCATTCCATTGAAAAAGAGCCAAAGAAGCCACGACAAATAAATATATTGAAGACTATTAAAGCTTCGTTAGCCAACATTTGGTTGGCATTCAATCCCTGTAATTTTAGGACGGCCTCAAAGTGGGTAATTTATTCAGCTGCGTTCATCTTTTACGAGCTTCGCTACTGAAACTTGTTAAAAACTGTTGCCAGCAGTTAAAAATCTAATAAACAATAAACCGACAACGCCTTGAGCTTGAATCCATTTTTGGTTGACTCTTCGAAGACACATATTCACACTCGAGTTCTTTTCGGGTTAGCACACGGCAGGTGGTCTCGTAGCATTGATATTTAATCGATTTTAAATGACTTTAATGTGGGGAAAGCCCAATGTGATGCCAAGTGAGGGCGTGTCCCGGTTTTGTGTCCGAAGTTCTTTGAAGAGCCATCAGTGCTTGCGGGAAAGTAAGGTAGATTGATTTCACTAAACTTGATGTCAAGAAAGATACATTTCCATCAACCCAAATATCATTGT
This sequence comes from Drosophila teissieri, assembly GCF_016746235.2. NCBI lineage: Eukaryota > Metazoa > Arthropoda > Insecta > Diptera > Drosophilidae > Drosophila > Drosophila teissieri. The sequence continues at coordinate 6,978,553 of NC_053030.1, forward strand.
AGCTCCCAATTCGTATGCATTTCATTTACTATTTTACTATTTCTCCTGTGTGCCCTTTGGCTGCCATGACGCATCAATCAATCCAATGGCTGAATATATAAATATAAAACACACGGAATTCCAGCATCAGATATTCATTTATGCCGAAATGTAGAGCTATGCATAGGGACGCTTTTATTCACCATATTGTATCGCATTTTATCTTCGCCTTTAATTAAGTGGCACTATGAAAAATAAAAAAACACGACGAAGCCAACTTTTTGAGGAGACAAAAACTGAACTGTGTTTTGATTAATCGCAGACTGGGGCATTTTAAATGAATTTTAACACGCAGAAAAGCTGCCGCCAATGGAATTAGGAAAGACCAAGAAATGATTCAGTAGAAGATCGTTTATTTTTTGCCAAACAAATTGTAAATGATTTATTTGGCTTATATCTCGAAGCTTGTTACCCCCGAAAACTATGGGTTTATTAGCGGCAGAAGCGAGTTATGCAAATGCCTATAGTTCATACAATTTGTTTGGTAGTCAGCTTCGTCAACTGATTAGCAGATGTCGCAGATATGACCTAAGTTTTCGTTTTATTATCTGAATCGGCTGCCGGAGACATTTTCATAGCTAATTGCAATTAAGATGCCGAAATAAAGATAACCGAAATAGGTGAGAATAATACATATGTGACTCTGGTTTTGGGGTCCATTAAAATTAGTGAAAGAGGCGATGCCTAATTCGAATAAATCAGGCGGAAATCGATACCGCAATGGTACGCTAGAATCAATAGGAATGTTTTCCGCAAGTAATATAACTTATTGTTTCAACAGAAATAAGTCGAGCAGTGTTGCACACGTGTAGCTTCATTTTTCAACAGTCATTAGGAGTCACCCAGGTATTCATTTGTCATCGAATTCCGGTCACACCCAATTATGAGTCAGGCTAGTTATAAGATCATTAGCAAGCTATGTACATATGTATAGCCCCCACTCCTTGTCAACCCGGGAATTGTTGGACCAGAAATCCTCCGAGGTGATAGGAACGCGTAAAAAGCAAATAAAACCATTGTCAACACATTCGCGATGTACACCAATCGGTCGAACAAAGTCAGTGGCGCCTGCGCAGCTGTTTGAAAAATTGTTAAATGGGAAAGAACCTTTTTCCGGCTTACCCAACTTTAGGTAGCGAAATTACAGGGTGCGTGCCATCGTCGGATTAAAGGGACAGGGCCGGCATGGCGTGTTGCACACGGGGTAATTAAAATAATTTTCTCAATGAAATTGAAGTTTTCAAGGCCAGCCATGTGTGGCACATATTTCAGGGGGTGGAAATGCAGAGCTCTGCGGAATTACCTAGAGCCTAGGACAATGCAATTGCCGAAGCGTTATGTAGAGCATGACGGGGGAACATCAAAAACCAACCGAAAATCCCACATCCTGGGAAAAGTCCTTGACTGCAACAGACACAGACTGTGACCAAGTTGCCATTCCTCTCCCTGTTTTCCGCTCGGCCTGCAAAATAGCTTGAATATTAAATACTGTTACTATTACCGTGTAAAAGTTCTCCCTTTGTGCAACATTTTCCGAGCTCTTTGGGAGTCTGGTGCTTTCGCCACACAGCAATTAAAAAGTGAAAAGTTGACACTTTTCTTGGGCTCAGCTGAAGGCAGCGATGTAATGGTGATGATATAGCCTCGAAAATTGGTATCCATTTTGCTCTTACGTCTTAACGTTTACTTCGCTTGGAAGCGTTGCAACGAAGTTGAATGCTTTCAGTAATATAATATGTTACTCAGTGCAGTGCTTCAGAAATATCAATGTTAATGGTTGTTATATATTAAAAAACTGTGCGTATAATTATATAATATTAACATTTAATAACTGGCTTAAACAATGCCTTTTGATATAAAACAAAAGCATATTCTTTAAACATTATGCCAGGGTTCTTTAATTATCCCCACTTAAATATTTATACTTCGTAGCCCGCGAATATGCACCTCAATAAAACAAACTTCCCTGCATACTTGATCGCCCTCACAGGGCAGCAGCGATATAATTTATTCACACGGCCTATGAATTATTCACTTTCAATGACCCATAAACTTTACACAATGCCCATAAATATTTACCTGTACCGAGAACTGCCACTAACCACAAATCAATTTTCGTTGCTACCCACTTTATTTGCAGTTTGCGCCTCCTGCGGGAAAACAAACAACCATGTATTGATCAGCAGTGGAAAAGGAAAAGGAAGACTGGACAAAGGAATTCACCCATGAATAAGTCAAGTGTTAATAGTAAAGTCAATAATTGAAGAGGATTGAAGAGAATTTTCAAAAGGGCCAGTCACAAAAAAGGTGTTGCTACCAAACAGGATCAGAAAGTGCCGCGGCAAAATGGCGGCACGACGTTGCCTGAATCAGCCCAGGCAACGTTATATAAGCAACCGATTTAATATATGCACCTGCGCGATATTTTTGATATCCCTCCCCCTCATATTGGCCATAGAGGAGACCACATTCGCCGGTCTTTCGGCGGAAAATGCGGCTCGCATGCTGGCCGGCAGTCCCGGTGATGCGGAGAAGTCCTCGTCGTCGCATCACAGCGAAATGTCCTTGGTCCTGCCACACGATACCTATCCCGGATTCAGCATCAAGAAGTTCAAAACCCATCCTGTGAAGATAAACGGCAGCTCCCACTCCGGCGCAGCTGCCTACCACATGCTGGACACCGACTACTCCAAGTACTTCACCGTACTGGAAGACGGTGTGGTGATGACCACGGCGGATATCTCCCCCCTCGTCAATCGTCCGGTTCAGTTGGTGGTCGTTGAGCAAACGCCCAATGCCACCAACACCCACAATCTGCAGCTGTTCGTGATGCACCGCAACGACATGCTGCGATTTTCGGGCTCCCTACTCGACGCCAGTGGCGAAGTGAGGGAGAATCAGCCGGCGGGCACCAGGGTGCGAGGAGTGCCCCTGATGCAGGCCTTCAGCGGTTCCATCCTGGACGAGGAACTGGCCACGCCCAAGAAGGTTCGCTACACCATCATCGACGGCAACGTGGACGATGCATTCGCCCTGCAGGAACGTAGGGCCAACAAGAACATACAAATAAGTGCCAAGTCCTTGGTGATTAATGGCGATGACGAGTCCGGCGTTTGGCTGGTCACCAATCGTCCTCTGGATCGAGAGGAACGCGCGCACTACGATCTCTCCGTGGAAGCTTCAGATGTCGACGGCTTGGACAAGACAGTTTCCAAAATACAGATCTCCGTGCTGGACGAGAACGACAATAGGCCGATTTTCAAGTCGCTGGACTACAAGTTCGCCATCGCTGGTCAGAAATCTGCTAGTATGGAGAGCAATAGTAGTGTGACATATCAGCGATTTGCCATCATGGGAAAAGTCGAGGCCACCGATGCTGATGGTGACAAGATTGCCTATCGCCTGAAGTCGCCCAGTAATGTGGTTATCATTGTACCTCAAACTGGCGAAATAATGCTGGCTGGAGAGCCCACATCAAATGAGCTTCTTATCGAGGTGATAGCCCACGATCTGAGGTATCCCAGTTTGCTGAGCGCAAAACCCGCAAAGGTTCTATTGGAGTTCTTGGCCGCCGAACCAGTTTCGTTTATAATGCAACACCTGGAACACGACGAGGTCAACAGTCACTCACATCACCGAGAGAAGAGACGCGTTACTCGAGCGGTGCGACCCACCAAGCGGATTGAGTTCACCGAAGCTGATGGAGACACTGAGGGAAAATCGGTGTTCCAGCTGGAAAAGGAGACCGATAAGGAGACATTCAAGATCCGCGATGATAATCCCTGGGTGACGGTGGAGACAAACGGCGCTGTGCGAGTCAAGAAGAAGTGGGACTACGAGGAGCTGGGACCGGAGAAGACCATCGATTTCTGGGTCATCATCACCAATATGGGACACAATGGTGAGTGAAAGTCTTTTTCTTTTGTTTTTCTATTACATACAATGAACAAACGATAGATTCCCATCATTTATTTAAGGTCGAGATGTATGACATTTCATTTAGGATGCCCATTTCCATGCATAAACATTCTGATTCGAAATCTTCACCACGAAAACAATTAGCGAGCGTTCACCGTATTTGCACAGTGATTTATTGAACGGACCACAGCCCATTTAATCTTGCATATTAGCACACGAAATTATTCAGCTGTTTAAGCATAATTATATGCGCTGGCGTATTCGAAAAATAACTGAGTTCGCATAGTATTGCCGATAGATTAATGGCATTATGGATATTTGTGCTAGGCAATTAAGAAAATCATAGCGAGGTATATAATGACAGCCAGGCTTTACTAATTGAATTGGCTTGGGTCTCAACAGATAAAACACAGATTATTTCTAGTGGGTAAATGCACTTTCTTAATACTGAGGTTAATTTGATATCAATAGTCTTGGGCTTATCAAACATTTATCAAACATTATCAACATTAATACAATCCAGGCCAATCGGGGTTGACGTTGATTAGCAAAGGCGACATAAGCCATCTGAAAGCGATTCTATGCAACCTTTTGAGCTCAGCATGAAAACACAATTTCGCCAATTAAACGTAAATCAGGGAAAAGTGCTGACTGCCTCTCAGTTTCTGTCCTTGTTTTCGTTTGATATATCTTTTGTTGCTATAAAATTGCTTTTCAAATATTTGGTTGACATGGAAAGCAATTACGGTCGATGCAACACAGAATAGTTTTACACAGTAAGAAAAGGCTTGTTGCAAACGTATATACATTTTAAGCCCTCTGGTATCGATGAGATTTCCAATAAATTCAATTTTCATTATTCGAAAGAACACATTCTTGACTGAATGAATACTTTAAGTCCTAAACTTTGAATGTTATGCGTCGACCACTTCACATTTACTGTCATTTGAAGCGTGGCTCAATAAGCAAATATTGAACCCACAGCTGCCCAGAATCCATTCAGGCATCAACAGAGCAGCTGTAAAGCAAGTTAGGATTACTGGTGGTCCTCAATCCAGGAAAACCCGAAACCGCATTTTCCCTCCCCCTTTTTGCGCCCCACTCTTGACAGGAGTCGAATGAAAAGTTCAGACAACTGACAGCTTTCCCTCTGAATGTCCAAGTTGGTTTTCCAACCAGTGTACCAACCAGTTCATGAAATGTTGAAATATATTCAGTGAACCCCACACACACACACTTGTTTCATTTACATCGGGAAATGGTTTCAAAAAAGGAAAACTTTTGCCCTGCAGTTTTTCCGCATTGTGTGGGCGGTTGGGGCTTCGGACAGCGATTGGTGACCCCGCAACCCCTTTTGACTGTTCAACTGTCAGTCAATTAACAGTTTCCATAAATTTTGCAACTGCAACTGTCTCTCATTCGCTATCGCATCTGCTCTTTGTTTGAGTGATTTTCATTTACACTGTTTGCCTTCGCACATTATCGCACATTACAGGGTTCTGTCTTAGGACCTACATTGTTTAATATTTTTACACACGATATTCCACAAGCTACAAACTGTGTACTTTCACTGTTTGCTGACGACGCCGCTGTCTACAGTGCTGGTTTCTCGTACAGCGAGATAAATCAATCCATGCAGAGTTACTTAAATGAATTAGACATATATTACAAAAAATGGAAAATTAAAATTAACCCTAATAAAACGAATGCTATATTTTTTACAAAAAGAAGGAAACCTCGTTATCTTCCTGATAGACAGCTGCGAATACTAGACTCTCCAATACAATGGGTTGACAACATTCGATATTTGGGTATAATTTTTGATAAAAAACTAACATTTAAATACCACATCAACAACACAATTATGAAAGTTAATAAAATTATTTGCACACTGTACCCTCTAATAAATCGTAAATCTAAATTATCAATATCCAATAAGATCATAATTTTTAAAACAATTTTTAATCCAATATTAATGTATGGGTCACCTGTTTGGGGTAGATGTGCTCAAACTCATATCAAAAAACTTCAAATATGCCAAAACAAGCTGTTAAAATTAATAATGAACTTACCTTATTACACAAACACTAAGTACCTACATATAAAAGCAGGAGTACAAAAAGTTCAACAAAAAAAAATACAATATTAACAATCTTTGTTTCAAGTCTTAGTTTTTAAGTTAGTTGTAAGTCAATTAAGGTTTTCTTCTCCCTTGTTTTCCTTAATAAATAATAAATATTGTTATACAAAAAACTAAAACAGGTCAACTAGACATAATTAATAAATATTTCAGATGAAAGCCTTAGCTAAACACTGTAAATACCTAATTATACCATTAGCTTTAATGAAATGTACATATATATATAAGGGATAAAGCACAAATAAATAAATAAAATAAATTATCGCACATTTCCATTTCTCTGGAAAATGTCCTTCGATTGCCCGGACAAAAGTACAGGCTACTTTACAATACTGATTAATCAGTTAAAAGGCATACAATTCGATACGAAAGAATATTTAATTATAAAGAACTATTACACAAAATCACAAATGATGTTTGCTTTTACAAAGAATATCAGGTAAACAAGCCACTTGATGAAATCTACACGAAATTTCCACTCGAAACCTCCCTTAAACCACTTGAACTAATGCTTAGTATCTCAAGCGTTTAGCCAAGACATTCGAGATTTCAGGGAACTCTACGAGTATATCTAGGCTCCCCATAGGATCCGAGAATCCTTGGGTTAATTTATGAATTCTAGGATGCACACATGGGCTTGGCTAATGGCAAGCGAAGGGAAAGCGGAAAACTCTGCTATGTAAAACACTTAACAAAGCATTGCACCAGCCAAAAGGCCAAGGAGCAGACAAGAGAGGAGGAGCAGCATAAGTGAACACGAAATTTACGACAATATTTTCCATTCATTTAAAATGCTACGCCAATACACATGAGGTTGTTCAAAGGCGTAAAAGAGAGGGTGAGAAAGGGAGGAGAAAGAGAGGGGAATAACGTGTGAAAGGGAGAGGAGAAGGGGCGAAAGAGAAGTAAACACGTATATCGAGAGCAACATCTGTGGAACGTGAAATGCGAAAACCTGAAACAAATGAAATTCGAACAAGTTGGTGAGCATGCGCCCCAAAAACTGAGAACCACTGAGAGAAATCGAGAACGAGGACTCGCAGAAGTGAGAACTCCTCTAAGGGTTGGGTTGTGGGTATTACTTTGAGCTCAGGAGTGGCGACAGGTCCAACAGGAAAACGCTCGTAACAATTAGAATTATCCTTGTCTCACCCCAAAAAGCCCAAGAAACCAATATGAGTTTTCCCTCCACCCCTCCCCTGTGAATAAATACGCACGATTTGACATAGAACGTGTGAGAGAGAGGGGGCTATTTCGGCATAGAAAGGGATGGGGCTAGTGAGTGTGTTTGTTTTAGAAATTTGCAAGCGCATTGTTGTGTCCAAAAATGCATGCAGTCCTTTTTGCATTGGAGTAGCTCCCCAAAGGACGAGGGGATGAGGGGCTATACACTGAGGGTTGAGGGGTGGAAGCAAAAGCTTTGACATTCCGTCACAAGCACATGCACACGAAAATGAGGGAAAAGAGGGAAAGGCATCACATTTATACCCTGCAGAGAAGAAAGAAATGGCACGCAATCAATGTTAAAGTTCAATAAATCAAACTCTTGAAAAATACATAGTAAATAGAAAATTCTTTAAAAGAGATAAGCCTGTTCATCCTTACAAAATATACTCCTACATCGATTTATTTGTGAATTGTATTGAATAAAGTTACCGTGGAAACTACTCAATAAATGCAGAATTCCGTGAGATCTCAGGTGCAGTTTCCAAGAGCCAATCTTGAAGCTGCGGCCTTTGACTCCATTCGCAACTATTTGCAATTGGCAACTTTTATTGCGATGTAAACTTGCGTTGCGATGTCATACCTGGACTTGGACTCGTGGCCCATATGAAAACTTTACACAGCCTTGGGTCGTAAACTCCATCTGGCTGTCGTAAAACAAAGGAGAGCAGGGCAACCCTAAGAGGGAGCAACCCTGGATAAATGCTGCGCAAATTGTAGCATATCCTCGGGCTGGCTTGCGTATAAATTATGAAAATCAGAATTTAAGTTTACGGCGAGGAAAACTTCTTGGTACTTCTTCTTTGGAGAAATAATAGAGTTTAGGTACACAAGCACACACACTCACCCACTGCACGGTGCAGGTGGAAACTTGCTTAATTAAGCATTAATATCTTGTTTTATATGCAAGTCTGGGCTTTCAGCGAGAGGGAAACGGCAACTATTCCCGTAATGGAAATTATTTAAATTAGGTTTACGGCGCATGCTGTCAACTGTACAGTGAATCATTAATGCATTCGCCGTGCTCCGATTTAATTTTATTATAAATTATGCACATTTTAAATCAATTGTCCTGAAAACGTCATATGGCGGGAAGTACACCGACTTCATATGTCAACTGTCAGTCAGTCAGGTGATTTTTATAACTCATTATTTAAATTATTTCAATATAAACATCCTTATCATTTTTAATGGATGGTAATAATGAGCAAACACAAAACTTGCTTGAATGATAGCATCCTTACTCATCACACATTTCACGTAACTTCCCACGGTTCTCCAGCTCTTGAAAATTTGTAAACTTGCAACCCACATCTGCGCCAAGTTGCAAGCACCAAAGTGTTTTGGCCTAAATTCCAAGTGCCGGCGAGGGGATAAAAAACAAAAAAGTTTAGGAGAAATGCTGGAAAAGGTACGCTAAATAAATTTTCCATGGTGGATGCAGGGTGCCTGGCTAAGTCTTTTCAATGTGACAGTTGAGCGGGGTGCATATCTAACAAATTTTGCGACAATGTCATTTTTTTAATATCGCGTGTTTATAAAATCAGTTTAACATTTCCCTCACTTGGCTTAAAAAAATGCAAATACAAATCTCATACTGGCTTGCCTAATCTAATGGGAATGGTATCGAATTTCTCGTTTTGCTTTTTGCGGCTTTGATGTCCTTAAACATCTTCCGGAAATGATAAGGTCACTTCGGCTAATCAAATTTTAAATAGTGATACGACCACTTGACCTTTTTGATGCACTTTGCTCTCACTAAATAAAAAAAATTAGTCAAATTTAGATTGATTGAGCATCTGAACAAGCAAAATCAATTTAGGAATTTATTTGCCAACTTTATTTGCATTTTGGCTGACTTGAAATTGACAACAAATATTGAAAAATCGTACACGGTGCAACTGGGCAAAATAATGCTCAAGTGACATTAAAAAAGCAGATTTATAAAGACGTATATATTTATTTTGTTCTACATTTAAATTGAGATAACTTTATACGTCTAGATAATGCTAGGTGATAAATGCTGTTACCTATTTATGGAATTTACACTGAATGTGTTTAAGTGTAACTTTTTTAAAGAATGAAAGTTTGCTCTTGAGTTTTACTCTTTTTATTTGTTTTGCAGAATTGCTGTCGACTTATCTAAAGCTTTATTTATATTTTGCGGGCTTATGTTTTTATATATATCTGTCGAATAGCTGAGAGTACGTTTTAACACTTTACAGCTGTCAAAAATACTTTGCCTTTGCCTTTCAATACCTGATGGCAGTTTTTTCACTCGCTAGAGTTCAATAAACGCTGAACTTTCGCGAAAGGAAAAAATCCTTCGAATTAACATATAATCGGAGTAGACAAGTGACAGGAACATCGAAATAAATGGCCATGGCCAGCAACACAGGCAGCGTCAGCGACAGCAGCCGGAACCGAACTCGGATTCGAATCAGAAACAGAATCCCAAACTGAAAGAGGCGGGGAACCAAAGGCAGAGTCGGGGCCAAAACGCCTAGAGGCTGGCTACAGTGCAAAGGAGCATAACCGTGGCGGCCTCGCATACATGGAGCCACGAATACAGAACACAGAATACCGAATACAGATACAGATTTCCACCAAGAGATGTGGCAACAAAATGGCGTCTATTGCGACCATGTTGCCATGGCGGCAGACGGATGGGCAAATGGGAAATTTCGGCAAAGATGGATGCGCACTGCGTCCAAAAAGGAGGAAGACCATCCGAACGCGGCTTATTTTGTTTGTTTTGTGTTTTTAGCTTTTGGCGACTGCGAATGCGACGGCGACTGCAATAAGAAACACACACACACAAAGAAATATAATGGCGTCCAGGGGATAAGTAATGGCGCCCCATTTGGGCAGTCAAAACAGGAAGAAAAGCCCTTAGAAAACTAAGCGACAAATGGAATAATAAGTACGAAGTAAACAGAGACGACGGCTGCGAAAAGCACAAAAGTAAACAAGCCGAGGAAGCCTGGAAGCCAAGAATCCACCCTCCGATAAAGCAAGATTTATATATGTAGCACGTAGCGACGTCAGCATATAGATACTTTATAGGAAAACTTGAGCACAAATGTTTGACAACGCCAAAAAATTTGCTGAGCTCTGACTTTATTGTTGTACAAGCCCGGGGGCTTATTGACTCGGATTCATAAAATCAACTTTAAGCTCTGCCGAGAGCCGGCTAAAGTTTGGCTTTCAATCCTCCCAGATTGGCTTAGTTTCATCACTTCTCAACTATTTCTATAAAATGGCGGCGGCGCATTTATTCGACGCATTAAGAAAATAGTGCCTGCCAGTCCTGCAAGTTCATAACAAAGTGTATCTTTGCTCTGGTTTCTTGGCCCTGGATTCTATTTTATTTTATTCATATATTTTTTCTGTGTATTTTGTTTCCAATTTGTTTGCACGGCAATTTGATACCTTTTCTGCGAAGTTTGTTCAAACTAACGTCATGTGCCGGACTGCAGTACTCAGTTCTCGTTACATGTGCAGAAAATGTTCAATGGTTTCGGAAAGGTATATAGGTTTTTGGATGCAGTTGAAGCGTTTTAGCCTTATAAACCAAGAATCATTTACCCTTGTGATCATATTTATGCATATATTTTACTCGCTTTTAGTTATGCTTGGCTTCCAAATTTAATAAAGGGTATCTACAGAGTGTTTCTGTGTCCCAAATCCCGCTGAACTTGAGTTCTGCACTGGGCTTTGCTGAGCTGAGTCCGCACATCCGTGCGGCCAGTTCGCCGCAGTAATAATTCATGATACAAATTGCGTTTATTACAATATACCATATACCATAGCTCGGCGCAATGGGAACCCGTATCCGTACACGGAACCCGCAAGCACACGAGGCCGTAGTCCGGAGTCCGGAGTCCGCAGTTCGGAGACTTCATTCTGTGCGTGGCAGGCAACTCGATTTGCATTGCAAAAATGGCATTGGGCATTGGCAAAAACGGGGTAACGTACATACATTTATGGGGGGAGGTCGGTGGGGAGTCGTTGGAAATACACGAGTACAATTGGCCTGTGGCTTGACGGTTTCTTGCGGCAGTTATTTATCGCAGTTGCCAGTCTGTGATTTGTGTTTTCGTGGGCGTTGTGAGCACACACGTCACGGTCCAATTAGCAGGACCAAGAGCGATGAAGTTGTTATCCGCAATAATAATCGCTGGTTGGTGGCTGGCTGACTGGCTGGCTGGTTGATGAAAAGTTAACGCACAAAATCTTCACACTTGAGTAGGCGATATCGTTCGGTTTGACGTCAACTGATCCGTGAAAATTTCACATGTCATTGAATTTGATTATGGCCAGAGAGAGCTCTAACTAAATTAGCCAAACGCATCGCCATGGACGTCAAATGCCAGACTAAAATGTATAAATATTTAACGCGCTTTAAAACACATGTTTGGGTCATCATCAACGCCACAGGCATTTGTCACATTATAATGCTGCATTAAGCAACAAAGAATCGCATTAATAAAAATAATTAATTTCGCATACGGTCGAAAAAATAGCTTTTTTATAGCGTGTTACATAATTCGCGATGAACATTTGAATATAATAAAATTAAGGGACATATTAAATGAGTTGGACGCAAGTCAGGAACTGCATGAAGGTATTTATGCAGGCGTAGTCTCTGGAATGTTTATGCAGTTAAAAATCGGCCAACAAACTTTTACTGAGCTACGAGTATGTAAATCAATAAACACTTGCTTGCCCAAGCGAAATAAATAATTTTCCCCCCCATTCACTTTTTTGGCAGCGGAAATTGTGTGACTTAAATAAGAGCAGCGGGAAAACAACAGAAAAGCATATTTAGCACAGTGTTTTTCACTGTTAACCGCATCGGCTATTTGATGAAAACGAAAAGGGAAAAACCAGCGACCGTTTTTCGAGTGAGAAAAACACAAATCAAACAGCAAGTGTGCCCAAAAGGGGCAGATTGGGGGAAAGTCCTGCGGATTGGCCGTGTTCAGTGGCCATTTTGTTTTCACATTGCAAATACAAATTGTTCGCGGAAAATCGTAGTCCTCTAACTCTCCAGCTGCGCAGCTGTTAAAAAAATTCTAGGAAAAACACCAGAAATTCGTATTGAAAGTTGGGCACCAGGAGGAAAGTCCTTGCTTGCCACACCATTTTTTTGTGCTCTCCTTATTTCTCCTTTTTTCGGACCAATCACACTTTGCATATGCAGCGTTGCGGTATTCACACCAGCGATCCTGCCCCCATCTCCACGGGGCACCCATGCCCCTCAGTTAACCCCCATTTGGCCCGGCACTGTGTTTACTCATTAAAATGCAAAATGCTCGCGCTTGTAGAGGTGGTCCAACTGCCATTCATTTAACGCTCGACATTGTTGATACTCTGTGTGTGGTTTGGCTCGGATGGAAATCCAATGAAAGGAACATGTTTCCTGCACGGCAAACACTGGGGAACTAATGGAGTTGTTGAGATTTAATTTGACTTTCATTGTATGCAGGCAATAGACCATTACCAAACGGAATGCATAAGTACTGCCTTAAATGATGGGTTATCGATTAAAGGATCAGCTAAATACAGTGCGCTTAAACATCCCCGTTCCCTCTTATTAAATCATTTATATTCCTTCTTAAATATTAGATATACGTCTGTATAAATATATTTTTCAAATTATTTACTGTATAAAATTAATTTTGGTAATCCATTTACTGATGAGACACAGTGTGCTTCAGGCTATCCCCTCGAAAGTTCCCCTCTTTTTTCGGGGGTCATTTGGCCTGGCCTTTAATGACAACATGCCAGATGTTGTTGTGCGATCTGGACACTTGCCAGCCCCACATCCCTTTTTCAGGACCCTTCTGTGCGAGGGTCTGTGTAAATGGATGTGCCATTGTGTGGTTGCAGTTTTATTGAATGGAAAGTGCGTGTCAGTGCCGGACGGCGGCAGCGACAACAATTTACATAGCTTAATGCGCTGAAACATTTAAATATTTTTCGGTATTTGCATTTAATTTAAGCAATTTCCAGTGGCTCGATTGCAGGCTGTGTGAACATGTGGGCGTGCCGGCAGAGATTTTCATTCTATTCTCGTTTTTTGGTATGCCGCACATGCGAAACACAAATCAGTAGGATCCGGAATATATACTCGTGCATGCTAAGCTTTACGATTATGATTACGGTTTTCATAGCATACTTTTGCGCGCTCTCCTTATCTGTGAGTGCTTTCTCTTTTTGTGAGTGTGTGTGTGGGCCACATTATTTCTTATGGCATCCCGCTTTAGCCGCTGCTTATTATTATTGGAAAGTAAGGCTCGTAAAAATGCATATTAAATGCGGTAATGGTTATGACCCAAACTATAATTTTCCCAGAGCTGAACTTTCCCTCTGGCGGTGGTGAAAACGTGGCCCAAAATCCTAATGAAGTGGCGTGGAGTTTTTGATTTATGCACCTCTGGGGACTGGCAGGAATCAAATCAATGAAATTGAGGGGAGAATATTTTTCATACTCCGTACACGCGAAGAATAGTCGAGTATTTGTAATAAACTCGAGCGGCGTCTCGATTTATAAAATATTTTTAAAAACAAACTCCAGTACAAGTTAAACTTTGAGAGTAAGTGAATTCCAAACTGAAGTGGATATAAGCAGCAAGAGCATAAATTAATTTTCTTTGGTTAAGATATGGTTTCGAAACCCCATATATAATTTATATCTGTGTACCCCACATAATTTTATCGACGATGCCCACAGTTCAGTGCATTTCTATGTCACCCAGTTGGCAGCCGACTGCCTGAAACTAAAGTGAAATTTATGTTGGTAACTTAAAGTCAACTTCTGCCCGACTTGCTCATCAATCAAAAGCCAAAGTCCTGTGCTTAGCTAAGAGCATGCAAAAGGAGCAGCAGAGGTGGCAAAAACTAATGTCTCGTGCCACTGCCAGAGGCCTTAAATGACTGACTGCCACCTGAGATGGGGAAAAACCTGCAGCCTCCGATCCCAACCCCCAACCAACCCCCCACCCCAGTCTGCACCTGATTGGTATGCAGGGGGGCGTGACTTGACGCCTCTGGCTATCGGGGTGGGTAACATCATGGCTGAAATTGCAATCAAGGCAGCGCAGTTGGCGCAGCACAATCGCCATCAAACTCAATCAAGCTCACGACAGCCCCCGGATAACAACGGATTGGATGAGCTTGTTCAGGACAACAGGAGAACAGGGGAACAGGAACACCCAGAACACCTAGAGCCCGGTGATAAAGCTCGGCTAAACTGCGTCTATACTGGAGGCGAGGCGCCATCGGAAAATTTCATTAATTTTCGCTTAATGTCCGCCATGTGCGCAATTTCGCTTCATTTGCCCGTGCTTCAGAGTGTGTTTGTGTATGCAAAAGAGTTTCTGGGGGAGAAGAATGGCGAATAGTCAGATGGAACAAAGAACGCCTGAAGGAGAGCTGCGGCTGAATCGCCATCTAGTTTGATTAGCTTTAAGACAGCCTAATCGATGTGGATTTCCGAGGGGATTTGTCAGCGAGAAAAGATAATTGAAATTTTAAGTGATTTCTTAAAGAGTTTATATGATTCTGCCAACGACTTATATGGTCGTTATAAGCTGGGCTGTATATCAAAGAATGCTTTTCCCTATAAAGGCTCATATTCTTAGTCTCCTTCACAGTTTTGTCCCTTGAGTCGTATATTCTTGTATATGCGCCATAGGTCCAAGTTGATTACGAGCATTTTAATTGAGTCGTGGCGCTCATCGCTCGCCTCCTTTGCCAGTGCGTGCAAATTAATTTATTAATGTTGTAATATTTTTTGCACATTCTTCTTATTCGCTGAAATTGGTAATTAAAGTGTCTGCGATGGATGGCGAAAAGCGCAGAGGGGCCATGTGTCTTCGCCTAAGCTAGTCAAATGGTGTTTCGCCGCGTTTATGCGGCAACATTGGACACTGCATTTGAAATGCCAAGTTTATTTATCAGAAGCAGCGCGGGAAATATGACACCTGATAAAGTGCTGGTTTTTATGTTCGGTGGCAACAGAAGTCATAACATTATCTTTATCTGCAACTGCCAATTTGTTGCCTGCAACGAGGCACGGCAGATAAAGAGCCACAGGCGGACCTCTTTCCGTCCCGTCCTCTTTTATTTTTCTTGTTTTTTGCACTCTTGCATATCTTTGCATTCGAAAGCAGGCAGTTTTCTCCCCAGGTTTTCATCCTCCAACCAACGACAGGCAAGCTCGTTGTCACACCTCAGATTCCTCGCAAGTTTCCTCTGCAGAGGCACTCTCTTCGCTCCACCTGTCCAGGTGTTAACTCATTTGCGTGGCTGTTAAGTAACTCAATAACGACATCTCAAATTGAGGACTCCCCGCGGAGGCTGCATCTCATGGATACACATGCCAGAAGTTGCGTTGTGAGTTTGCAAGCGATTCGCAGAGACAAATTTGTAATGACTGCCAATCACTTATCGGAAGAAACTGGATTTTAAAGAACGTCTTGCTTGTTACTTACTTTGGTTTCTTCAATAAGAATAAAAACTTAAACTTTACCATTCAATACATCTTTGATTTTGTAACTAAAGGGAAAGTGTAAAGATGTACGTAATATTTTCTTTCCTCTTTCTTTTCCCCTGCCAGAGAAGAGGTTATTTATCTCAAACGATTTATCAAAAAGAAACAAACCAAGAGCATTTCGTTGTAGTTCATTATTTGGCGAAAGTTTTCCTTTTGAATCATTTCCCCAAATTCAACTTCTTTTCCATCAGTTGCAGTGGGTTGGTTCTAAAGCCCCACAAGCCCAAACTCCCAGATTCGATTATTTTATCCTACCGTCTACTACTTTTCTCTAGTGCAATCATGGCAGAGCAGGAAAGAGAAACTTCAATCCGAATTAGCTTCAATCAATACTTATGTTCAATATTTGGCATTGGATTTCCTACATTCTTGTCCGAAAGCCCCGGAATCCATTGTTAACAGCTTCATTAAGTCCATGGCAAAGGGATGGTCATAAAAAACATGGAGCTCCTTCCCCTGCAAAAGGGGAAATATTACACAGCCATAAAAATATTTCGGGGAAGAGCTGCTGCTCAACATTGTACTTGTATTTCCTGCACGTTTTCATCCACGGCTCTTGACTCCCTCGTGCCAAGTTTCGCCATTCAAACCGCAGCGCAAAATGAAGAAATTCATTTGGAACTCGCGTACCTGAGTCTTGGGCCAAAGAATAAAGTTTCGACTTGACTGCATTTTAATCAAGCCGAGAGCCCCGAACCGAGCCAAACTGAACCGCATTTTTGACCCTCTTGATTATGTCGAACACGGTGGGGTGTGAATCGTTCAGCTTTCGGGTTTGCGAGGGTGTCACAAAGTCTTGGTCCCTTGACAAAGCGATAAGGGCTAAGTTGCCGTTAAATTGCGGTGAAAAATTGAGAACATTTTTCGAGTGGTTGATAGGCTTGTTCCTCCTCGATGTTTTCATAATTTCTTGCGAAACATGTGCTTTAAGTGAGACCAAAACGTATATATACTTGATAATAATTCAAATCATGAATCGCACAATAACAGTATATGATTTGCCAAAGGGCGTATCAAAAGTAATTCCACGAAACGCAAACTCTCAAATCATATTTGCATAGAGTTAAATGACGTTAATGCAGCACGTAGCACAAGTTTCACATGTCAATTTTCCTAACAAATTCAATTTTTTTCCGCTCATCTCACAGATTCGTTTGCTTCCGCAATGGAAAACGTGGTGGTGTCTTGGGGTGTTGGTTAAGAGGGATACTTGGAAGATTCAAGCTGGCACCCACTTGAAGATGGCACCACCGAGGCTGAGCCACATCCCCTGAAAATCGTCTGAGCTGTGCTCAGCTGCCTTGTGCATCCCTTTCCGTTCAGAGTTCCGTGGGCTTCCCAGGCTCCCCGTTTTTCGCTCAGTGCAGCTTCTCTCACTTTGGCCGCCTTCCACTTAATCCATTGAAACAATAAGCAGCTTTGTTTGTTCTATCCACGACGACAGTCTCGCACTTTCTTCTGGACTTTTGTTTTGTTCCTGCACTCCACGAAAATGGAAAGAGATGAAGTGACTGGGACAGAAGGAGAGGAGTACACTCGTAGGTGCTACCGCAGCAGTTTTCAGTTCTTGGAAACTTTAACCTCATGGCACTTCCCTCTCCTATTTACATACCCTTCGTAGAGTGTTAATTAAATACATGTTTAAATCAGATTTTTTAAATGATTTTAAAAGCCAAGACATATACAATGAGTTATTCTTAGCAACACAGTAATAAAAGCAAAAGCCTTCAGAAATGAGCATTTACTTATCAGTACTCGCTACTTAATTGTCTGCAAGGGTATTAGAAATTCGCCTCGCAAAGGCTAGTTATTCTGCTATCCTGTTATTCAGAATATGATCTCCACCATTTTTGCCTGCTTTTCGTTGTACCACCGAAGCGCGTCTGAAGTGCAATGCAAACGGAAATGGAGACAAAGGCGGTACAAAATCTTTGCCGTCTGCTTTTGGGCGTTTCATTTAGTGCTAACCTCTGGCTGCCCCCCTCTGGCTACTCCCCTGTGTCTGCATGCATCCCAACCCCCTTTAATCGCATCTCTCTTTGGGATCCTGGCACTGCATCCTCTTGGCTGGCTAGCTTATGATGACAATGGCTATGGCTATGGCTATGGCTGCGACTGCGAGGGGAGTTCCTTGGGGTGGGGAAACGGCATCCCCTGGCAGTGATTACGAGTATTATAGTAGCTGCATGGTTTTGACTCCTCAAGGATCTGTCCCCAGTTCGCAGCGCGTGTGACAGTCACTTAATGTGCATATGTGCGGGTATACTTATGGCATTTTTGATAAGAGAAAGGCTACACACACATAGGTTCTAACTCACTCACATAGAGGAAGCGATGAAAGTGTTTTAGGGGAGTGCCAAGGAGTTTCATTAAATTGAAACGAATGTGCGCAGGCTAAGTGGCAAAGATGATGGCTCGTTATTACTTCGTGTTCCGGGTGTAAACTGTAGGATACTTCACTAAAAATGCCTTGAACATGGAGGATGCTAGTACGCTGCAAGAGAATGTATATTGTAGTACAATTATATTTAAAATGATTCTCAGACTCAAAATGGGATGAAACCTTTTGCAATCTTGCAAGCTTTTAAACTTGAATATATATGCACATACTAAGCTATATCGTTGAATACAAAGTTTATTGTATGATTATTTAAAATCTCTGGAATACATAGGACCCTGGCCAAACTCACTCCTAATGAAAGAAGGCAAGAACAACAGTGGTTAAATGTGCTTCAACTAGTTACGGTTTTTTCACTTCCCCCTTGAAAACTTAATCACAAATCCCATTTATTCGTGCTCATTGCAGCGCCGAGCATAATGAAAATCCATCTTGCTCTCCGCATTTTAGTCCAGCCGCACATTCACATTCTATTGCCAGGCCACAAAAGGCATTTTCTCCCGCTTTCCACCGCTTCCCCCGTTTCCACCGACCATTTTCCAAGCCATCGTGTGCATTGTCGCCACGGAAATCCGCCATGTTGGCTGCTGCTCGTGCCTCATGGAGGAACCCAATGCACATTAGTACCGCTCACACACAGTCATAACAATAAAACTCGCTTCGTATTATTTAAATTTCAAGTTACGACTATATGTGTGTGTGTGGAAAATGGCATTATTTTTTTGTGATTTTTTACCTGCTTGGCACCAGCAAGCACAATAAGCCATAGAAAAGCGTTACAATGCCAAGCTGGCAAGCTGGCAAGCTGGCAGGAAAATAACAAAAGTTGGCAAGAATCAGAAAATAACTTTGCCAAGCTGCGCCCTCTCGCTTTTCCACCCGGATCCGTGGAATTTTCCTTATGCGATGGGTAAAAGTTTTTCATGCAATTTCTGTGCATCTGTTGAGCGAAACGCTGTTTATTTCCATGGCTTTCTTTTTTGGCCAACTCTTCGCCGCCTTTCGTCTTTGCGTCTTTGCGTCTTTGTTTCAATTGCAATATTTGCTTACACAGGTTAAGGGTTAGCCTCTGCTACCTGTTTACAATTCACTTTGCTGCTCTTGAGAAATTACACATGCTTCCCCCGTTTTGGTTCACTTCTTTTTCGTATTCACTTCTACTCGTATTCCTTTGTATTTTTCTCGCTGCCACTTTTTATGTATCGCTTGAATTTCCTCGTGTTGTTTGAGGGGCAGCAAATCGTCTGCTTTATTTGCCCGCTACTTCAGCCGACCTTCCACCACCCACATTTCCCCCCAATTCCGCAAAAAAACACACGCCTCTAATAAGCGTCCGTCTGCTTGGGGTTCCCCTCGTTTGCCGCTTCTTGTTTGTCCCAACGAAAAAAAGGAAAAACAGGGAGGAGCCCAACAACATGATTGGAATTTTCCGGTGCAGACATTTTTGCAAAGGTAGTGGAATAAAAAAATTGCGTCCCTGCATTACTTCTTTGCCTCCTTTGCGTCCTTTCTTGGCCTTTTATTGATTTCTTCCAGCTTTAACCATTTTGTTGTGTGCATGTTTAGTGGGAATTAAGAGTTGAGGCATTTCGTTAGCAGAAGGAATTTAAATAGGTAACTTGTTAGATGCGAAAGTTTGCTAAGCGAGGTATAACTTGGTATAATTGTTGGAAAATAAATTACCCAACCAATAGACTAACTTTGTCAATTAGGTAAAATACGAGTTTCAACATCTTACATGTTTCCTAAATGTAATAATCATTTATTTACCATTATTTAATAATAATAACTTGATAATCATTTCAACACTTTAGTGCGCCTTTAAAGCAAACCCCGTGTTTGCCAGGCTTGGCCTTGCCTTGAGACTGCTTTTCCGGCTGATTGCATTTCAATGGCTCAACGGAAACCCGAGAGTCTTAAATTGCAAAAGGGAGCTCCCCCTCACTTACTATCCATTAGTTGTAATAACAAAAGGCAAAAGTTTCGGCAAACCGCCCGAAAAAGCCAAAACACAAACACAAACCAACAGAGAACACAAAAATTTCTCATGCTTCCCTTCCGCAAATTTTCTGTGTGTGTTTCAGCTGGCATCAAGTACACGGACAACCAGCGTGTGATAATCCTGGTGAAGGATGTGAACGACGAGCCCCCCTACTTCATCAACCGCCCACTGCCCATGCAGGCGGTGGTTCAGCTGAATGCACCACCCAACACTCCAGTGTTCACGCTTCAGGCCCGAGATCCCGATACGGATCACAACATCCACTACTTCATCGTTCGCGATCGGACTGGCGGTCGCTTTGAGGTGGACGAGCGTTCCGGAGTTGTGAGGACAAGGGGCACGGATCTCTTCCAGCTGGACATGGAGTACGTGCTGTACGTGAAGGCCGAGGATCAGAATGGAAAGGTCGATGATCGCCGGTTCCAGAGCACTCCCGAGGAGCGACTTTCCATCGTGGGCGGCAAACGAGCCCCCCAGTTCTACATGCCCAGCTATGAAGCCGAGATCCCAGAGAACCAGAAAAAGGACTCAGAGTAAGTCAAAACAAAGTGGGGGAGAAAATACGGCAGTACCCACAAAATGCTAATGGGAACACTATGAAAAATCATGATAATTTTAACCATTTAGAAGAATGCTGTTACATATTGTTTCATATATTAGTCAACTTTAATGGGTTTCCGAAAACACATTCACTTTAAGTAGCCCAGAAAGAGAGGGTTTGCTGGAATTTTCGCCAGTGCATGCAAATTTCGTGGTGCTGCCAATAAAAGTTATGCATAACAATGTGAACTAGACGGCGGCCATGTGTGTGTGTGTGTGTGCAGGACCTGATCTGTGCATGTGGGCGTGGGCTCGTGCTCATTGAAATTCCGATGGGAAAACAACTGTCAAAAGGCAGTGGAGCGAGTCACAAGCACACACATACAGAGCTTGGAGTGGTCTGTGGATGGACATAAAATATGCAAGCAAATTTTAAATTTCCCTTCGCTAACTTTTCGTATCCGTATCCGTATCCTTCCAGCATCATTTCGATTAAGGCCAAGTCGTTCGCAGACCGCGAAATCCGCTATACTTTGAAGGCCCAGGGCCAGGGAGCCGGCACCTTCAACATCGGACCCACGTCGGGCATTGTCAAGTTGGCCAAGGAGTTGGACTTCGAGGATCTGCGACAGCCGCACGTGTACTCGCTGATAGTGACAGCCACCGAGGACTCCGGAGGATTTTCCACTTCGGTCGATGTGAGTGAATGGCATACCCTTTTCAAGGGGTTAAGTCGCAGATGGAAAATAAAAGCCTTATAATACATTTATCCTGTTAAGGGATAAAATAATAAGAATAAGATTCAATGGCAATGTCTTTAAGTAATGATAACCAAAACTAACATACATGTTTTTCAGCTCACCATTCGTGTTACGGATGTGAACGATAATGCGCCGAAGTTCGAGCTGCCGGACTACCAGGCTCACAATGTGGACGAGGACATTCCGCTGGGAACAAGCATACTCCGCGTGAAGGCCATGGACTCCGACTCCGGGTCGAATGCCGAAATCGAATATTTAGTATCCGACGATCACTTCGCCGTGGATTCCAACGGAATCATCGTGAACAACAAGCAACTGGATGCGGATAACAACAATGCCTATTACGAGTTCATAGTCACTGCCAAGGACAAAGGAGAGCCACCCAAGTCTGGAGTGGCCACAGTTCGAGTTTACACCAAGAACAAGAACGACGAGGAGCCCAAGTTCTCCCAGCAAGTGTATACCCCCAATGTGGATGAGAATGCGGGACCCAACACCTTAGTCACCACTGTGGTGGCCTCCGACAAGGACGGTGATAACGTGCGGTTCGGATTCGTGGGCGGCGGCACTTCATCCGGTCAGTTTGTCATCGAGGACATAACCGGTGTGATCCGACTGCACAACAAGGCCATATCGCTGGACAAGGACAAGTACGAGCTGAACGTCACCGCCATGGACGATGGATCTTGTTGCGTGAATGGAGACCAAACTATCCACACCTCAACTGCCGTGGTCGTGGTATTCATCACCGACGTCAATGATAATAAGCCAGTGTTCAAGGACTGCAGCACCTATTATCCGAAGGTCGAGGAAGGAGCTCCTAATGGAAGTCCTGTCATTAAGGTTGTGGCCACCGATGAGGACAAGGGTGTGAATGGACAGGTAAATATTATAATGCCCGAAATGTTTTCCATGGAAAATTATGGCTAAATTCGTGAATATTATGTTACATGAAGAAATCACGAATAACAAAACGCAATATTATAGTAAATGCATTGAAATATTTGACTTGATAACGTTTTAATAACCTTCGGGTGATATCAAGTGTTTTTAATATCGATTATGCAATGGAAAACTTCCATTCATTTTCGAATTAACTAATTTGGATGTATATACTATACACTTGCAATAGCAATCCCCACGTTAATACCTCTTTTGATTATCCTTTCCGTAATTACATTCCCCTTTCGGTCGGCAAACCTGATTAATTATACGTTATTTGTGTTTTGAGGCCAACGCAAACATGATTACCCACACCTAATTGAATTACCTGCATGTGTGTGGCCACGATAGGGTGATTTCATGACGAGATTTGGCCATAATTTTCTTTTCGTGCCCGTGCCCGCCAAGTTCAATGCACTGCTTAGTGCATGTCGTGTGTGGAGGTCGAGTGCCTCAGCAGCTCTAATAGCAATTTGTGTCAATCACTAAACCATTTTGCATGTTCTTCGACAGGTGAAATACTCGATAGTTCAGCAGCCAAACCAGAAGGGTACAAAGTTCACGGTGGACGAGGAGACCGGCGAGGTGTCCACCAATAAGGTGTTCGATCGCGAGGGAGATGACGGCAAGTTTGTATCCGTCACAGTCAAGGCCACCGATCAGGGCGATCCCAGTCTGGAGGGCGTCTGCTCCTTCACCGTGGAAATCACTGATGTCAACGACAATCCCCCACTGTTCGATCGACAGGTGAGTCATATAAGAATGATCAATCCACAAACTTAATTACATATACACTCTTTTATCAGAAATACGTGGAGAA
This sequence comes from Drosophila teissieri, assembly GCF_016746235.2. Lineage (NCBI taxonomy): Eukaryota > Metazoa > Arthropoda > Insecta > Diptera > Drosophilidae > Drosophila > Drosophila teissieri. Next base: position 7,001,900 of record NC_053030.1, read on the forward strand.
CGTAAAGCAGGATGCCAGCATTGGCACGAACATCCTCCGCGTCTCTGCCTCCGATGAAGATGCCGATAATAATGGAGCTATAGTATACAGCCTGACTGCCCCCTTCAATCCCAACGACCTGGAATACTTTGAGATTCAGGCTGAGTCCGGTTGGATTGTGCTCAAGAAGCCGCTTGACGTAAGTGTTTGCTTTTCATTTAGCCTCAAAACTAAAGAATCGATTACCCCAGTTATGAGTTTGCCATATCCCTACTAACCAAGTCTTATTATTTTACTTTAAAGTTTTAATTTTCAAAAAAGAAACCTTTTGTTTTACTAACTTATTCAATGACAGATGCTTAGCATCTACAAAGTTCAGTCAGCTCCAGCGGCTTGTACCTATATCTGTATACCTTATCTTCTTGCTTTTGATTTCCTTTAAAACTGCACCTTTCTTTTCATTTGTATTTCAATATTTTACAAGACTGCCATAGAGCCTGAGGTGCAACGATGAAAGCTTTTTGCCATATCTAAGAAACGAATATTTTTAGTTGATTCCAATTGTTTTGTTTAGTTTATAGTGCGTAAAATTGGCGAAAAACTAAAGCTTAACAAGTGCAGAAAATGCCGAAGAGCAAATTGATTTTTAACATTTTTTGAAACAAATCAAAACTAACACAAAACAAGAAAAAACCCATCAGAAGTTGATATGGAAAGGCTTATAACAGTTCAGCTCTTTTTGGTGACAGGTTTATAGGCTTAAGAAAAATGTAAATAATAAATATTATAACATTGTAGAACGCATACCCAAAAACGATCACGAATATTTTTGAGCATCGTTGGAACCTGTTTTAATGGTTCTATCCGTTACATATTTTGAATTTAGTTGTACCTTCAAAACAGCATAATTTTGTATTGCCTCTTTTTAATTTATACCCAAATATTTCCCAACATATCCCAAAGCGAAACAAACCAAATACTTTTTGTCGAGACTATGCCATTTTTTGAACGTCTCTTGCTGAAGGCTTAAGTATTTATGCTATAGCTATTATATTTTTGAAACCAATGTTTAAATGGATTTTTGGAGAACATTTAATTTTGCATGCCCATGAGAAATGTGGCCAAATTTGAAAAAGGATATTGATAGGAAACATTTACTTTAATATTCTTGTTTTAAATGCACTTTACTTTTTTATTTTCGTTTTATTTGTTAATTAACCATTTGAGAGGGAATACGATTGAGGCATTTTAATAGTTTACATTTTAATTTATCTTTACATATCCAATATATTGGTACTCAAAAAATATCAACAATTTAGGGTTGTTATCCAGTAAGTAAATGCAATTACTGTTACTGTGCTAACCCCTCAAAGCAGTTAAAAACCCAAAAACTGTACGCTAACATACAAATTCGAAACTAACTCGAAGAACAGGTTGCATTTCATTGAATGTAAATAATTCTGAAATTAGGATTAATTCCATCGTAGGGTAACTCAGAATAAAGCCATCAAAATAGTCTCGCCAAAAGAATCCACCCATTTATATGACCGATCCACCGAATCCCTGAAACAATATTACTACCTATGAACTAATCCCATCCCATCCCAAATGTAAAAAAAACTCTTTTATCTCCCATATTTTGTCTTTTATCGTTTGTTTTACTTTTCATATACTTGTAAGAACATTGGATCAAATTTAAACAGTTGGAGGGGTCAAAGGAATCCTTCTAGTTTTGAAGCCACTCAATGGGAAATATTTTTCCACATTTATCATACACAATTTTGAATTTAAGTTCTTCCAAAGACCAACATATTCAGATAAGAGGATTATTTTGGTCTCTGGTTAAACCGTAATCTTCAAACCTAAGAGATTTCTGTAACTCCTTCGTTTGAACAACGATGCCATCAAATACGTAATCGTAACGTAACTCAGTACACAAACCAAAACGTAACCAGTGCTAACACTTTGGGTTCGGTTCTCGACTACTCCTTGCAATGTTAACTCCCGTTGTGCTGTTGACGCTAACATTTCGCCCTAACATTTCTGTACTGCTTCAATCAAAATTCACCCACTCAATCAATCATTCAACAGCGTGACCGATATCGATTGAGGGTTAGTGCCTCCGATAAGGGCACTCCCGCCTCGGCAGCCGATGTCGACGTCGAGTTAGATGTCGTCGATCGGAATAATAAGCCACCCATTTGGGATAAGAGCATTTACGGGCCGATTCACATACGCGAGAATGTCACTGTGGGTACGGTTGTAACATCGGTTAAGGCAAGGTTTGTATAACCAATGAGAACTCACAACCTAACACTAAAACTGAATCTGAAACTAAAACTAAAACCAAAACTAAACGTAAACCTAACTTGCGAGTCTAACAGCTGTCGGTCTCCTTTAACATAGTCTAGCTAACATTTTTTTGAGCCAGCGGAATAACAATCGGCTAACCTAGCATTAAGCTTTCAAGTATCGAGTATCTTGAACATACGGTCTATCACTGTCACGTGAGCTTTGGAATGCGAATCCTTTTTTTGGCATATCGTAAAAGCTCTTTCCGAATACAGCAACCAAAAGTCCTGACCAATCTGTAAAACCGAATCGAAAATGGAAGTGGAAAAATTCAAAATCCTTCAATCTTTTGTTGCTGGTCTGTACATGATTTTGATGCGAGCAATCTGTTTTTTAAGTACGGTTGCCCCTCAAAATCTTTTTGGATTTTGTCGAGTCCCATTTCTTTCTCTTTACTAATCAAAACACATCACCCATTGGATCTGTGATTCCCCTAAAAAGACTGAAAACCCCTACATGAACTAATGCCTGGAATTGTGAGAATCGTTATGAAATTTTTGGTGTTGGTTTTCATTTGAAAAATACGCTGCTTAAACATGCGCCATATCTTATAAGCAAAACGAGGTTGCAGTTTAGTTTTAAGCTAGTGGAGAAAGGTAACTACACAAAGTGTTCAAAAATGTTAAAAAGCAATAGTCGAAATCGAAAAGAATAAAGAATAATAACCGCAGCAAACTGTGTAAAGTGTGCTATGAAAATTATACTTATTAAATGCACAAAACCCACTATTAGTTTCTTATATGTAATATTTAGTTGACATTTTCATTTGAAAGCTACAAGTATTCATTTTAATAATAAAACATTTCTTTTTGAAGGCTAGGGTCGAGACTATAATAAATATTTTGCACTGCATTTGAAATACTTTTTATTAAGGCCGTAAACTTAAAATGTTTTCCTTTCCCCGTTTTTCTATTGATTTACAACTTATTTACTTGCGGTGTTGGTTTACAAATTATTTTTGATTTTTAACCAAGAGTCTACTATTATAACAACATATTTTTTAGAACTTCTTTATATGAAAGGTTCCAACTATATTATATTATATCGTTTTGTTTTTTGCCTTTTTCCTGAACCAATGTCGTATTTACCAACCAATATCGACGCGTCTGTCATTTTTGCATCGCCTTGCTTGATTTTGATAATAAACCCAAACGATTTTTGAAACTATTGATCGTGAAATGTATACAAAATACAGCGCGAGACATACAAGTTAGAGGCCATGGCCCAAGACAAGGGCTATCCGCCATTATCGCGTACTGTCGAAGTACAAATCGATGTGGTCGATCGTGCAAACAATCCGCCCGTCTGGGATCATACTGTCTATGGGCCCATTTATGTCAAGGAAAATATGCCCGTTGGCGGCAAAGTCGTCTCGATCAAAGCCAGGTCTGTTCATTTTTCGTGCAAGAAAGTTTATCTTAAAAATCAAATCAAATTACATCCCATTTTGCTTAGTTCGTTTTTAAGAACTGCATATTTTTTTAACATGATTCTAGATGGTTTTTTTTGTCATATATTATTGGTTATTGGTGTCATGTCTTGCAATAATTTCTGTGTGTTCTGAATGTTTGCCATAGATGTTTATTAGCTGTTGAATTGCCCCCAAGGAAGTGTTTCTGAGTAACTAAACTCATTAACGCCTTCTTCAATCTATAGTAATTTTATGTGCCCCAACTAGTTTCCCTCCCCAATATCATCTCTTCCCATAGAACCCCATCATTTATATGAAGCACTCAAACTGCACCAGTGAAATATACACCCAATATATGCCAAAACTGCACAAGTCACACATGTATATTAAAAAGCACATTTATTCTTTTAATTATATATAAACAATTATTCAAGAGACAACTAATTTGAATTATTACCCAGAGAATTCCAGTTAAAATTAAGCATATTTAAGCCACTTAAAAGTTAAAAATGCTGTCTCTAATATAAACCACTGCACCTACAATATTTTGGGATACTTTTCAGAAAGATAGATATTTATTTGAATATTCAATCAAACGGCAATATTCGATTTTGTAAATAATAAATAGTATAACAATTTTCCAATGGGCTTTAAAAACGAAATTAGTGCGAAACCTATACCTAAAAAATCAAGCTCTGCATTTGAAACTTTTAATCCTTTGGTCTGTGAAAAAATGATGCCTTTTTCTTCTTGACCAGAGGAAAGTGCTGCATAAACTTCGAATGGCACACAAGTCGGCTTTGTCGCCAACCTTTGCCGCATGATGAGCTGGGTCAGTTTCAATTACCTGCCACTTAGTGGACGCCAGGGGCAAAAAATAAAATATACAAGTCGCCTCGCCTGCTGAACAGTAAGAGTAAGAGGCGGTGGTGAAAAAATTGAAAGTTTATTTTAAACAAAGTTTTGTTTTTTATAATTGCAATTAAAAAACTTCAAGCAGCGGACTTTAATGACTTTTGACCCCCGCGCCACTACTTTTCTGCTTTGCATCTCCGCGGGCACCGTTTTATCTTCGTGGCAAACCAGCCACATGGCGCTGGCATTTTAATTATGCGTCAGTCCGACGAGTCAGTTCAGTTTTTATATTATCCAATCCCGTTTTTTACCCTGCACTTTTCCTCTATCCAGCTATCTAGCTATCTTGCCGCACTGAAAGCAAATGCACTTAAGCCGAAAGGACACGTTGAAAATAAAAACAAACGTAAATAGAGTACAGTACAGTAAAGTGAAAACACTGCACATACGCACCTGCACACACCTGATTCTGCACAGCCTGATTCTGAATCTGTATCTGCTGCTTAGCGTTAGTTTAGTGCCCTTAAGTACACCTCCTTTCTGTTCGCAGCGCAATATTAAGGAAATTACAATCTATTAAACGTGCTTGGGTTCTGCTTTCTGTTTTCCGTATTCTGTTTTCTGTCTTCTGTTCTCGCCTCTGTTCTTTATGTGTTTAAATTTCGAATAAAAAGCATTCTCATCCTGAGTTCTCTTCTTCGCAATTATCTGGTCATGTCCCAGCACAGAAATTTGTTAACAATACGAGTATACGAGTATGTATATATACATTGGGCACCATTAGGAGAGGGTTTAAGTGTTTTGGGGAGGGGGCGGGGTGAAGGACTCCCCAGTGTGCGCGTATATCATCATAATTGTGTTTGCTCTTGGGGCGCCGCGAGTCCTTAAGGGCTCAAGAAACAAAAGCAACAAGGTCGAGGGCATAAGACACATATATATACATATATCTATAGAGATTTCTTAGATAGAAATGTTGATTATAATCCTATTATTTTGTGTACGAGTATTTCCTTTAAGCCAATAGCAACTAGTTTAGGCTCTAAGCAAACTGCAAACAGCCTACAACATTTACTTTATGTCTATATAGTAAGCAGTGTACAGAAGCAAAGAAGTGCATCATTTTGAAACACTTTATTTTGGGTTTACCAACACAATCAATAAAATTAAAATCGATTCACACCATCCAATCACAGAACAACTACAAAACAAAACGAAACCTCCAAGAAAATTTCATGCAATCCACAAACTTCCCAACCATTTTCCCACCATCCATTCCGCCATGAATTTTTTTGTTCGCAACAATAATTTTTGTGTCGTTTTTGTCCTTGGCAACATTTTGCGCAGTCCTGACAGTTTTCATTTATTCTTAAGACCCGTTCTTAAGGCTTTTCCCTGTCAGCTGCAAATGTTGTCCATGCTCAAATAAAGTATATTTTTTTTCTGCATACTCGTATATACAGTACGTATATACTTTGCTCTTTTTTGCGCCTAATTTGATTTTCATTATCAAGTGCCGAACCCATTCCCAAAACAGTCAAATGGCAATTAGACTTTTTGAGGCCATTTGCTTAATATTCGGTTCGTTTTTTTCGGTTTTCACCTTACGAGTATCAACCGCACAAAAGACGCTTCAAGGAATTTTGTTGTGTACGATTTTTTAAAGCACACAACGCAACATTTTTACTGCACATAGTTAAGAGCAAAATTCCATTCGTGCGTCATCTTTTTGTATTTTGCAATGTCGCATGTGCCTCAAACGGAGATATTTTTGAGTGTGTGAATGTATGAATGTATTTTTAGGAGCAAGAGAATGGAGGCTATCACAAGCCCTTCTCTTGCTCCTTTCAACATTTAACCAATTGATTTTTGACAAACTTAATATATATTTAACGATTTAATTTGTAGCATAAACATAATTTCATGTAGCAAGTATCTAACAAAGTACTTACGATACTGTCAATGCCTTTCACTAATGCAACACCCACTTTACCCTTGATCTCTGGCCTCAACGTCTGCAGTTCGGGTATTGAAGGCAATCCCACAGTTTTTTATCGACTGATGCCCGGGTCAACGGCCCAAACCAACAAGTTTCACACGTTCTACTTGCAACAAAGACCGGACAACGGCGACACTTGGGCTGACATAAAAGTAAATCATCCGCTGGACTACGAGAGCATCAAGGAGTACAATTTAACCATACGTGTTGAGGTAAGTTGGTCCACATACAAAAATGGCAAAGAAATCCCAGGGAAATTCAATTTAAAGTTAGCAAATGTTTGCACAATTTTCAGGCGGCAGTCGAAAGTTTTGGAGTCGTTCTTAGGCCCAATTAGACATGTATTTGACTTTTGTATTTGCGAATGACTTCCGAATACGTTTGTAATTATTTGATTTGAAAAGTTTTAATTACTTGCGCGAATTTCCTTGCCGGAAAATGCAAATGCGAGCTCCGGTTCGTTTCGAATTCATTAGAAACTAACTGAACTGATTGAGTGACGGGGTGGCAAGTTGGCGGTCCGACGAGCTGACTGACTGAATGACAGCTCGCGGCTCAACGGTAATCAAGTGCATTCCCAATCAATGTCAAGTCTCAGCATTTCCTCATTAGTTTGGCCATTCAGCGCAGGGCAAACTGGGTGCCAGACTAAACAAACCGCCTGCTGAAATATTAATGGGAATACTGATAGCCGCAGCCTAATGAAATGTTATAAAAACGCAATTGCAAAGGGCATTTGCAGCATTTTGCACCCGATGTGCAGGTAATTAAATATCACAGGGCTTCATGTCCTGCAAATGACCCACTAAAAGCTAATGGTCTCGATGGGCAGGAGAACGAATTCCTAAATGAATTTTGAAAATAGTTTGCGGTTTCGGGGAAGCCGTGAATGCACATATTTCCGCATATTAGTTTGACAATACATTCGTATTAATTTTTAATTCACGTTTTTTTGTTGCTATTTTTGGTATTGCGGTTGGGAAATATGTCAAATATACTTTTTGTTTAACCTGCGGTTGGTGCTCAAATTCTTTAATCATTTAAAATTGCCATAAACTTTTTATTAAACATTTGAACTATATTAAGCAGTAAATAATTTATTAGGCCCAAAGTAGAGTGTGTGGGCTTACAGCTTTGCCGATAACCTGTCAAAGTTCTGCAGCCGAAACCCAATCTCGGTCAATAACAAGTCTAATTACTGCTCGTGTTTACCCAAGAAAATGGAATAAACGCAAACTAAATAATTCATATCGGCACTCCACTGAATCAGGATCCTGGTGCTGTCCACATTAGTGTAAACATATGTTTGCCAATATGTATTTATGTATATCGATTTCACATGCATTGATTAATAACGTAATGCCGGCATCTGAATGGCAAATATTGCGCAAATAGACGTCATAAGCAGGAATGTTAGCCGGGCCAATGGGCAATCGGCAATCTGTCCATAAACCAACTAATAAATGACAAGTTGCCAGTTAGAATTCTATTCTATTCTATTGATTGATGGCAAGTGCGTAATCAATCAACTGGCAAAGGGTGAAACCGACACTTGCCACAGATACCCATCAACGCAAATAAAATAAAATGTGGGAGACACTTTTTCCCCCACAACGCTAAAGAATGTTAACAATTTTTAATCAGCCGGGAAAAATGGGAAATTAAAATACAAATATTTTAGCAGAAGTAAAGCGGCCAGCGAAACTCATCATGCTGACTTTATTGCTTAATTAAAAAGCAAACACTCAAAAGATCGGGGAAAAAGTTATGAAAAATCAAATGCACACCCTTTTTAAATTGACTTTTCCCACCTCTCACCCGCCCACTTCTCTCTTACAGAACAACGGGGCCCAGCAATTGGCTTCGGAAGCGACCGTTTACATAATGCTCGAGGATGTTAATGATGAAATACCTTTATTCACCGAACGCGAACAGGAAACGGTGCTCGAGGGCGAGCCGATTGGCACCAAAGTGACACAAGTGAACGCCATCGACAAGGACGGCACATTCCCAAATAATCAGGTGAGCAGCAGAACCATTTCACCATTTCACCATTTCAGGTGGGCGAAGTGAAGGGAAACCGGGTCAAATCGGCGGAAATGCCCGGCGATTGCGATGGCAAATTAAAGGGAGCGAGAAAAAGGGAACAAAATGCCTGGCGGAAAAATCCAGATTAAAAGTGGAAAAGTGATTGAGATACGATTGTGGAGTCCGCTTTAACAGAAGATTGTTTTAATCCAAGATTGGTTGTACTGAAACCCAATAAAGCACAAGTCGTGTGAATGTAATACCATTTTACATTAGGCGGGCTTAAACTAAAGAGAGGTTCCATACCAAACATAGACTTTTAAACGCTTTAATTTGAATTTAATATATTGCTCCGAAATGCAAAATGCTGCATTTAGCTAAAACCTTGAAATACAAGCACTTCGGTTTATAATTTATAATTCCCTAATGCCACAGCATCAGCACCCTCTCAAGCGCCTTTATCGTGAAATTCCCCCAACAAAGCCCTCACAAATCCCTTTAAATTACAATTTTCAGCGCCATCTTCAAGTCTCACTCACTTTCTGACCCTCCTAGAGTTCCTTAGCACCCCCTTAATTGGCCCACCCCGCTGTTGCGGACCCTTTTACGCCTTTGTAATTGTTTTTTCTTCCCGCTGACCACGTCCTTCGTCCATTTGGCCATCAGCTGGCAGCTGGCAACTGGCTAATAAATGTCAAAGAGTTAACATTTTCGCACGCCTTCCAAGTGTGTGCTAAGCCCTTGCTGAAAGTCCAGGACTAAGGAGGGCGTTTTGAAAAAACTAATGCAAAATGCAGAACGCAGGACACAGAACGCGGAACGCGGACAACCGCAGGGTGATTTCCTTTTGTGATGAAAGGGTGGTGGAGATGGGTCGGGTCTTTCAGACAGACCCCTCAAGCCCCTTTTGCGATTATAATAATATGGCACTTTGGCGCTGGCCATTCTTTGTTTTTTATTTTAGTCTCCAGCCAGCCACAATTTGTGTCCTCAAGCCAAGTAATTTGCATGTACGCGCGAAATGTCCGCACTAATTAGCGTTTTCATTCATAGTCCGCTTTTCCCCCAAAACGGTCTCTGGATTTGATTATTATCATCGTTTCTCTTTAAAGTCCGAGCGGTAATTCAATTCTCCCCCAATTTTGGACTAAATTCTTAATTTTCCCCCTTTTGATGTTATGCGTGTTTGCATCAAATCCAAATCAAATGCTTTAATTAGCCAGAGTATCGAGCAGAAATAAACCAGTTTTTCCGTGTGCTCTACGCGCTTTCAGGTCTACTACTACATCGTGGATTCCCCGCGAAACGAGGGCAAGGAGTTCTTCGAAATCAACCTGCAAAGCGGGGAGATCTTCACCAAGACCGTGTTCGACAGGGAGAAGAAGGGCGCCTATGCCCTCGAAGTGGAGGCCCGGGATGGAGCCCCCTCGGCTCGACCCAACAGCAATGGACCCAATTCAGGTGAGCGATACCAGATTAACATTCAACCAGCTCATTTTCATACCCGTAAACTGAAAAATATTCAATACAGTGGTTGTGATCCCACACAGTCACTTGGAGCTTGTTAGTTAAAAATCTTCCACAAACAATATAAAAATTGTATGTACAAGTTAATCTTTTCAAAATAAGCTTTTGATATAACTCTTTCAAAGCAGTACAACTGATAAGAAAAATTTAAAAATGTATCTTTTAAACAAACTCAGCAAATATGCATTTCGCATTTGATCTCACAAGACACAGAATCGTTATTCATACACAAGCCTTGAACATTCGGAGCGAAGTCAAATTCTGTATATTTTCTGAAACTTAGAGTTTATGCAAAGTGGCAAACTTTTACCGCCCCAAGATTGCAAAACGCATAATGTAGTTTAGAAACAAATTGTTGAGTTCTTGAGTGCCACCGAAATCGCTACAAATGGCAGCAAATAAATTTGACTCAAAATTCCCCAAAAACCAGAAGCGAATTCGCTTGGCAAATATTTACCAGCCTGTTTGTGTGAGTGCATAAATACAGAGTGTGTAAATGTGTGCGTGGGGAGTGTGTTTTGTCGAGTGCATTTGGGGCATTCTATGTATGCGGAATGTTGGCCAGGCATTTGCCACATTTGCCACATTTGGCGTGGCGGACATCAAAAACGTTTTCGTCAGCCGGGCGTCCTGTGTCTGAATGGTTAAGCTGGTTGGAAAAATATTTGACGTAGGTGCGGATTGTTGACGGGACTAAAACAGAGGCCAGGATGTCAGGGGAATCGAGTCGTAAAAGCATTAGATCTGATTTAAGGAATTACTAAGCTGGAAAACAGATTGCAGCGTGGCAAGCGGTATTTGAAAAGCTTAATTGAAAATCGACCTGGACTAAGTTACGGAATTACATTATATGGTTATATATATTATATGGAAATACTTGCATTTATTAATTGCCGTTTGAAAATGGCCAATTATGTTTGTGAAATGCAAAAATGCTCACAGAAATGCAATTTTTCATGCAAAGTTTATGGCAGTTGTCAACATTCCACATCAAAATAGAATAGAACAAATGCATTTTGTCGCTGCATGAAATGAGCAATTAGCCGCTTGTCACAAATGTAATTTTCCAAATTTGATTAGCAACTTGTGGATGGTACCAGTGTGCCAGTTTCTTTTTCTCATTCGTTACACATTTCTATGGGTAAGCCTTGGCAGCATTGTTATTTGCTGTTCATTAAAAATTGCCCCTGAAATGGCAATCAATTTCCCCGCACCCCCATCCATCCTCATCACGGCCATCACGGATTTTATATTTTGCCGGATTTTTTGTTGTGCGGCGGCGGCGGTCTGTGAAAATGCTTTTCAATTGTTTAATACGTCACTAAGCCGTGCATAAGCTCGTGGTAAATGGAAACGGCGGAAAAATAGACTCGCATTGAAAGTGATGTGCAATCAACATGGGCGCGAAAGAAGACAGGGGGCTTTTGGTCGTGAAAACGAAAATTAAAAAGTTTGTTGTTCCTTGCCTGTTTGGAAAAGGGAAAGCTGCAGAGATATATACGTAAATTACCACAGTTGCTTACAAATATTGATATTCATGTTGAGCGAAAAAGTTGTGGCACGGTTCTCGGGCTTTTCACGAGGCTGCCCGCTTTTCCGGCGGCTCATTTTCGGGGCCAGGTTCTGGCAACAGCTTGTGGTTTTGCAATTTCCCAGCCAAAACAAACAGGCTTCGCTGGCTGGGATCTCGTTTAGAGAAAAGGCAATAAACTATTGTTAAAAGCCTGTACCCTGCGATGATTTGTTTTTCGTTCCGTTCCGTTTCTGTTTCTATTTTTTTCGACATCGGTTTCGTTTTCATTTTCTGCTGATGCGAGGCAAAAGTTTTGGGCTTTTATTTATTGTTTTTAATTGATGTTGCCATATTTGTTTTTACGTGGCATCGCCAACAAATATATATCTATTTTTTCTGGTGGGCGGTGTGTAAATTTTATTTTGCCAAGCGGCAAAAGCTGAAACTGTAAATCTGTGCCATGTTTTTGCAGGAGTATCTTCTTTGCACGTATTTACATATGAAATTGAGTAAGTTTCAGGCTTCACTAGATGTGCTTCATTCATAGCATTGAATTGACCACCCGGAAGATGAAAATAATCAAATGCCGTTGACAGGGCAGTTGGTTATACAGTCGAAGAATTATATTTATCTTACTAATCAACATTTAGGTGATGATATAAAGTTTCAAACTAAAATGCTATAAATTAAACAAGTGCTCTATGGAAAGCCTTAAAAAGTTTAGCTTAAAATTGATTTCCTCAGGAATATTTACTTATTGAGGATGGCTGTATACCCTAGAGTCTTGTATTGGTGTCTGAGATTTTCCTTTGCATAGCTCTGCTTTTGTTCAATTTGCCAGTAACTCTTGGCGCTTCACATTGGTTTGGCAAAGAATATTCCTTTTTTGTATTATGGCTTGTTGATGTTCGCATTTGGTTCTTCCTCTCGCATTTATTGTGCCTTGAAGTTTCTGAGGTGCTTTGACTGCATTTGTGTGCAATTTCGTTTTCACGATGGCGGAGTTTTCCGCCCCGCCCATTGTGCTGTTTCCCAGGATTCCGTTTTGCATTAGTCGGGACAACTGATTTTATTTGGCCTTTGTTATTGTTTGGCTTTGAGCAGTGCTCCTTTTATCCTGCCGGCGACCTTGTGACCCATTTAAATGCCAACAATTTTGCCACAGCTGCGCTTCGGCTTGCATTTTCCGCTCCATTGGCAAACAGACCCGAAGCGAAAAATCATTTGCCTAAACAACAAACATATCTGTTATCCCACACGCACACAAATGTTCGAGCTCCAAATCACACAGATACAAGGGCACTGGAAAAAATAAAGGATTAGAAATATATAATATGTAAAAAAATCCCACATAACTCATTTAAAACTCATTTGTAAAGGTGTTAGGAAGTGTTGTACAATTACACCTAATCAGAAATAATAATAAATTCATTCAGAATGATGCAGCTCTTTTAAAACAGCACAGTGCTTTAAATACTTAATTAAATTGTTTTTAAACTTTTTCCTTGTGTACCCAGTTAGCGATGTCTTGTTTCGTCCGTTGCTTTCTTTCCCATTGCTGTTTGGTTATCTGTGAAACGTGCTCTTTTTAGTTATGCATACTTTTAGGCTTAGCAACCTCTCCGCACGTACCACATCCGTTGGCTTTCTGGGGAACAAATGCGCCAACAGGGAAACCAAAACACCAGACAAACAAAACATGACAAATGTCGGAAAGTTAAATTTGAAGCAACACTGGGCAGTGTGAAAGAGTTATTCAGGAAAAACAACCCCGACGGAAATTATTATTTATCCAAGGGCCCCAAAATTGAGCCACTGCCGGGAGCAGTTTAATCCTTTCCTCGTTCGGTTCTCGTAAAATCGTAAAAATCGTATTAGATAAAATAAGCAGCATTTGCATGACATACTCGAGTGAGTGGCCGGGGGCAACCTTAGCAATGACCCAATTGTTACACACATCATAAATTCGAGGAAAATAGAAGAGAGCGAGGACTCGGCTTATTGGGATACAAAACCCTTCGGGGCATAAACGCCTCCCAAGCAGTTGTCTAATTTCTGGGGCGGAAAGAAGTGGTCGTAAAAAATGTTGGAGGCCATAAAATAGGGCCACTCCCACCGAATATTACCGCCCATCAGCCGGCGAACAACCATTTTAGCAAAGAAGTTGTTTGGTCTAAATGCTTGCTCTAAATATTCGATAATGCTTTTATGCCATGCATTCAATTTATGACTTCCTACGAAAGGTCCCACAATTTGTAAATAGTTTGTTTGGTTTTTTGTTTTCATTTTTTTGCTTACTTTAAACTCGTCTCGTCGCACATTGCGCATACGCAGTGATGTCATCGAGAATGGAACAATAAATGGCCGTCGAGTCGTGAATTTCTTTTGCCCAGGGCTTCTCCGGCACTCGACGGAACCATTTATCTTGATTGCCGCACTCCATCATTTATGATCGATGCTTGAACTACGTCCTCTTGGTTAAAGACATTAAAAATAGTCAGCGATGACCATCGATATTTGCTGTAAATTGAATCTGCTTGTTAATAATGGATTTTCGTTTTTTCTCCTCTTTGCAGGTACGTAAATGGAACTTTGCACAGTCGTTAGTCAATACGACTGATATATTAGGATCTTAGTGGTATGTAAGATAAATACGTAAAAGCCTGGAACGCCAGAGATCGACCATTTAAATCCAACTTTTCTTTCATCTTGGCATTCCCAGCCCATAAATCCTCCCAATTAGATAAGAGACAAGACCGATAACCAGACAGTTTAGCACTATATATGTATGTACCCAGATGTAGTTGGCCTTCGTGGAGTAGTTTTGCACTGTTAATATTAGCCCAGCAATGCCAAACAATTTGTCAAAAGCAAAACGAAGGCAGCCAGAGATGAAGTGGAAGACAAAAAGACGGCATATTCGCATATATATCTCTCTGACGAGAGCATGTGTGCGTGTGTGTGAGTGTGTATAGGAGAAATCATGAAAAATGGCATTTCCGCATTGCCAACTTCATTTCCGCTTTTCCTTCCGAGCGGTCAGAGTGGCAACAAGTCAACAACAAGTTGGCCAAAGTGGCAGCTGCATTTACCATTGAAGAGCTGACAACGTCTTGAGAAATGCCCGAAGGGAAACGCTAAAATAAAGTGGAAAGTAGATGGAAGCAGGGGAAGCAGAAGGAGCAGGGGAAGCGGTGCAAAGTAAACGCAAATATGTACTTTTCGACCATAAAACAAAGCTGCCGGCACTTGGGCCAATTTGCTACGTTTTTCTGGTTAGATGCCGATAAACAAGGGGAACTAGTTGAATTTTCTTCCCTTCGTTCTCACTCTTTAATTTGCATAAATCGCCTTAAAGTTGCTGCCAGCATATTCAACACTTGCCAACAATGGGCCAAAAATAGACACCCAGCAGCAAGTTTACGCCGACTCGAGTCAATTGCGCTTTCTAGAGCAATAAATCTTAGAGATTATTTTAATTTCATGCAAACTATTTCAAGCTGAGCTGCCTCGAGATGCCTGTCAACAACTTTTGCG
This sequence comes from Drosophila teissieri, assembly GCF_016746235.2. Lineage (NCBI taxonomy): Eukaryota > Metazoa > Arthropoda > Insecta > Diptera > Drosophilidae > Drosophila > Drosophila teissieri. The sequence continues at coordinate 7,017,098 of NC_053030.1, forward strand.
ACTCGAGAGCTCCAGCAGCAACAAAAGATAGCAAAAAGTTGCCGAACCTACGCAAAAAATTAAAGGAGGTTACTCAGTGCAAAGCACCAAACTCTCGCTATCGGAAAAACGAGGTTGAAATCCACACGCAGAGCCGAGAAATAACATTAAGCGGCGGAAGCTAACAGTGCCCGAGCTCCTCTCTGGGATCCACAGTTTGAGGGGAGAAATCTAACAGCTTTCGAAAATAATTACAGACCGAATTTCGAGTGAAGTCGGACATGTAGGGGAAGATAACAGATTACAGAATATAGAAAAGATGTAGATGTTTTACATGGCAGGAAAAAACAGGTTCCACATTCCCCTAAAACTGTTTATTAACAGTATGTTTGTTTATTCAATTTTGAATTAGGCTTAACAAAATTTAGAATGAGTAAAATAAAAAATATATTTTTTTAGAAGTATCAATACTTGTTTTGAAAGCGCAAAAATATTTATATTTGTATAAATGCACAAACAGACTTTGGGATGTTGTGAGGAAATGTTAGCTACCAATTTGCGTAACTCTGTTAATTTAACAGGTGCAGTAACTTTTTCGAATTTTTCTCTCTCGTGGTAAAGACTTTCTCTCTACTTCGGTGTGGAACGCATGTAAGCGCCATTCGCGGCCAGTCCTCAAAATCCTTTTAACAGTGCCGGCTTTTGGCAGGTCTTTGAACCTGATCAACCACCCAGCTGCCTCTGTGTGCGTGCTCGTGTCCGTGTGAATGGGGAAGGACTCTTAACATCCTGCCACTGCTGTTCATGGCGTTTTTCGAGGACGCTTCTGAGCATGTTGAGCAGCCATCGAAGCGAATGCATGAAATGCAGCTCATATACATAGAGTGAGGATGCTGCCATCAAAAATGCGAATCTGTTGAATGGGAGTGCCGAGTGTTATTTGATGAGCAATTTTAATGCAATTCGCCATGACCTTGACACCCAGGGGCTGAAGAGTTGCATGCCATTTTGCGGTGATTTACATTTATTTGGTTAAGCTGTATTAAAAATATGTCCTAAGAACTCTTCAGAAATATTTTCTAAAAGTATCAATCTGATATGATTTTCCTCTGGAGATTGTAACCTTAAAACTTTAAGAACTTTGCTTTAAGCACACAAACGAGCGCATGCAATTGTGGGCGTGCCCACGCCCACTTGAGCTGATATTTATGGCACCGCACTTTGGGTCCACTTTTCAATAAACTGCTTAGTCGCGGTCGCAGGCCACAACAGCAGCGAAAGCTCCGCAGAATCTTCTGCTCCATTCGGTGATTTATAAGTGCAGGGTTTCACACCCTCGACTCCACGAATTGCCACCACCCCTTTTTGCCGCCGCCCTGCATGCATCTTGTTGCTATCAAAGTGCAAATAAATTACCGGCAGTGGAGGAAGAACTGCCCATTTGGCATAACGCTGCCCAGGAGCACAGGATATGGGGAGGGATTTAGTCTGCTGCCTAAGCGTTTTCTGATGAGACGGCTCACCTGTGCTCTGCAGAAAAAATCCATAAAATTGTAAGGTCAATGGAGTCCCATTTTTTACGCAGTGAAAGTAAAAACTGGAATAAGAAAGCCGTAGTAAATAAATTTAAAGAGGCGATTGAGCACTTTGCAGCTCTTTTAAATTCTTGAATATCTCGAAACGCCATGAACTTTGTTTAATTAACATTCTAGTGAGGAATTATTTTAATTACCACAATGTTCAGGTGTTTGCTGTTGGCCAAGAAAACATGCTCGGTATTTGCTTGTGGCCAAATGGCCATTAACTGGCCTTGTCGTTCACTTGCCTTCACATTGACATCGTTGTTGTCGTTGGGTCGACGCTTTCAAACGTAAATGACACGTGTCAAAAGTCAGTAGGAGCTACCGTACAACCAGAGTGCCACGCCCACGCAGACAACTTTAATTGTTTACGAAAGTCCGAGACCATTCAGCTTCGAAATGGTAGCAGAAAATAAGGTTAATACTGCCAGAATGCTTGCAGAGGGTCTCGGTCTCGGTCTCGGTCTCGTTTTGGCCAATATTTCCTCTGAAGATTAACGTCACATCCACGCAGCTTGGCACCTTTTTCAAGCCAAATGATTAATGACAGCAATTTTGGGGTGAAATTCGGGTGGAAAAGCATTTTTCCTCTTCCTGTTCAGCCGTGGGCAGCTCTCCCTTCGATGGAAATCTACTTGTTGGCGCCAGTTTTTCAGCCAATCAAATTTGTCGAGAGGAAAGCTTGGCCAACTGATTTATTTCCCAATTCCAGAGCACTAATGATTTCCTAGCTTATGAGGATTAAGGACATTTTTCCATGAATTACAGGTAGCTCTCCTTGTTCCATAAAACTCTAAATCATATTGAAAAGCATGCAAATTCTTATTGTCTGTAAAAAATGCATACACTGCATAGCTTTTCTTTTTAGTTTTATATGGAGATATGGTAGGACTACTTTATTTTCGCAAGGACAACATGTTGGCTACCCAAAAACTCTTTGAAAAATGTCAGATGCAAGTGCATGAAAGAAAACATCTGGCAAATTAGTGGGGCACAGACAACATCAGGTAGCTGGCTTCTAACCCTTTCGGCTGCAATATTGAAAGCCCCGAAAGAGATACGCGGAATGGCGGAGTGGCGGAGTGGAGGAGTACGAATGTCGTTTGTCGGCATTTGTCACGTGCAGTGACAGGTCGTGGGGGCGGCGGATGTGGGCGTGGCTGGATGTCGGTTTGTTTGGGAATTTGTGTGCAGCGTTTGATTGAAAGGCGTTGCGATTGTCGCACCGCCACGTTGCAATGCCTAAGCCCAAAGGCAGGGGACCACCCTTAAAGAATATAGTGGTGGGGAAAAATTCGTGGCATTCTGCGCATAGCAGCTCTCAATCAACCCAGCCAGTCAATCAACCAGTCAGTCACTCATGCATTCAATTACCCAATGCAATTCATTCGAACACGCGTGCATTCGAAATTATTGAGCAAACGGGTTTTGTTGAAACACTGTGATGAGATGCACACAAGGCCGGAAAAATTGCTAATTTCCGCGCTGAAAATGCACTGATGGTTGGAAAAATATAAAAGGAAATTTGTTTAAGGACTCAAATGGACCAAATCAATCAGATTTATTTATATTAACAATTTGAAAACTAATTGAGATCAATTAAAATCAGTTTCAGCTTTACATTTTCCGCTCAATAGCGCCCAGCACCCGAAACGAAACACTGAACGCCAATAGAATTTTTAATCGCCGTTCAAATATTCATTAATTTAGCAAGCGCCAAAACCAAATTATAACATAAGCAGGAATTTTGGTTGGGCAGACTCTATATGTACTTGCAAATATATATATATTTGTATAGGGGTAATTAGAACTGCAAGTACGGCAACAAATATGCAAAAAACCTACAGAAAATAAAATACCAAATGGGGAAAGTGGGAAAATGGAAAAGTGGGCGAGTGGTTAGCCATACACATGTTTGCGATTTAAATAACCCAACTTGGTTGCATAGTCTGATTTCGGGCCACAAAAATTGCACTTCACATGTAGTACATTTGCAGCCAACAAATCTAGGTCAGCAACAAATATTGCGTATACGCCGCCCACGCCAAAAAAATCTAATTGATTTTTTGTCCAACAAAATCACATCAAATGAACAAGTGAGCTGGGACCTGTTTTGAATGGGATGAAGATAGAAAACAATGTACAGCCCGGATTTATTTAATGAATGTGGAGTGAAAACATTCAAGGGAAATAAAAGTGGTCACATTAAATATTTCTGCTTGTGGTTAAAGTATGACGTGTTCTTTATTTCGGAATCACTTCAACTTTTCAAACAAAATCAAAAACTTTGAATGCGCGCATGTGAATTTTCCGCATTTTCCTGCATGGCTTTTGCGTTTTCTGCCCTAAGGCTGTCGTCTCTGGCCAAACGCATAAAGTGTCAACTTTATCATGAGACTGCAGCCAACTTGCCCTCCCTCTTCGTTCTCCACTTTCCCACCCACTTTGGCCACCTTTTGTGGGCGGTGAAAATATTACCGGAGTGTGCACACTTCGCACATTTATCGGCAGAGGTCAGAACTGACCAAAGGTTCTCTGTCCTCTTGCTAACCAAGTCTTCGACAACCAAGCTGGCAATTTGCGTGCCATAAAAATGGGCAAAAAACAAAAGTTTTCAGGTAAAAGTATTAAATAAGGGACTGGAAAAGATTCGAGAATTCTCTAAAATATGTCACTAAATAAGCAGAGTATTAGTCCAATTTACGTGCCCGAGAATGTGAAAGCAATAGTCGAAAATACGACTTCTGGTGGAATAGTAGGAAAATATCAGGAAATATCCAACTAAATTAGTACTCAGGACTAGGCCGCGTTTATTTGTGCACACAAAGAGCTCAATTTGCTTGTATTCACCAGCAACAACTGAAAAAGTGTCAATGTAAAATCTAACAATTTAATTAAAAACTTTATGGCAACATGTCGCTCGATTTCCTCGCTTCTTCTTCAGCTAACACTAAAAAAGCAGGAAAAATACTTCATAACTTCTGTGGCTGACAATTGCGGCGGGCAAGGAAAAGCGAAAAGAAAATAAGAGGGGTGGGAAATATTTTCATGTAACCAATAAAAGCATAAAGTAGACCGAGTTCTCCAGCAATGGAAATGGGAATGGCATTGGGAATAGAAATGGGATAGAAATGGAGATGGAGCGGAGCTTCCCCTGATATATTGTCATAAACGTTGACGAAAGGCAAACATAGGAATCACAAGCTGGAAAATCATCATCATGAAAGCAAAACAAAAAGCCAGGCAACACACATACACACACAGTCGCAGCTGCTGCTGACAGTGGGGAATCACATGAAAACAACATGTCGCTGACTTTTAGAGGTGGGGCTGGAAAAGATGGTGGGTGGTTTTTGAATGGATAAACTCCACCCACGCGAGAGACTTGAAAAGTTTCCGAACACTCGATACGGCTGCATGGCAGTGGCACAAAAAATGAAAAATGAAAAAATGAAAAGACAACACAAAGCTTTCACATATTTTACTTACAATTAAATACAATTGTTACAGCGTAGGAAAAGGGGCGTGGCTGCTTTTTACCGGTTGCGGGTAATAATTTATGATTCTTCACCGAGCTCAGAGCGCGTAAATTATGAAAATCCACTTAAACTTGCGCCGCGGAAAACCGCCAAGGAAAACCGGCTAACGAAGCAAAACAAAAGTCGCAACAAGGCTAGACGCTTTTCTTTCTTTCTTTCTCTTTGTTGTTGTGCTTTTCCTGTTGTTTGCCACTTTTATAATTGCTCCACTTTTTGTGGCTGTGTCGTCATTTTTTCTCGGCACTCAGCTTGTGCACAGTAAGCAGCTTTACACTCGAATCGCCTTAGTATTTGGAGTGTCACTTAAATTAAGATCGAAGGTAAATTTATCGTGATACATATAGATATGAATAACTCATCTTTCATTCATAGTATCCTGTCGGCAGGCTTATAATTCATAATATTACTTAACAGCACCAAGAATTAGATCAGCAAAAATGCAGGCAGGGAATAAAATGGTTCCTCTTATGCGCCTTTTATGCAAATGTTTTCTTGTTCATTTAAAAATAGGAACAAACAAAGAAAATCAGAGAGAGTACATTATAAACATACTTCGCATTCAGTCGTCCGCTGTTTGTTTTTTATTACCCCCAATTAGTTATGAAAATGTCCCCTTAATTGCGGCTGTAATTAACTCTAATGAATTTAATTGTTCCACCGCTCACCATAATGCAAATATAATTTAATCAAAGGCAACTGTGAAATATGGCGTACATTCTGCTTGATTGTTGTTTATCGCTTGTGTTTATTTGTCAGCAGCTGTCATCACATGTGGTTTTCATCAAAACTTTACATGCACAAATTTAATTGCAAAACAACGATAGGGGTGTTTTTGAGGCCCAGGGTGGAGTTTCAATTTCGTTTTGACTTTTTCTAGAACGGGTTCCCTTTGTATGGGCAAAAGGTGCATAAGACTATCCAAATAATTTAAAAGTTCAGTTTGATAAAAAATGACGCAGCGAAACTAAAGAAACGCACTGGAGCAAAATGGCAATTAGCAATTGAAAGTTCCTGCGGGTTTGGTCTTTTTTTGCACCTGCGACGGAAATAATTTTATAGCAATTTTTGATTTATTAGGCACAAACTTGCAGACAAAGAAGCAGTGCACAAAATACACAAGAAACTAGCCAAATAAATCAAAGCAAGCATGCGTAAAATTCTTATTTTGAACAGGTTTCGTACAGAAGTTGCTTAAATACTTATTTATTCTTTCCAGAAGCTGTCAAATGCTATGTACTGAGAGCTGGCTTAAAAAGTCACTTTAGTTATCTTTCCTTATTTTTCCGCATTCATAAGCGTTTCGCATGCAGAAAGCTGTCCCCCACAAACATGCAAAATTATTAATATTAACTAATTTAAGCTGGTCTAAAAGGCAGTAGCTACTAGCTACCTTTTTGGGTGGGAGACGGGAGACCAGCCACGACATGTTGTCGCATTGTTGTCAACGCAAATTTTTCATGTGGCATGCAACAAGGCAGAAGAAGGTGCCACTCCCCCGCGCTGCAACCCTTTCAACAGCTCAACGCTTCTGACTTTTAATATGCAAGCAACCCGAAAGTCCTCACCCCATTTTATCCCACCAGTTTTTGCTGCTACTGAAATTATTTCGTTGGGAGCAGCGACGTTGAGTGTTGCTTTGTTTGAAGAGCCACGTCGCACCCTGCTCCATGCTCTACAAATTTATGGTTGGAGCCCTCAGTCCTCAGTCCTCCGTCCTCAGCAAACCCCCACCGACATAGTCTTTTATTAAAGTTTTTGCACATTTCGTCCTTCACATACTGTATGATGATTTTGCACCCCTCGCCCATTTTCTGCCCATTTCTCATATGCAACAAAATTTGCATAAAAAATAAAACATCAGCAGCCACGCCGAAAAATTGTTGCGTTCGTATACTCGTATACTCGTATATTTTGTATTTTTTGTATTCTTTCTGCTTTGGGAAAGGGTCAGGCGTTGTTTTGTTATTTTTCCAGCTTGGTTACTCTTTTGGCTCCCGCTCATAAAGATATATATGCAAATTGTGCTCCACTTGGCTCGCGGCCTTCTATGCGCATATAAGTTGGCCTAATCACGTGCCACTCAGTGGGGAGGAAGTGGGAAGGACTGCAGCTCGATTATCCTGGCAAATAGGTAAACAGGTTTTTGGCTCCGGCGGAAGTTTTATCCTCGTCCATATCGTTATTTGTCTGTTTTTTGGGAAATAGGAAAACTTGTAATGGTAATTATTTCTTTTACCATTTTAAAGCTTCCGTTTCTCAGTATGAACTATGCATCAGGTAGCTTTTCCACTGCATCGGTGTTCAATATACAAAGAACTAATTGATTTAAAACACAATAACGCAGTTATCCTTTTATTTTCTGCACTGCTCATATGTTGGAATTGTTTAATTGAAGAATATTTACAATTTCGCTTTCGTGGTATTTATTAATTCTATTTTAAACAAGCGCCGCGCTTTTTATTCACTTCCAACTAGATTTATCCAATTTTACGGTAAAAAATAGCAGTTAAATATCAAGTTAAGCTGAGCGAAAAATAATACGGCTTGACTGGTTATTAATTCAAAAAGTTTTTTCTACCTAAGCCTCCCCAATACTGATCAAACTGATGAAAGCAAACATAAGCTTTGGCTTTTGCGGCATCATCATCAATATGTTTACATTCAAGGGCTGGCAAAAACTCAATAAAAAAGTCTGGCTTAAAAATGCATTCACTCGTGCTGCGAGGCTGCGATGCTGCAATTCATTTCAATTTTTCGGCTGCAAAGCTTCTGAAAAAAAACATTTAACACACACACACACACACTGTCGTCCCAAAGGCCGCGGCCACGCCCACTTTTCGAGGAGCTCCCAATAAAAAAGCTTTGTTAGCATAAAATTGAACATGTGTGGACTGCTAAAAAAATTGGAAGTTGGAAGAGAGGTAGCCGGGCTTCGTGCGTTGTTGGACCCCTTTGTATGGTTTTTCAGTGCTCCCTTTGGAGCGCCGCCTGGATTATCCTTTGGATTATCCTGTGCAGCATGACTGCGTTTTAGTTGCAATTTCTTGGACGCTTTTCCCGGCGAGTTGAAAAGGCAATAAAGGGCCGTGCCCTCACGTCCAATGCGTAGTATTTTCCTGCCAGTATTTTCCCTTTAATTCGTTAAAGTTTCAGCAACTTTTGTCTTCGGCGAAAACTTTCCATTTGACTAATTGAAAATGTGTTTGCATAGGAGGGCGAATAATTTCATAATTTGATTTTGCCGAGTCGCGTGCACAACAACAGTTTGGCGTCCGAATAATTTCGAAATAAATAAAACAAACAACAAGCCAGTGCACAAAAAATAATGCTCAAAATTAATTAAAAAAGGGCTAATACAGGGTGCTGTTGTCGCCGCCTCTAATTGAGTTCATCAACAAATTTGTTGTTTTTGTTTTGCTCCTTTTTCCGCGTGTAATAAGCTTAGGTATGGCTGGGCTTACGGGAAACTTCAATTGTTGATCGTAATCCAATGCGCTTACTCGCAGGGATTGTATGTATGGGTGTATGTGTGTGTGCGACGCCTGCAAGTATGCTTCATAAATTTTGCGGGCGCCAAAGGATGCCTGTGCGTGTGTGTGGCAGGATTAAACGTGAAATTTTAATACGGATAAATTACAGCAGAAACTTTTCGCTGCGAGGAATTTGTTAATTTAAATTTTTCAAATTCCATGAGCAAATTTAGGATATTTTTAAATGTTTGTAAGGTGCTATTTAATTACAGCCTGAAAAGGAAAAGTGTTAATTTCAAAGACTGTGGTCTGCTGCTAAACTTTCCATTTAACTTATTTACGACTTAATTTCAATGAAAACGCAATTTTACGGCGGTAAAAGGATATTTAATCCATCAATTAGTGATTTAGTTGGAGCCTATTTTAAAACGCTTTAAAGCCTGTCGGCACAATAAATAAACAGGACTTAAGTGCTGCCATGGAGTGCTGCTCTGCTGCTCCACTCCACATAAAAAGTGAACCCAAGGCAAACACAGCACACACACTGGCGCAAATAAACAAATAGCAATGGCAGCCGCAAACAAAACGGAAGCAAAGCGAAATCCTGTCTCGCAATGAGCAAACAATAGGCGAGTGTGTATGTGTGTGTGTGTGTGTGTGTATGGGTGCGGGCAAAAGGGTTCAGGTGGGGTCAGCTGCGGTTAAATAATTGGGATGGCTGTTGGGGAGGGGCGGCGTGGGGGGTAAAGGTTATCTCGGCATGTTGGTGTCAAAACAACAAATTGTTTTATAATGCTTGGGACAGACAAAGGACACACAATCACACACACACACTCAAACACTCAAAGAGGAGTCCAAAATGGAAATGGACACACACAGAAGCCATTTGGGCGTGGTCAGCGTATGGCAAATGGTATTTGGAGGCCGAAACGGAAAGTGCTCGGGCTTATTGTTCACATTGTCTGAGCTTTTATAATTTGCCAGTCAAATGTCACGACAAAGGGATCGCCTCAATTCTATTGAAGCCGAAGCTGTGAAATTTCCGTGGAAATGCCTCTCACAAAGCGCTGCATAAATGATTGCGCCATAGGTGGCCGTCTTTTGCTTTTGTTTCTGTTTTTTACTTGTGCTTTTTCATTTTGCTGAAAACTTTTCCGTGCTGGTGCACCTATGAAACAATTTTCGTACCGAAAAGGGAATGAGGAATTTGTTATTGGCTTTATTTTTTCTATGGATGCGGAAGCATTGCCCTTAACTTTTATTTTCCTCAGCGTGCAAAGCTTTCGCATTTTTATAAAATTACATCTTGCTTGCGCAGGCTGAACTTTTTGACGTTTAAGAGAATGAAAAAGAAGTTAGTAGTGCACTCCATATTAAAATCATTTAAAAGGGCAAAGGTAATTATTTAGGCATTGCACTTACTTTCATTGAAGGAGATTCATTCAAGGAGATGAAGCTCCTTTAAATAGGACACTTTGTTTCTAAATAACTCGAAACCTCCGCCTTGCGAGTTCCTAAGTCGGTAACTTCACTTTTGCATCGGCATCGGCGGAGATTCATTGAGTTGTCACCTCGGCAGTTGCAAATTGGCCTGACAAATGCGATTGGCAGGCAAGGAAGTTGGCTGAATGTGGGGAATGTCTCGGCTCGTAAATTGGCATTCATTTGCATTACCGTAAAAAGTTATTTGCACATGCATGTGTGCACTTGGCCCGGCCGCACGCTCCAACAAATTGCAGCTACTAAAGCGCTAAAACGTGACGACAGATGCCGGAAAAGCTGGGAAAAGCCGGGAAAGTCGGGAAAGCCGGGGAAAGTGTGTGGGCCCGAGGCAAATACCCAAGTAAATTCGAGTGCAGCAAGGGCGGGGTCGCTGAGAGCTAAGACATGGCATTAGCCTTCTCCTACTTTTATTTCACTTTGCTCAAATGCTTATTGGCTTAGTCCGAAATGCAGCAGCAACATCAGACTCAATAAATGCCATAGCCATGCGTCTATACTCCCCTGTAAGCCGATTTATCAACTCCTCCCCCCCAGCCCCTTCAATGCCCACCCACCCAGTTGGCTGATTGCAAAGGATGACAGACCGATGAGATCTTAAGCTAAATTCGTTAACTGACGTCCTTGTCGAAGAATACAAATTAGGTTCGACTGCGAATTTGCCTAAGAAACGCTTAGCCTTGGCAAAGTGCATTTCATTACGTAGTAAGTACTTAAAGCAAGAAGTTAAATATTCAAAAGAATTCGAAGGTAGTCAAACATGGAAACTTGAGATACGATCGCTTTAGCATTATGCTGCTCAACTAGACTTAGCACCTTTTCTAAAATGAAATGCATAGAATAAACCGATGAAATGCCGGCTGAAACGGGGGCAGGTGGCATTCGCCCGAACAATGACAGTCCTGCCATTTACAACCTGGCTGAAACTAACGCAAAATGACAGCCAACAAGCTGCAGCAGCAGCAACAACAAAACCAGCAACAACAGTGCCCTGCCAGCCGGCGCGACAACAACAAGACCAACAGCAATAACAAGCGTGACGCAAGTTATGCTCCAAGTGGAAGCGCAGTTAAAGTGTCAAAAACACGCGCACACAAACTCACCGATGAGGGGGGTGGTGGGTGGGAAATAGGGGCTGGCACAAGCCAGGACCAGAGGGGAGGGGGAGGCACTCACCTGGGCAGAAGCCACCGAAGGTTGTCCCTTGGTATGCAAGTTTTATAGATTTTTTTCACACGTGAAGCATTTAAACGCGCCATTAATCTCAAACAGTCGTGGCGACTCTCGCACAAGACCGCGCCTTCTCGCAAACGCCCCAGGCCCTTTACACTGAGCAAAAATAATACAGAAATGATATAAGTAGGGCTTTGAAATTGCTGGTAAATATGTCAAAACGTAAGCAATGCTTAATGTTTAAGCACCTTTTCAGGTGCTGGTAGTTTCTGTAACACCTTTTAAGCCACTGCTTTTTTTGCTCTGCTTTAATGGCCACATTTGTCATAAATATCGAACAAGCAAGTGGTTGCCACTCAGCCCCCCCTTTTGCCCCGACTTTACTTTTATGCGACCACACACACACATCTACACGCGCACAGTATCTGCTGGCAGACAGGCGAGTGGGCGTGGCACGGAGTAACACATGCGATTGATTTAAAATGCACTTGAAATTATGTACGATATATTTGACAAGTGAATTTATTTAAATTTTGTTTTTGGCAGGTGTCCGGGGCCAACGGGGCGTATGAGTGCTTTTAACTTATGCGGGCGACCGTAACAACAGCACAGCGCTGACGGTTATTTATGATTTCGAGTGTATTCCGTTGTCTGCTTTTAGGGGTCAACTTATGGCCATGGCCATGCGTGTGTGTGTGTGATTGTGTGTGTGCTGTTGGCCATTGTTTATGGCCGGGCACTTTTTGCTGCAATATGTTGCCCTGGCAAACAATGCGATCGCATGTAGCGGACCAGCTTCGGAACAAATTGCGCTACATAAATTATGCGAATGTCAAAAAGTTTTTGGCGATTCAAACACGCCCACCCGATCCCGCCCACCCCACAAACAAATTGAATTAAATCGGGTGCTTGGAATTGGGCCAATTTCGGGCCGAAAATATGACATGATTAAGGAGTTCTCAAATAATTGCTTAGGGTCTTACAAGAACAAAACATAATCGACAAAGCGGAAACAGTTAATTAATATGCACAAGAAAAAAAAAGAAATCATGTTGTATTTACACACTTTCCCTTTTTCTTGATTATATATTTAGTTCTTCTTCAAAAAAACTAAGCTGAAGCCCTTCTTCTTACATCTACACTAGATTTCTTCATAATCAAGGCCAAGATTCCTCATAAATGAACTTTGCCCGTCCAAATAGTTCGCGCTCAGTTTCATTAGGGGTTTTTCCAAATACACAAAACTTTTGTCATCAAAAAATCGCGCCGTTATCCCGCAGATGATCAGCAGTTTTTGCGGTGTGCATTTAATAAGCAGCGTCACATCTTTTTATGATTTTATCATGCATATAAACATTTGACAGCTCGAGTGTTTATGGCGAACTTCCCGTGCTCATCTAAACTTGCCAATTCTGCCATCAATATCATCATCAGCAGAAGCCAAAGCCAGAGCAGCCAAAATATCTCTATCAGGATGCGGGGCAGCCACAGGGTCCTGTGCCTTTGATGGCTGCATTTGAGTGCCTCGCTTTGGTTATAAAACTTTAAAATATGTGCGTATAAAAGCGAGGCAGATTCTTTGCATCTAACAATGTACGGAAATACGCGTTTTGGCAACAGCTGAAGCTCAATTTCCGAAGTATGCTGGCCAGCGTAATGAGCTGATGCGAACTCGAATGTTTCCTACTTACTTGGTACCAATAAAGTTTGGCCAAAAGCGAGACAAAGTTTCCACGTGGACTTAAGTATATCAAGTATTCCCCGGGAAAGGATAAGCTGTGAGGGAGAAGGATGGAGGCAATTCAAATTAGCAGCTGGTCAGAACTGAGCATGAAATAATAATAAGAGGATTCCAAAATTTCAGGGGACATTTAATTACTATATTTATCTCTACATTTACAAACTAAATTCTAAACTAAATAAATTACTTTGTTAAGTGTCTGCCCTTTTTAATTTTTTCAAGAGATTTTAAAACACGTCTTGACATAAACTCTACACAGCCGTGGTGAATATCAGCTTATTCTGTCTAAATCTATAAAAACCTACTCCTTCGTTAAGCTGACTTATACGTATAAGTTAGGAAAAAAGCTTTCCTGGAAGCTTTCAGGACTAATATTGCTATAATGCTTATTCTTTAGTCTTTCTTCATACTTATAGATAATTATGGATGCTTTCTTCTGAAAAGGACATCTAGCAAACATTTGTCGCTACTATAATAATGATTAAAGTTGTATCTTATATTTCGAAGAAGCAACCATTTTTATAGGAAAGTATCACTGAATGTTGTGTACCTACAAAAGCTCTTCAGCTTTTGTTCTTAAATTCGTTCTTGTGCCACGCAGCTTGTCTTATACTCCACATGTAAAAGGGATTTTGTACATTTTTAATATCCTTTATATAATAAATCCCTTTTCGACGTTGCTTCCAAGCTTAAGTACGAGGGATTTATACAAGACCTTTTAGAAGAGTATGTATATGTTAGCAGTGCTTTCGAAAACACAAACAGTTGTAGAAATATATCCCTATATTATCCCTAGCTGTCGACTCCTTTTATAGCAGTAAACTTTCTTATAAAATTCGTATAACAGTTTTGTGGATTTTCTCCGCCGTTGCAAAAGAGAAGGCTTTTGATTAAGAGCACTACTATTTTTTTTGTATCCCTAACACAGTCGTCTTTGGTAAGTCAAGCACTTTTAATTACTTAACCACTTTTGATGCTCACAACTCGTTATTTCACAATTAAGGCTCTGAGTTTAGGGTGGATTGATTTCTTTGTTGGCTTTTGCACTTTTACCACCTCAGCGGTAGCTCATTGGGGTGAATTATGAACGATTTTAGCAGTCATTAGCTCAGTCGAACATATGGAGTTAAGAAAGTGACACAGTAAATTAGGTGACAGACGGCTTTGAAGTTCAATTTCATGGGAAAGGGGCAAGGTCGTGTTGCAAGGGAATTGCTGATGTTGGGTGGCTGCCAGTTGCCAGCTGCCAGCTGGAGTACCCTTACCCGTGACTATTTGCCAAACAAATCGCTTAAGACCCTGATGGCAGCCGAACAACAAATATACAAGCACACATTTGTCAGTCAATTTTCAATTGGCATTTGAGCCTTTGAGCCGGCACGTAAATTTATTTGCCTTTGCCTGGCAATCAGAATGGGAATCAGTATCCTAACTGAAATCTGAATGCGGAATCACAATTGAATCACTGTGTGCGATTTGAAAGAAAAAACATATGTACATATGCACCTGCACAATGAGAAATCGCCGGATCTTCATAGGTGTGCGGGTAAAAGCCCCCTCGGTAATGCAGTCAATTGGGTTTTCATTTCAGGGAAAATGTAACAGCACTGTATGCGAAGTCTGCTGACGATTTATCAGCTCGCCAATCGAATTTTAAAAATCCGTGCTCACTGGCAGTGAAATATTTTTGAAATAATACTCGTACAATGTGAGTACAGTGATTGCCAAGCCAAGCTGGCTAACATTTTAAAAAGGCCCACTAATTTATCATTCAATTGAAGCCGCAATGAAATGCATAGCATCGATGCGTACTTTTGGAGCGAGTACTCAGAGAATGTAATTAAATATTAAATAATAATTTTACGAATTTTCAAAATGTGCATAATGCAGTTTTGGTGTTTAGGTCAATCAATCGCCGTCAATCCGAATTAAAACCCCAGAGGGCGAGTTAAAACACAAACTTTAATCGCAGGGGGTGCCATTTTAACCCCAGCGGCTTGAAGGAGCGGAAGTGGCCAGTTATTAATTACATTTTATACATTTCGTGCGATTTATTATTATGCGCATTATGAAATTGTTTGATTTATGTTTTTGTGGGGTAAGGTCCTATTGAATAACTTATTGTTGAACTCTTTCCTTTGACGATAAATCAAGGCTTTTCTTGTGCTGCTGTATTTGCTGTCTGGGCAGCTGTCAAGCATTCCCCCAGGACATTTGAGTATGTGGATATATTATGACATTCCATTTCAAACAGGATAAATTGCTTTTGGCGGAAAGAATTCGAGCGTGAGACATTCTCTCCGGGGAGGTGCATAACTTTTAAAGCAGTTTGATAGTTGGCAGTAGAAACTGAACTTAATATGGGGAGAATAAAGTTTATTTTCACTGCGAAAACAAACAGATGCTCCACACCTTTGGGAAACTTTTCTTAATTTTCAATTAAGAAACGCAAACAATAATTTAGATGCCAAATGAAAAAGTGTCTTGCAGATTTCTCCCAGTAGTTTCTCAGTTTCCCGTCTGCTGTCTACGCAATTAATTTGCTGCAAAAAGGCGGACAGAAATCAGCTGAAAGCAAGAAAAAAGTAACGCGGACAAAATGCAATTGCAAGACGATCTCTTTGCTGTATTCCTCTGTACTTTTTCGGTGCTTTCCTTAGCTGAATACGCATAAATTCGCATCCGGCGACAAGTTGGCGCAATGTGCAATGAGTTTCGGGCTGCAATACCTCGTTCACTTAAAGCGCAAAATTGTCAGCGTTGCACTTTATCAAAAGGGAAGGAAAACATGCACAACAAGAAATACTTATATAATCGCTAGTAAATGCTAAAACGCAATGCAAAATAAAGCTGCCCCTGGTTTTAAATACTTTCACGAACCACTGATTTCTCGCAGTGCACCTATGGGCGTCGCAGTCTGTGTTTGGCAACATGGCGTATGCGGCACTTCCGCTAAGCGAAAAAAGCGGAACGGAAATGTGCAAATGAGTGCGCCTTGAATATCTTAAGCAGGCCATGGATACTCCAAGTTCCCTTTCTCCCATTTCCTCCCCACTGTCATCTCAATTATTGTTTTGTTTTTGCCGGAAAAGATGACAAGCTGGGAAAAAATGACAATTTAGCCTCCCAGTTGCCGTTTTTGTACTGTTTCGCCTAATTGGAAAACTATATGCAGACAGCGAGAAGTAGCAGCAGACTGCTGAATATGCCAGAATAAAATGGGGCAGTAAAAGTGGTACGCAAATGCCGCTGAACTTAAAGCGAAACACAAAGTCAGTAAAAGATATGAATGAGCTCGATTGGCGATATGAAAATAGAGGAAACTAAGAGAAAGGAAACTAGAGAGAAACTAATGAAAACTAACTGCATTTGAAACTAAATATATATCAAAATGTGCACTGTGAAATCAGCTAATGTAAAGTTGGTGCACAATCGACAAACATTGAAGCTATTTTCCATTTGAAACATTTGCAATCAGCAAACAACCTTTAACCCTTGACCCACACATTGGGCATCAATTACCAACGCTTCGGCCGGAATAATGGGTAATGGGATACCTTTCTCAAATGCGGCAGCTGTAATTAGATTTAATTTTCGACTAGGATGTGAAAAACAATATGTAAATAGCTATGGCCCAGCATCAAAAGGCCCAGTGGGATTAATTTAAATGGTCAAAGCCTTGCTATCAGATGAATCCGGTTACCCGTAATTTGAACACTTTCGATTGATTGAGCACACGGATTTCAAAACAGTCATTATAGGATTTACCCTTCTTCAACTTTCCATCGCGTTAAAGTCAATTCACACACAACTCATCTGGGTTGGGGTTCGAAAATCTTGTGTGAGAGACATGTGGAAAAGTCCAACTTTGACCGCAGAAAACGCGTTTCCATTTCCGACTTCTGTGATGAATGACAACAAGGAGTGTGCATCATCCATCAGAGCCTGGCGAAAAGTCGAGCTTTTCGCCATGTGTGTGCTCGGGAGGTTGGGAAAATTGAAAAATGCATTACAATTAGTCGACGCTACTAGATTGTCCAGACCGAAATGGCGTTCTCCCCTCATCCAACGCATGGTTCTGATCCTTGGAGGATTTGAGGTTGGAGGTTTTGTGCGATAATTTGACAATTATCACCCTCTAAAAAGTTTTTGTTTGTGACAGCCAGAAAAGGTAATGTCAACAGCAGGGTGGACAACGAGGGTCTTATTGGAAAGGTGGACAGATAAGCTTTGGCATGTATTGAACTTTTGTATCTCATATCATTTTATCTGGGTCCCACCCTGTTTTTGTTAAATTGGGCGGAGTGGCTATACCTATTAATACAAATTTAAATACTTAATACTTGTTATTTTAATTATATCACACATAAAATAATATTTATCTGGAAATACAAAAAAACTACTGACTTCTTTAACATTTTACCAGTTCTGTAAATATTCCGCAATAATTATCATTCCTATTTGCGAAGGGTATCTCCCATTTCACCCACTTAATACTCTAATAACTCCCTACTTTTTTTGAGCGCAATCTGTGCGAAACTTTATTAGCTCGACCAGCTGTCACACGGCGACCTTTATCACATTAAAACAGGCGCAGGAAAATACAAAGAAAATAGGCGAAAATCTCGTTATCCCAGCGGTGAGGGAAACACTTGCCAGAGACCAAAAAATCTTGCCCACCTTTCACCTACAAATTTTACTTTATATAGACAGACCCTTTCTCGCCCTCTCGCTTCCCCTAATTGATCAAAGAAACGAAGCGGCTTCTAAAATGGAGAAAAGAAAACTTCTCGAAACTTGCCTCAACAATTTTCACGCCAACTTAAAGCCGCTTACAAGTGAACTGAGAATCAAGAATCGAGGAACGAACACAGAAGTTCAGAGGGAATCTTTCTGGTTGAGTGGACTTGAGGGCGTGCACTTCCTCATCTCGGCTACCTTTAAGGCATTTTCCCCATCGTCTTGTTTTTTGGCCAACTTGCCTGCTGCGCGCTCATTAAGATGCATTGCAATCTGTGTGTGCAATATGATTTTACCTGGCGATGATGATAATAAACGGCAAAGTTTTTCCACAACTTGAGTTGATTATTATGCGCCGACAAACTTGGAATTGTTAATGCGTGTTAAAGATTTTGCATTAATTATCTGAGCGTGGCGGCGTCGGTGTTATTTAGTGGGAAAACTTTAATTAAGTCATTATGCAATTGTGGATTTCGCATTGCGCATACGCCGCGTGTGTCGAGGACGAATGTTGACTAAGAATCGCTGCGTATATGCAAACTAATTAAAACGAGCAAAAGTTGACTTTTTCAACAGTTTGGCGCGGTGAAAAGTAATTTATTTCAGGAGCTCGGATAACTTTTTTTTAAATCTAAATAACTAAATAAAAAACTAAAGATCCAACTAAAAATATATCTTTTTGAGTATAAACATTAGACGATTTTAATTAAAAAATGTTTTTTCTCAAAAAAAAAAGATTAAAGCTCCTACCTCCTATTCAAAAATATAAAAATAATCATAAAATGAAGGCGAAAAAACAAACTAATAAAATCACAAACAAAACAAATTGAAATACCATAAATGCTGATACACGCAACCAAATACCAATTGCAAAGCAGAGGAAAAACAAAAACTTTTGCCACAAATGCCATAAAATGCCAGATACTGCAAAACTTGCGTGGCTGCAAAATTTTATGGCCTCATCGAAAGTTGAACTCTGTCCCGAGGCCTTTGATTCCTGTCGAGCTTGATTTCCTCGAAAAAACTTTGACTTCCAGATGATGATTTAATTGAGAGTGCAGGTGATGGAAGAAGTCCTTAAAGTGTTTTCCGAAAGCCAAACACAAATGCTCCCTGCCGTTATCCTTTTGTGTGTGTCCCTGCCCCCGACTCCACAACTCCCCGACTAGTTCGCATTGTCAGCGTTCAGACAATTGAGCTCAAGTGTTGCCACTTGGATTGGAGTCCCCTTGGCACCGGCCTCATAACAAGTATAAATGTCCTGCAGAATGTCCTGCGACCACGGCAAGGGAGAAAACGTGGGAAGCCAGGGAACTGGCTTCGTTGTGAGGCGGACAATAAAAAAAGCTGGGCCAAAAGTTTCCTTAGATAAGCCCAAGCACGTGTCTCTGAAATTCATATAACGCATACGCGGCGAGGGCCGCCACATTTCTTGTTTCGCAGTTCGTTGGTCCAGAACTAGCGCCTAAGTATTCCACTCAGCATTAGGTTAAGCTATACAAATGATGTTTATTTTCAAACATATTTAGTTTTTTCAATTTACAAAACGACTAAATTTAGAGTAGTACACATTTGGTCAAATGTATTATTGATTAACCGGAATAAGACCAAGACCTGCCAGTCTTTAATTCGTTTTCCTTTTGTCTGAAAGCAAACACAAGCTCCATTTGCCAAGTAGCATTGCTTACTTTTCTCTATTATTACCACTATGATGGTAAGGGTGCTTATTGTCCTTGGCTTCCCGACTTCCCGACTTCCTGGCAGTCACAATGCCAGGAGTGCAATTGTTGGGAGCGGCATCATCTTCGTTTTATCGCACACCCACGGCCACGTCCTCGACTCTCGTTTAACTTTCGACCTCCTTGCAGCCGGCAGGACAAAGCCTTGCAAGTGTTACTTCTATTTCTACTTGTTTTTGTGACCCACAATTGAGTCCCATAACTCATAAAAGTTTGTAATCAAAATAGCTGAAGAGCTAATTGAGTTTGCTGTGTACGAAAATTGAGCTTCCTTTCTTTTAGTCGATTTTGCGCAGAGACGGGGTGAGAAAATTATTATCAGCACTTGGCCAGCTGCTTTAAAAACCTGGCCAACTGGCAACAAATTAGCAAAAAGCTTTTGCCAAGGACAAGCAAAGGATTGGATATGAAAAGCCCGGCAGGCACATTCACGTGTATATTTTATTGAACCGCCTGTGATTTTACCAGCACATTGGGCAGTAAATTCTCCAGCAGTTCACTGATTGCCACACGAAGTGTGCTGGGCGAAGTCAGGACATTGAGGTCAGCTTCTGCAAACACGCACCCAAAAGCCAAATCAAGTCGAGCTGACTTGGCCCGAGCCACCGTCCACCGTCCACAATCCACCTTCCCTCGATGGCTTTCTTTTCTCTCCTATCGTCCTTGTGCACTATCAGCAGGAAAAACCCATGGCCTGTGTGGACTGGGTCCTGTGTGGGCTGGGATAATGAAATAAGCCACAACAGTAACGGCTCCTCGAACATATTGAGTGGAAGCTGCACAAACAAATGAACTAAATGTGAACACGTAAGGTAAATAGCGAGTGCCAAGGATGGAAGAAGTAAAAGAAGGATGGGCCTTGCTCTTAATTCAGCCTTTAATCCAATAAACTCAGCAGTGAACAAAGCAAAGGAAATTAAGAAAAAATGTTTTTGGGTTTTAATTTTAGCTGAAGACATCTGTGTTTTTTGATTAAAACCTTTGTGCAAATTTACAAGCAATATTATTTCCATAGTTAGAGCTAACCAATATTTTGTACTCGCAACTGAAATTCCCAAACCAAAGTGCAATTAATCAGTGAGACGTGCCTCGCCCACATTCATGTGCGTGCTGCACACGAAATGTTGATAAAAATGTGCACTGCCACTTGCAGCGTGTTGCGAGATTGTTGACTCGCTTTTATTTATATAATTTTTTGTTGCCAGTTGTTTTTGCGAGCATTTTTGCAGCCACATTCCCACAATGCAGCAACTATTTGGATATTTTTTGTTTCTTTTCGCTCTCTGGGTATTTGTTAAATGCTCAGAGTTTTTGCGCAAATTGTTTGAACAAACTGTCACCAAATGACAATGCGGCGGCTGATGATGATGGCATGAGAGGAAGAGGATGGCCCTCGTCCTTGTTGTGAGTGTTGCGATTGGTCACTTGTGAAGGGGCAGGAAACACATTCGGCACTTTTGGCATTTTTTGTAAGTAATTAAGTGAGTGGCAGGACACATTTTTGCTCATTTTAAGTAGAACTTTCTGTGCTAAGTAGATTGCAATTGCAATTTTTAATGTCAAAATATGTGAGCCTGGTGTGTAGTGTAAAATTGCGCGCTTTAATTTAAAGGACCCTAAATAGTGGGAAGAAACATACTTTATATATGTACTCGCACTTGTATATCGAAAGGTTTTAGTGCTGCCGCCTTGCGCAAACTGAAAACTGCAACGAAGCATGGCAAGGGGCAGATAAGCTGCATCTTATGCAAATGTAATTAAAATGCAACAGAGAGCGCTGTTTTACAATATTTTATGCTATTTCGCCAGCTTTATATTTTTTGCCCTTCTTGTTGTTGCTTAGGATGAAGCTGGCTTAGCGACACAGTCGTCCGTCTCTTTCACGCCGCACTCGCTATCTCGTGTTGGCCATTCCGGTTAAATGAAAATGAGCGTTGTTTTCTATTTATTTCTGAAGCGATAATTAAAACAAATAAAAGTTAATGAAATACAGCTGAGAATGGCAAAAGCTCCCCCCTGGCACACCATAAATGTAGTCGTGCAACTGCCGGAAAACATAGACGTTAGTGAAAACCCAATCCCTCAGTCCGAACTAATTGGGTCGCAAAACAAACAAACCCAGACTTAAGCGGTGGAAAAGGTGAATCGGTGAATCAGAAATCGTTCTTACAAAGCCAGAGCCAAAGCTCTCTTTCTTTTTCGCACTTTTAATCTGATTACGTGGCAGTTTTTCCATCCTGCCCTATCCTGGCAGTGGAATTTCCCGCTTTCCTGCTTTTCATTGTCACTTTTGTTACCATTGTTGTCATTGTCGCTCACGTCAAGCTCAGATTATGCAACTCAGGAATAATCCCTGCTTTGCCTCTGATTTACCAAACATGACGAGTTGGAAAAAGCAATAGGAAAGAAAACCAGTACCTGATAATTGAAACAAATGTGTAAATAAAAAACCCGGTTTAGACCCGCTTTATGTGGCGGAAAATTTAATTTGCGACACAAAAGCATAAAATCTAACACCACAAAGAGTCTCTAATGTCAAGTGCAGACTTCCTGATGTTAAACAAACATGTTTTATGTTATTCAAAGACACATAATGGAAATTCATTTCACTGAAGCTGTATTAAGCTGTAATTACACTCAATACTAAGGTTTTTGTTTTGCAAACTGAAGTTAGTATAATAAGTAGCTAAGTCCCTATTTCTTTAAGATGTTGCAAGTCATTGAAATTGCCTGCGAATATATACTAATATGCAAACAAATAAACCCATATTTGTAGCAACTGGGATGATTTTAATATCTTTGAAGGGTTTGGTCAAAAATTTAGATATTAAGAGAGCAGCCATTATATTCGTAAGCTCAATGCTTTTTGATCTGTTAATAAATCCAATTTCCCCTTCTTACGTTTGATTGCAGGTAAGCAAATAGCACTTCCTATCGCAACTCCTCTATAAAAACCGCACCCAGGTAAGGTTGGTACTTCGTTTGACCGCATCGAGCAGAAACTTTAATTACTTTGGCGCTAAAGTTCGGTGAAGTTAACTTTATGTGCAATCCCCTTCAACTTTAAGCAGCTTATAAAGAAAACAACGAGCGTAAAGGGAAGTGAAGGAAAGCCGGAAACTTTCATGTGCTAGGGTCAATAAAACACAATGGAAACGAAACGAACTACCGATAGTTGCAAGGAATACAGAATTCCTAAAAATATGCATGACTGTTGTGGGAACACTCGCACACAAAAATAGCAAGTATATTTGTGTTCTGGCCTTGCCACAGGAAAATGTAACACACACAGTAAGGACCCAATTCTGAAAACATTGCGCATACGCTAGGTGGTGCAGTACCCGATGCTGACACTTTAATTTTTACGCAAAACTGAACGGTCAACGGATGGAAATGGAAATCTAAACATTTCACATACATATCTTGCATTTCCATTTCCGCGACCAGAACTGCCTATGAAATATATAAACCCAACAACAGCTAGTGAGATCAAATATGAAAAACAAATATTTTGGAGCCGACTAACTAGCATCTGAGCGCCATGCGCCCTATTGTTTCAGTTACACAAATAATTTCATTGCACATATTTGAAACAAACTCGAAATGGGAATGGGAATGGGAATGGAAATGGGAATTGGTAGATGAATAGAGAAACATTATATCTATAAATCCGTGTGGCCCAGATAAGCCATGTTTCCGTTGCCAAGGAATTTTGGTTTGTCATTGGAATGGTTTGCCATATTCATACGAAACGAATATTCTTCTATTTGAATTGCATATTTGAGTTTGGATTTATGTTGAAAAAAACAGTTGACTCACAGGGACATCCCCCGCAAATAGTTAGCGCAAATAAAGGTTAAACAGGTGCTTCTTAGTTCTATTGAAGTTCAAGTTGCTTATTTTAAGTTATTGGATCCGGGTATTTAGATAACTCCAACTTAAATACAACTGCTGAGGTGGCGACCCAACATAAACCAGAAATTGTAGACGCAACAAACATTGTGTAATACGGCTCCGACCGCAAGGACATAAACAATATTTATAGTTAGTTGGCCGATGTAGATACAGGAGAAGCCTTCGTCGCACCAACAATGAATTTGCGACCATAAAAGCCAAAACATTGTTCGTTCGCAGCACCAGCTGCCAGTGGAAAGTAACAGTGCCACACAGACAGGACCCGAGTCTGGAGACGTTTTATGAACACTCCGCACACATCCTGCATCCCACAGACCGCATAGGATATCCTTCATACATGTACACCGATGTGTCCCCATCGATGGCTTCACCCCTGCCATATTCCATCTCCATTTGAAGCACATTTCAATGGTTTTTATGGCAAGAACATCAATCAAATGGAAAATATTATTGACAAAACATGCGCACGACATTGTTGATGTGATTTCTCGCAAAAAGTGAAGTAAATATAAGCGTGCACTAGAAAAAAAATCAGGAAAATTAAATTGCATAATATGTTATACTTATTATTGGTATACAGCGAATGCCTTTATGCAGTCCCACACTAAAATGAAACTCTCATAAAATCCAACTGCAGTGCTAGCTTGGGGCTCCAAAACTATGTTTCTAAAAGATCAAAATTAATAAATTCAGGTTTTTTGAGAAGTGTATGCATTCAGTACAATCGCGCCACATAAATAGAGAGAAAACGTCTAGAGTAAAATAAGCAATTTGCGGACGTGCCGCCGCAAAACTAGGCAACAATTTAAATCGTATCGCAGTGAAATAGTTTGATAAATTGCTGCAAAAAATTGATTGATGCCGGGGATTGATGCTGCCTTCTTCGTGCTTCGTCCTTCGTCCTGCCTTATTTGTGGAAAAACTCGAAACCACGAGGCGTTGGCGGTGTCACTCCAGCGACAAGTGTCGATAAGTCACGCGTGACTCTGGTCTCGCATGCCTGGAATGGCATAAATCAATGTAATTAATTTGAGTTTATCAAACTCCGAATGCCGTCCTTAGCATGGCCAGCCACTCGATGCCTAATGGCCGTTCGAGCAGGATAATTATCTCCATTTGTGTATACAATGCCGAACCGTCTGAGATGTTATTGCTGTCTGATGTTATTGGTGTCTCTCATTACCGACAGACATTCGCCATTGAGACTCGAGAGAAAACTGAAGAGCTGCTACGCTGGCTTGACAAAGAGCCCAGCCAGTAATTTTTATTAATGGCCTTCTAATTTGTTGGGCACTTTTCTCCATTTTTCCCCTCTGGATCTTAGTTCATTGTCTGAGGTTCGACAGCCTTTAAAGTATTCACCGTGGCCATCAACTTAAATTGGTTTATTTCGTCAGGCCGCGTCCACCTGTCGCTTTTGCTCGGAATACTTGGTGAAAACTCTGGAATATTCTTGGACGGTTGCGCTGAAAGTTTCGCTCGAGAGATACAATTTAATGCTTCACTGCGATGCGGTGGAAAACTCATTTACCTCGGAAAGAGACTTCTGAATGCGAGGCACGCATTTCGGCCAACTACTCGCTTTTCCGCTCCCCCTTTTGCGGGATAGTGTAGCCAATCATTGGGCATATTGAGCATATGCCGTGATAGAGGGAACGGGCTAAAATGCTCGACATGTTTACACCGTTCGATTGGCAAGCTGTGGATGCTATTAAAAGTTTGGCCAAAGTTGCGCACATAATTTAAACTATGACACGAGGGCCGCAACTTCCACCGCTGTCCTTTCAGGATGATTAGTCGTCCCTTGGCCCGAAAGGCAGCAGGTGCACTGGCAAGTTTCCAGTGATATAGCACTTTGTCCACTTGACGTAGTTTAGCGACACTTGAGAGCTTTGTGGGAACACTGGGAATAAAGTTGTTCAAGAAAAAACAGATTTTAAGCCTGAAAACTGAAATATACCAACTTGAAATTTATCATTTATTACTCCTTTCAAAAAAGGAAATAAAATGTTCGCTCTTTCTGAAATTGTTGAATCTTTAAACTCTAAAATTCGTCTCTAGATATCTGAATATAAAAGGTTTTTGCTTTTAGAAGGTGAATTTCTGTACCATGTACATTTTCCCAGAGTGTTTAAAAGTTCTAGCTGATTTTTCTTAAACTCCATTGACAGCTGGCGAAGTTTTCTGGCAGTCAATTTGCGATGTCGAACTGTCGAAACTGAAACGAATCCCGCTCGAGTGGCGACAACTGGCAATAGTGAGGGTACCACTCTGGTCCCCCAAATGGCTAACCCATTTTGGCCATTCATTATGCAAAAGCTGCTTCTGTTGTCGGCATAAATTCGCCGGGGACCGAGACCAGCACCAGCATAAACAAGTCAAGTGCAAGAACAGGGTCACTAGTTTTTGGTCAGAACAGAATTATGGCCATTTGGTAATTGTACAATCGTATGCAGCAGATACAGATACTCGTACAACTGCAATGACAACTGTTCCGGGGGCGGGAACACGACTCTGGGCCCATCTTTGGGCCAACTGTCATCAGCAAAGGGAGAAATGTTTCTTATTCTCACTTTCCTTCTGCTGGCCACAAAAACCGCAACAGGCCCCCAGGAAAACTCGTTTGCCTCTTGTCGCCAGCATCGTTGGTCTGCCTGCCCAAAATGTTATTTCGGTCCATTGCTATTTTGTATTCAGTTTGGTGTTTCAATTTCTTAAAGAGAATGTGAAGGGGATTTTTCACGGAACAATTTATCATCCACCTGGGTCCAATATATATACTTCGTATTATTCTTTATCAATTAATGTCCTGCCAAATTTTGGGTTCATAAATTAGCTGTTAGTACGTGACAGCATTTTCTTGTTGACTTTCCGGGGACCGGAGTTGGAGTTGCCTGGTCTGTCAATTGATTTTAATGGCTTTTTTGTGGCTGTGCCTGAAGGCTGACTGCCTGACTGGCATTTAAACTAATTAAAAAGTGCCCTGGAATCTTTTCGGGGGCGCAAATTAGTCGGTAATTGGTAAAAGTGTGAACACACAAAATTTGGTGATGTGAAAAAGAAAAACCTCAATGACCACAAACAGGACAATCATATACACATGACACTGGCAGGCCCACAAATATCCGAATGAACCGCAGAAACATTGTTGAAGACCTCGCATGTGGTGCATTTATATTTATACTTCTTTTTTGAATCCAAGGACGAAGGACGAACAGCACGGAACAGCTGCCAGTCAGTGGGGCAGACAGGAAAACTGACAGACAGGCAACCAACCACAATCATAAAAAAATCAGCAGCTGCAGCAGCCAAGCGACAAAATGCAGTTGAACAAGTTTTTACGAGCTGGGGCTTAAGAATTGCAATAAAATATTTTTGCAACAATTTAGATGCCACAGTTTCCCCTTCGCTGGCATTAGCTTCGGACATGCAGTTAGCTCTTCTTTATAGCCCGGCCACATTAAGCTCCATTAATGGCCCATACCCCATACCACATACGCCATACACCACAAGCGGATGCGGATGCGGATGGTCAGTGATTTCCTTTTATATCGTACATTGTGTTGCCTTTGCAACAGCGGCGATCATAAAACGAAATGGGTAGGGGAAAACTGCATCGGCCAATTAGTTTTTACCTTAGGTAAGCAAGGAAACTGATACAGTTCACACAGCGCAGAACGCAAGGAATTGGAAATTGAATAGCATTAAATTTCAAAAATGAGTTTTATAAATATTTTACTATATCTTGAAAGTTTCTTCGTAACTTAAAGTCCCGATGCTAAAGGAATCCTTATATACAAGTAGGTATTTTTCCCGACTCCTGTAATTGTTTATTTTCCTTCTTTCATTGTGCTGTTTAATATCGTTAAAATTCATTCAAGTGCGAAACTCGTCGATAAACTTTGCTCGCCAAAGAAGCGCAAAGCGAAAAAATGGAATGGGTGCCCGGAAAAACTGTTAAGGAAAGCTGGGGAAAAATATGGCGTCTTTGATTTTGACATTGTGCCACATCACGTAGTGCATATACATATATAAATATGTTTGGGTGGCGGAATGCCTGAACAAGCGAAAATAGCGCATAAATTTATGACACTCGAATTGGAAGGGGGCGTGGCATGTGGCATTTGTGCAGCTAAGCGTGGCAGCTTTTCGGGGGCAAGAAAAAAAAAGAAGAAATATCCATATTTATTGAACACTATTTATTCGGCAAAGAGAAAGCGAATGTGACACATTTTCCCCGAGTTAAATATGTGATAAAGATGACTTTGATTTCGCCACTCGGCTGCAGTTAACCCAAATTGCTTCAATGTCAGCTCTTAAGGCTGCACAAAGGACTTGAGATCCTGGAGGAACAGGAACGCCCAACCTCTCCAAACCCAAAGGGGAATCCCCAGCAGCTGTCCAAACATTGCACACACAATTCACCATCAAACTCGTTGTGTGTCAGTGGGCGAGTGTGTGTCAGAAAGCTGGAAAGCTCAATGGGATATCTTCTATTTGATTCCGAGTTAGTTTATGGGAGTGCGGTCGGGTTGAAGAATGCAATAAAATTGGTGTTAGATAAATAGATAAAGTATTTCAAGGGCTGGGCTTCTCCTCGTAAGCCGATAAGGGCGAAAGGATAAAAGCTTTCCAAAATGGGTTAACTTTTGACTTGGCCTCGGGTGTTTTCGTTATTGTAAAATGTTTCACCCCGTACATTATATTTCGCTTATATTGCGCTTTAAATTCCACACATCCCGGCAATGTGCTTAATAAAAACTCATAAAATTTCATTTATCCGAGCACGAGGAACTCAAAGAAGTGGATGGCATGCGGAAAAAATCTGCGCCAAAAATATATATGAGGCAACATGAAATATTTATATGTTAAGCATCAGCAATCAATATATATTGTGTTTGGTATTGTTCCGCGGAAGCTCACCTCATCTGCATACAGGCAAATTGATTTTTGACGTTAAAAAGTCAGGCAGAAATTACGGCGAAAATTAAATGAAAATCTTTGTAAAATCGTATAAATTTGCAGAATTTGCACACACTCAAGGGTTGCAGTTTTCACACCTATTAATTATAGAGAAGTCACTCAATTGAGGAGTATAGAACTTACGTTCAGGTTTCGAAGCAACTGTATACAATTTCCGTTTTGATGTCGAGTGATTATTTTTAATGATGTATCTCGGTTAATTAAAGCATGCTGGGTAAAACAAAAATCCTTTGAGTATTCAGAAAGAACGAGTAATGGGAATACAAAAATTTTCATCTTGCAAATGCAGGGTCTTTGACTAAAGCATTAATGTTGATAAATACGCTGTATACTCGTATTATTTGCATTTAATAGCAGCCTAGCAACAGGGTTTTGCCAAGTTTTAATTAAAATGTCGTCACATAGAAAGCAAGCCACAGTCGAGTTGGCAATTAGCAATGTTTTGCAATAAATTTAATTCAAAATTGGTCACAAACATTTGCTAATTTAAGCGCCACGGTGGGATTGCACGGGATTGCAAGGGCAAGGAACTTATCACACATACGCCATGTGAGCCCGGCTGCAATGGGAGTTGTCAACCTGCAGCGCCAGCAAATGTGCATAATTCTTGCACACAGATAGTGCCCAGTCAAGGCAGCTAAATTATAAACCGAAACACAAACACGCAGGCACAAGGGAAAGTTTCCTGTGTTGTCCTTCTCAGGATTGCTAAGCAAATTGATAAACAGAAACATTTGTGTCGAGCTCCTATTAAACTGAGAGAAAATATCGCAAAGTGTGAATGTTAGTTTCATCAAAATAGTTTTAGATACACTTTTATATATATATAGATGAATGCATTTAAGTAGTACAATTGGGGATTCCTTGTGAAATTAAAATTGAATTTAATTTCATGTTTGCTGGCCCAAATTTCCCCTGTGCAGCACGCAAGTCCTAAATGGGCTGCTAAGCGGCAAAAGTTTGGTCGCATCTGTTGCCATAGATTTGTGTGTACTCTTCAGGTTTTCGTTTGGTCCAATGGTCTTTGCATTTATTTAATTAAAACGCACTGGCTCTGTCCAGCGTTGTTATTGCTGCAATTATACATGATATATGTAATTTACTGCCTGCCTGACATCTCTGCTCAGTGATATGTCTCATTGTCACTGGCTTTGTTTGTCCATTGTCCATCCCTCCGCCCACAACTACGAGATTGTACTCCACTTGGAGTTTTCCTTGCTCTATTTACCCGACCTGGCATACTAAATCACCTGAATACTCGGATGCAAATCGGGCAGAATGGGAGGTCTTTTTTGGGATAATTTGAATTTAATTTGAGTGAATTCGTAGCAATTTCAGCAGCCACAATAGGTGTTGTCTAACATTGCAGAGGTAATAATAGTTAATTATGCGATTGAATACTCAAGACAAGAGGCTTAAATGGGCTGAATATGAAATGCCGCTCGAATTCATTTGCGACCGCATTACTGCTCACTCAATTCTGTGTCTGTGATCAAATGTAAAATCCATGAATATCAAATAAATTACATCATCGCACATGCAAATAAAAATCGGAAGTTCAAAATATCCCAGGCTGCTTAGTATGCGAAGCGCGTTTGAATCTCCCACGCATGAAAAGCAATGAAAATAGGGGATCTAGCCTTAAATAAAAGACAAACAAATTGTTGGTCGCCCCAATAAGAGGCGTCAAATTGTTGCTCCGTCTGGTTCCTCTGGCAGAGGAAAAGTTTTCCTCATTGTGTTTAGTACGTGATAATTGCGAAGTACCAACCGTTCCCGAGTGTCAAATTGAAAACGAGAAATTTAACCGAGCGAAATGGTGTTCTTTCCGCCCTCCGCTATTCTGCTCTTCTGCCCACCACAGTCACCAAATTCATACGCATTGGCATCGCCGATAAAAACGATAACCCGCCCTATTTCGACAAATCGCTGTACGAGGCCGAAGTGGACGAGAACGAGGACATTCAGCATACAGTGCTCACTGTAACGGCCAAGGATCACGACGAGTGTAAGTAGAGGGCCCGCTGGATGGCCCCGAAAAAATGCTCCCAGAATTCCGCAATTATTATCTTACACACACATTTTTCTCTCCCCATTTTGCTTCTTTTCCTGAATTCGTCCTTCGCCCACAGCCTCACGTATCCGCTATGAAATTACAAGCGGCAACATTGGCGGCGCTTTTGCGGTTAAAAATATGACGGGTGCCATTTATGTAGCTGGCGCTTTAGATTACGAAACTCGACGCCGGGTAAGTAAAAAACCAGAAAGCAGAAAAAATGGAAATACAGAACCCGCGTTCACAAAAAATGAAAAATGCAAAGTGGAAGCCCGTAGAGGACTCCTCTGTAATCGACAAACGTTCTTTCGCAGCTCAGATATATTTATGGCATAAGCGTTGCGGGCTTAGTCAACTGTGAGATTTGTTTATGTCATTGGAAAGCTGAGAATACATAGGGCCAGCAGGGATTACAACATAACATTCCCGCAGAAGTACAATTATTTTTTCTTAAAGCTTCAAGAGCACGAGTTTATTTTACTGAACGGCAGGAAAGAGTCAATTGAAGTCTTTATGGAGAAAGTTTAAAAAGGTGCCTAGAATAGGGACAAGAAAACTCCTTTTCACTTCCCAACCGGGCATTAAGGCCATTCTAATCTTGACCAACTATAAAATTCATTAAGAAACTCGCTCCCGCTCTCCCTTTGAATTTCAATTTACACGCTTCGCACTCCGCGAGGCTGCTAAAATATTTAAAAGTTCAAACAAGTTTTGTTACACGAGCTGCGGTCGAAAAGACAAATACCAAAGGCAAGAACGTGGATGGCCAACCATTAATTGAATTGCAATTCGAACAATTGGCCAAGTGCAAACGCAGTCAGTCATCCAATTTTCGTGTCTTTAATTGAACGCGGCTAGGGAAACTTTCTCCAACGAAACGAAACAATATTTCGATTTATTCAGCAAAGTATTGAAATTGGAACTTAATATAGAGGAGCTTAATATTAGTAAGAAAATGTTCTAAGTTGTAAGCAGTGTTATACGTAGACATAGGAATGTATTGAATAGTTAAAAGATCTAAGATCACGTTTTAAGTATTGAAAATCCCATCGATGCGTACAAATAATGCGTTCTTCTCTGTGCGTTCAGTATGAACTTCGCTTGGCCGCCTCCGACAATTTGAAGGAGAACTACACCACCGTGATTATCCATGTCAAGGATGTCAATGATAATCCCCCCGTGTTTGAGCGACCCACTTATCGTACCCAGATTACCGAAGAGGACGATCGCAATTTGCCCAAACGCGTCTTGCAGGTCAATGAGTGAATCAAAATGAATCTAAAACCTAGCTCACAAGTTTTGTTTTGTTCAGTAGAGTTTTTATTCAGCTAGATATTATTGCATGTGTTAAGTTTTCCTTTTCAAGTTGTTCCCCGCCCCGAAACTGCCTGATCCACACTTTATTGCACAAAAGATACACTTAGAATGTTAGAGTGAAGTGTTTTTAGAACAAGCTACGTTTTAGGTAATTTGTTAGTTTTTATTTATCACTGCCAATATTTATTTTAATGATGTGAATCGCCTAAAACCATTTTCCCCCGTTTTTTCACGCAACAAATTGTTGACATGTTAAAGGCATTTACTGCTCTGCAATATTAATGAACTAAAATTAATGTTGGTTCATTTGAAAAGTATTTACAATGGCAAACCAATGTATTTTTTAAGTTCGAAAGAATGCCACATATTTGAAGCCATTTGCATGTTGTTCCATTCCCCGCTTTTTCGTTTGATTTAGGGCTAGTGAAAAAATATGACGAAAAGTAATTGAACAATTAAAAAATGCTGTCCATTTTAAAGTGGACATGGCCCGTAAAATGTGGCCTATAAAAAGCGTATAAAATTTATTTACCGAGTGCGCACACATAAAACATTTAAATTGCGGTTTACGGAAAAGTATGGTAATACTATTGATTTATCATTAACCGGGCTACGATAAATTATGTTTAAAACTGAAGATGACTTGAAAACATGTCGATTAACATACACACCTTCAAATGGCTATGCACTTTTTAATGCATAATTGAAAAAGTCAATTAATTTATCGCGATTTAATGAGTAGCAAGCGCGCCATTGAATGTGAAAAATGCAAATTTGCCGTCAAGTCAAGAGTGGAAAACCGTTTACAAGATATGCGCTAGATTCATCTTCCACTTTTGTAAATTGGCCAGCAAGCTTTCACATAGTTTTAATCAATAGTTTTATGTTCTCTTCGTAATTTATGTGCATTTTATATTTATTGTTTAATTTCGTTGTTTTACCAATTTTTTGTTCTCTTCCCTGCACCAATTTTGCGTTGGCCATATATTTTATTTAATGTTTGCATAAAGTACGAACTGAAATTGGTTGCCTCGGACAGTTTGAATGAAAATCAAACAACAATCGTCATAAATGTGCGCGACGTCAACGATCTCCCACCGCAATTCCCGCAGACATCCTACGAGCGAACTCTCGACGAGGGAATGACCAACACGCCCTTTACCATTATGCAGGTCGCTATATTATTTACCATCTACCATTTACCATTCCGAGTCCTGTACATAAAATCATACCGAACACGAGCATATATAGCATAAGGCAAACAAACAAAGCCGCTCCGCCACGTAACAATTAATTTAACCCAACAACCCAACAACCCGAAATCTCATTCAGTCTCATTTCCCATGTAAACTTTGTGTAAACCAGTAAACCAGCCATAATAATACGTAAACATAATGAATAATCTCCGCGAGCAAGGTGTAGTGTTCGAATTTATTAAAAGCCATTCAGCGGTAATTGTGTAAATTGAAACGACAATTCCACTGGGTATTAAGGTGCTCTATTAAGAGTACATAGCCTTGCATTTCAAATGCAAGCACAACAATTAGTGGGGTGACTTTATTTTGTTAGTAAAATAGACTTTTCCCCGCGGTCTTTAAAAGCATGCGTAAATATGGCGCATAGTTTTCGCATTTCCCATATTGCATTTTATTTATCGCACATGTGTGTTTTCCATTAGCCATTTGTGTTTGCTACCAAAAGCTGCTAATTAAATTCAATATGCTCTTTAAGTATTAATGCCACACTTTTGCACGATTAAGCTTGACCCGCTCAGATTTTGCGTTGTGGTTTTACCACGTTTCACTTGTGGCTAGCTGGCGTCCAACTAATTCAATTAAAATGGACATAGTTGGCGCTTAGAGCCAACAAAGAGAATTAAAATCAATCAGTCAGCACCTTTCTTTGTTTGTATTTACATTTTACTAACCATAACCATAGGCAAATAATATTTTATATTTACCATTGATTTTGCGCTCACTCACTTCTAACAACAATAATATTCACTGACCAAACCTAATACCTGAAAGCACTATGCAAACAAATCATAATCCATTGAAAAGCGGCTAAAAAAGTCAGAATGGTAATTAAAGTAAATAAATACCACTGAAAAGTACCATTGCAAAGTGAAAAAATAAGCGCACCTACACATCACATTTATCCAAACTAACCGAGGCATAAATTGTTTTGTTTTTAAGTAGTTTTTGCATGGCATGTTTATCTTATTTCCCAACTACTTAATTCGTACTTTTGCTTGTTTACCTTACGTTTTTCGATTTTTACTCCCCTTCCCCTGGCCCGACCTTTAATAATAAATATGTGTATTTATTTGGAATGCTGGATGAACAGGTTACGGCCACAGATGGCGACAAGGATCGTCCCCAGAACATCGTGTACTTCCTCACGGGCCAGGGCATTGATCCGGATAATCCAGCCAATAGCAAATTCGACATCAACCGCACCACCGGCGAAATATTCGTACTAAAGGTAAGTCATCAGCGAAAACAATGCCGCAATGCTTGGCTCTTAATTTAAGCATTAACAAATTGCCAATGAGCGCTGTGAAAAAGTGTTCGCATGCATAATAAATATATAAATAAAATGCGGTATTTAAAAATCCATGTTGGCCAAGGCCGCAGCTGGTCCGAAGCGGAAAATAATGGCGAATTTTCGAAATATGCTCTCTCTGATTAAGCCCCATCAATGTGCACTTAAGCCCGCCTCGAATCAATCGCAATCCCCACAAAATGCAAACGCGCGAATCTGTCTACGTGCTCATTATTTCACATTTAAGTTGCAGTTGCTGGACGAAGGGAGTCTCATTGCAGCTATTAAATAAAATGCTCGAATGGATTCCTCGAGGCAGAGGAAGTGACGGATGACCCTCAAGGTCTCGCGGATTTTAAAAGGGAATAAATAATTCATTTGAAATGGAAATACACTCAACAATTTACTCTGCCTCCAGCTGCTGCTCTTTAAATTGGCCCCTAAAAGCCGCAGCAATTTAAAGAAAATGAAAACTAATTACAAAATCACAATTGGAAATCCCACTGGCCACATGCGAGTTGGAAAATTTCACTCTATTCGTGTACTACTAGTGTAGTCCCAAAAACGCCAAAGTCAAATTAAATGAAATGAAATTCCCATGCGTCCAGCTCAAAATAAAATTAAACGAATAACACTCGTGCCGCACAATTCGGCCATTTTATTCCAAATACTATCTCTCCCGACGTGAATACAATTTTGTGAAAGTGGCGGGAGGAGAACTTGGGCTTGGTAAGGGATACCAAACAGCTGTACCGCATTTTTTCTGTGTATGTGACCCACTCACAACTAATCCCTTAAATTGAATATGTCATAACAATGCTGGCAAATTTGTCATGCAAATTAAAGCGATGACTACGCAGGGGTTGCGAGTACATATTTTTCTTTTATTCCGTAGTTAAGGGGTATTTCAGGTTGTTCTGCACTTTAGTCAAACCTAAAAGCATTTTGGTTACCAAAATGAGTTAAAGTTACTTAAAGTATATTAAATGTAATTTGAAATACGGAAACGTGTCCTTCGATGCATTCTAGTTAATATTTATTATTTAGCTGAATGCACTTGTGTCTCTTATCCGTTTTCATATAGACTTTAGCATATTTCTCCAGAGTATCCTTCGGTGTAATCCATCAACGCAATTATTTGTACACACAGTTTTTTGTTGCTGGCGCCTCGTACACAAATTTTTTACGACAAATCCAATGTCAGCGCCATGAAAGACTCCTCATGTTGTCGGTCCGCTGTGCCTGTCACATGTCGTCGGGGGTTAACGACGGTGGAGGGTTAAGGGGTCGTGGGGCTGCGATTTGCTAACAAGGGTTTGGGGCCATATCCAAGGGTTGCCGGCAGCAGCCAACAGATACAAAGTACTGATTAAAATCGCTTGCGCATTTTATTATTTGCATACGTACATATGTGGGGGTTAGGATGGGCATGGGATGAGGACTTAGGGCGCCCAGGTGGGACCGAAACCCATCACTCAGGCTGCTGTGAATGCATATCAAAGTCACAATCAACATCAGGGACAGGTACAGGCTTCCTCCCATGCCTTTTTGTGGCTTCCCCAACATTGTGTAAAGGGATAATTTCATGGGTTAAAGATGGCGTAGCTCTTAACCCACAACAATGTTATGCTATTGGGCGGGGCCAATGTTAATCGGTCTTGCGTTTATGACAGCTAAAATTACGCAAAGCCATAACAGCGCTTTACACTTTCACTCACACTTTTATTTCGATGCCTTTATAGCCTCTGGATCGCGATCAACCCAACGGACGCCCCCAGTGGCGTTTCACTGTATTCGCGCAGGACGAGGGCGGCGAAGGACTCGTGGGATATGCGGATGTCCAGGTCAATCTGAAGGACATCAACGATAATGCCCCCATCTTCCCGCAGGGCGTATACTTTGGCAACGTGACTGAGAACGGCACCGCCGGCATGGTGGTGATGACCATGACAGCCGTGGACTACGACGATCCCAACGAGGGCTCCAATGCCCGGCTGGTGTACTCCATTGAGAAGAACGTGATTGAGGAGGAGACGGGGTCGCCCATTTTCGAAATCGAGCCCGACACGGGTGTGATAAAGACCGCCGTGTGCTGTTTGGATCGCGAGAGAACTCCGGACTATTCGATACAGGTCGTGGCGATGGATGGCGGGGGGTTGAAGGGGACGGGGACGGCCTCCATACGGGTTAAGGATATCAACGACATGCCGCCGCAGTTCACGAAGGACGAATGGTTTACGGAAGTGGACGAAACGGATGGCACGGCCCTGCCGGAAATGCCCATTTTAACCGTGACCGTGCACGACGAAGACGAGACGAACAAGTTCCAGTACAAGGTTATCGACAACAGTGGCTATGGCGCCGATAAGTTCACCATGGTGCGGAACAACGACGGCACTGGTTCGCTGAAAATCGTACAGCCCCTGGACTACGAGGATCAGCTGCAGAGCAATGGCTTCCGCTTCCGCATCCAAGTGAACGATAAGGGCGAGGACAACGACAACGACAAATACCACGTGGCCTACTCGTGGGTGGTGGTCAAATTGAGGGACATCAACGACAACAAGCCGCACTTCGAACGGGCCAATGTGGAGGTGTCTGTATTCGAGGATACGAAAGTTGGCACCGAACTCGAGAAGTTTAAGGCCACCGATCCGGATCAGGGTGGCAAGAGTAAGGTGTCCTACTCCATCGATCGTTCCTCGGACCGTCAGCGCCAGTTTGCCATTAACCAGAATGGCTCCGTTACCATTCAACGTTCCCTGGACCGCGAAGTCGTTCCTCGTCATCAAGTTAAGATCCTGGCCATCGACGATGGATCACCACCGAAGACCGCCACTGCTACACTGACAGTCATCGTCCAGGATATCAACGATAATGCTCCAAAGTTCCTCAAGGACTACAGACCGGTTCTGCCCGAGCATGTCCCTCCTCGTAAAGTGGTTGAGATCCTGGCCACCGATGATGACGATCGCTCCAAGAGCAATGGCCCACCATTCCAGTTCCGTTTGGACCCCAGTGCGGATGACATCATCGGGCTTCCTTTAAGGTGGAACAAGATCAGAGTGAGTATTTCGTGTATTTATTTTTGAAAATCTTGACTCAACAGCTTAGCTTACAGTTGTTAGATCTTTTCAATGCAAAATGTTTTCTATGCATAAAATGCATAGTTTGTTTATAGAAGTGTTTACAATTCAATTATAAATTCATTCAAATTAATTTGCCCTTTAGCCAAAGTGTTATTTTCCTTGTGTCGTACTTCCAATCTTCCAATGATGTTTTAGGGGTCCAAATATAGTTACAGGCCAACACATTCCCTGCCTCAATGAAAAGTTATCCAAATATTTGGGTTAAAGCTTAAACAATGCTTTAGCGTAACTCGCTTAGTTATTTTTGAATTTTTTGTCATGTGCCCCTGCCTGTATTGAATATTTCCTGTTAACCTTTTCTTACTGAGCGGTCCGAAAAAGACTTGTGAGCGGTGCCACTAAAAGTTATCAATAGCATACAAATGCAATTACCTCGCAGAGGAAGTTCGAAATGAATAGCCAGGAATCTTTGGCCATAGAACGGAAACCGTAAACCACATGAAAATTTAAATAATATAAGCAAGGCAAACGCTGAGGATTCGCCCACCTGGGCGCCAAATAAAATGGCAAATGCACAAGTTTCCAATGAAATTACACCATGCAGAGTCCAGAGTCCAGAGTCTGCCGTAAAATCCAAACTCCATATGTATGCATCGCAGCTCCCCTCGCAAAGCCAAGAAGTGCAAAGAAGCAGAGAAAAAAGTGACCCAGCATTCACAATTTTTGTGGGTGGCAATCCAATTCTGATGCCCCAGCTGGGAAACGGAAAGGGCGGGCAAGTTTGGGGCTACGATTCTGTGACTTTATGCAAACGTTGGTTGGCCTGGGGAGCAGAAGAGGCAGAAGGCTTTCCAGACTCCTATTTGCATACAATTTGCCTAAAAACACACCATGGAGTGTCTTTAAAAATACATTTCAACTGTGCGTTCTCCGCCGGCTCTCCTGGGGTTTTGGTTTTCCCCTGCGGGGCAATAGTTTCCTTTCCTCCAGACTTCCAGTCCTAACACTTGTTGGCTCAAAGGCGTAATTACAACAAATGGGCTATTGCACAAGTTGCATTTGCAATCAGGTGGAAGGGAAAACGTGCTGGCTAATAAAAGAGCTTAGTTTTCGGGTTGGTTAGTTGTCAGAGCTCTTGGCTAACTGGCAAATGCCTTTGAAGTCCTGAATAGCTACTGGATTTGGGCTGGGCTTTGGGCACTTACATGACCGAGAATTGGTAGTTTATTCACCTGTAGGCACACGGTTTTTGAGGGAGTTAGACCTAAGGCTTTAGCATGGAGGACTTGAGGATATGTTTTCTAATCCATTATGAATTTACTTGCAACTTCCAGAGGGTGCCAATGGCGATGGCATGGCTGTGATATCCTCCCTGAGGTCCTTCGATCGCGAGCAGCAAAAGGAGTACATGATCCCCATTGTGATCAAGGATCATGGCTCACCAGCGATGACTGGAACCAGTACTTTGACCGTCATAATTGGCGATGTGAACGACAACAAAATGCAGCCTGGATCCAAGGACATCTTCGTGTACAACTACCAAGGACAATCGCCAGACACTCCGATTGGGCGGGTCTATGTCTACGATTTGGATGATTGGGATCTGCCCGACAAGAAGTTCTACTGGGAGGCCATGGAGCATCCTCGGTTCAAGTTGGATGAGGATTCCGGCATGGTAACGATGCGAGCAGGAACTCGCGAAGGACGGTATCATCTCAGGTTCAAGGTCTACGATCGGAAGCACACGCAGACCGATATACCAGCCAATGTCACGGTTACAGTGAGAGAAATTCCCCACGAAGCTGTTGTGAACTCGGGATCCGTGCGTCTATCAGGCATCTCAGATGAGGACTTCATTCGAGTCTGGAACTACAGAACACAGAGCATGAGTCGCTCGAAGATGGATCGTTTCAGGGATAAGCTGGCTGACCTGCTGAACACTGAGAGGGAAAATGTGGACATATTCAGTGTGCAGTTGAAGAGGAAGCATCCGCCTCTAACGGACGTTAGGTTCTCCGCACATGGATCTCCTTACTACAAGCCAGTTAGGCTAAACGGAATTGTGCTGATGCACCGCGAGGAGATCGAAAAGGACGTGGGCATCAACATCACCATGGTGGGCATCGACGAGTGTCTGTATGAGAACCAAATGTGCGAGGGCAGCTGCACGAACTCCCTGGAAATCAGTCCCCTGCCCTACATGGTGAACGCCAACAAAACTGCCCTGGTCGGTGTTCGTGTGGACACCATTGCCGACTGTACTTGTGGCGCTCGCAACTTCACCAAGCCCGAGTCCTGCCGAACCACACCCTGCCACAATGGTGGGCGTTGTGTGGACACCAGATTCGGTCCTCACTGCTCGTGTCCCGTGGGATACACGGGTCCCAGGTGCCAGCAAACCACTCGCAGTTTCCGTGGAAACGGTTGGGCCTGGTATCCTCCCCTGGAAATGTGCGACGAATCGCATTTAAGTCTGGAGTTTATTACCCGAAAGCCCGACGGCTTAATCATCTACAACGGTCCGATTGTTCCTCCAGAACGGGATGAGACGCTCATCTCCGATTTTATTGCCCTGGAATTGGAACGGGGTTATCCTAGACTGCTCATCGATTTCGGCTCGGGAACTTTGGAGCTGAGGGTGAAGACGAAGAAGACTTTGGACGACGGTGAATGGCACAGAATCGATCTGTTTTGGGACACCGAAAGCATTCGCATGGTGGTCGACTTCTGCAAGTCAGCAGAAATTGCAGAAATGGAGGACGGCACTCCGCCAGAATTCGATGACATGTCCTGCCAGGCGAGGGGACAAATCCCGCCATTCAACGAGTACCTCAATGTAAACGCTCCTCTGCAAGTGGGTGGCCTATACCGGGAACAGTTTGATCAGAGTCTCTACTTCTGGCACTACATGCCCACCGCGAAGGGTTTCGATGGGTGCATCAGAAACTTGGTGCATAACTCAAAGCTCTATGATCTAGCTCACCCTGGTCTTTCGCGAAACAGCGTCGCGGGTTGTCCGCAAACCGAGGAAGTGTGTGCTCAAACGGAAACCACAGCTCGGTGCTGGGAACACGGAAACTGTGTTGGGTCCTTGTCCGAAGCCCGTTGCCACTGTCGACCGGGATGGACAGGTCCTGCCTGCAATATTCCTACCATACCCACTACCTTCAAGGCCCAGAGCTATGTGAAATACGCTCTGAGTTTCGAGCCCGATCGATTCAGCACCCAAGTGCAGCTGAGATTCCGGACAAGAGAGGAGTACGGCGAACTTTTCCGGGTTAGCGATCAGCACAATCGGGAATATGGAATCCTGGAGATCAAGGATGGGCACCTGCACTTCCGTTACAATCTCAACTCACTGCGCACCGAGGAAAAGGATCTCTGGCTGAATGCCATAGTCGTGAATGATGGGCAGTGGCATGTGGTGAAGGTCAATCGGTATGGCTCAGCTGCTACCCTGGAATTGGATGGCGGAGAGGGTCGTCGCTACAACGAGACCTTTGAGTTCGTGGGACACCAGTGGCTGTTGGTGGACAAGCAAGAGGGCGTCTATGCGGGCGGAAAAGCCGAGTATACTGGAGTGAGAACTTTTGAGGTATACGCTGACTACCAGAAGAGCTGCCTCGATGATATACGGTAAGTGTCCAAATTAAATACTTCCTAATCAGTTATGTAAATTATGCTTACAAATTTCACGCTTTTGCTTATAATTTTCTGAAATATTTACAGTCTGGAGGGCAAACACCTGCCATTGCCACCGGCGATGAATGGCACTCAGTGGGGACAGGCCACCATGGCCAGGAATCTGGAGAAGGGTTGTCCCTCGAATAAGCCCTGCTCCAACGTGATCTGCCCCGATCCGTTCGAGTGCGTGGATCTGTGGAATGTCTACGAGTGCACGTGAGTTCCTTATCAGCTTACCTTTTCATCTTATAGAAAACCACCCACTGCTTTTCGTTTCTCATCAATCAAAAAGAAAAATTCATACCATTTAAATAAATTGACCGTTCGGACTGTACTTTCACATAACATTTACGAACCAACAAAAAAGGGTGAAACCTCAAATTTCCGTAAGACCAAACGGCGATAAAAAAAACCCAAAACCAATACCACAAAAAAGTTACAAAAAGGAAAACAAATCGCCAGCTCTTGCTCTTGATAAGCAAGCGCAGAGCTTACATTTGATAGGCTTAATCAATTAAAGGGGGGCACAAAACATGGGAGGATACACGGTAGGAGGAGCAGGGTCCGGAAAAAGCTAGCTGAAACAGCTCGTCAAAGGACCTCGTGCCGGAGATTCAGTTGAACACCATCCCACACGTTGAACACACATGGCACAAAAGTCAGTTAGTGATTGGCACTAAACGTTGCGTGACAAATCAATCGGCTTAGGCTTACGTTTCCGATTTCGCTTTGACTTCGAGTTGAAGTCGATTCGAGAATCCAGATCCAGATCCGGGAGCAAAGAGCATTTGTCCGGCTTGCAATGGTCCTTGTATGTACATATTCACGCTTTTGTTTTCTTACACACAGAGCAACAGCAACACAGCTTAGCACAGGTACTACTACTTTGCTTATCTTTGTTAACACACACACACAAACCACCCCACATACTTATCTGGCTTTAAGCTTTTGGCCAGGGGAAATAAGTCAATGTAAAACAGGGAAAAATACTGGGTGAGGCCACAGAATTAATTTGGGATTCTTAAATCACTTCATTGAGTGACTAACAGTATAGAGTTCTATCTATCTCTCTATCAACGATTTAAAGTGCCTTGATAATATTATTT
This sequence comes from Drosophila teissieri, assembly GCF_016746235.2. NCBI lineage: Eukaryota > Metazoa > Arthropoda > Insecta > Diptera > Drosophilidae > Drosophila > Drosophila teissieri. The sequence goes on from NC_053030.1 coordinate 7,059,253, forward strand.
GATATATGTATATTATATATCCTTACATTTGTTGTATTTCCTGAAAGTTTTACCTACGGTAAAAGAAAGTATAAGTGTAATTGAACTCTTATTCAACTGCGCGTAATTATCTGACACAACTTGGACTTGTCTCAAATAACATAAGTTAATTATCCATCACTCAATTGGAACATCCATTCGATATTTGCATTTTCGGTTGCCCAATTTCTTTTCCCATCTATCCGAACAACTCAATCCCAACTAATTAATAATAATAATTAAATACTGGTAATCAAAACCCGAATCGAATAGTTGCGGCGAAGGACGCATTATGTCGCCAGATTCCAAGGGCTGTATGGATCGCAACGAGTGCCTCGATATGCCCTGCATGAATGGTGCCACTTGCATCAATCTCGAGCCGCGACTCCGATATCGTTGCATATGTCCAGATGGATTTTGGGGCGAGAATTGCGAACTGGTGCAGGAGGGTCAGACCTTGAAACTCAGCATGGGCGCCCTGGCGGCGATTTTGGTCTGCCTTTTGATCATACTGAGTGAGCATCGAACCACAGAACCCAAACCCTCCGAAAATCAAAATACGAGTATATACTCGAAATATGCGACAACAACTTTTAGTTATAATCAAGCAATTAGTGCTTTAGCGAATGCTTAGCGTTTTAGTGTCTATGTTGTTACGTTTTTCAAAGTTAATTACCTAGTCGCAGTCATCCAATCAATTTCACGCAAATTCCATTTCATTTCACCATCAATTCGACATTTCAAAGGCTCCTATGCAGTGCACTTTGGTTTTATTTGATCATCTCATGCTCTATCATTTATAAATCCAATCATTCGGCATCAAAATCACGGATCACCGAATTTACCCTTAATGAAAATTTATATATCTGGCACACGGCTTTCAATATGTCCGCTCACATTTAACCCATTCAAAACGGCATTTCCATATTCATCAAACTATGCTTTCATTTCCATACTCCATACCATTTTGAATGTTTGTTTTTGGCACGTTTTCCGTTCAGCCTTCCACTCAATATGTCTAGTATTATTCCCTCTGTTTGTGTGTGTAAATATTTTATGTAACTAAATGAAGGTATGTACCGAATATTTAATGAATTTGTGACTTACTCTTTGCCGAGTATTGCATTTGAACGCCGACTCTGCAAAGTACACTGTCCATTTAGTTTTTGCGCTACCCTCTGCCAACTATTCGCCCCACACACTTAGCCTTAGCAAAATGCACTCAGCCAAGAGAATGAACAAGACCTGAAATGCCCTTCAGGTAAGTTAACAAATGTGCAGTCAGAGATACAAGTTGTCCATGAGGAGACAAGGGCAAGCCACCCGAAACCGAGCAAGAGCAATTGCAGTTGTTAGCTTTGGCATTTCGAGAAATCACGATGCTCCAAATCCGCCCACCTTATACGAGAATACATACAGAAAAAAAAAAAAAAACAGATAAATACAGACTGGGGAGGACAGGATGATCAGACAGCTCAAAGGAGCAGGTTGGAAAGTGGCACTAAGAAGCTGCCAGTTCCATTTCGGCAATGCCTCGCGAGGATTTACTACGTTTGCATTTGCTTTTTTCTCTATTTCTATTTCTCGATTTCCCAACTTAAATGCCGGGTACGTGTGTAAACAGCCAGAAAAATGCCAGTTTCAGGCTTAGAGCTCAGCTCCATTTATATGCCACCTTTGCTCAACGTTTAAAAGCAAACGCGGTTCACAAAGCGTACGGAAATTATTTCGTGACCGAGCCAACCAACATCAGCTGAAACTAAATGACGTAAAATATGGCTAACTTTGAAGACGAAAATTTCGCAAAAATTATCAAGTACCTTACTCACTTCTGATGGGCTTAAACTGCGCACTTGGGAGCAATCGAAGGCGAGGAGGAGCAGCCAAGAGTAAGAAAAAACTATCCCTGACTCAACTTTTCAACTGGCGCTGATTTAGTGTGAAAGTTTCTGGCTGCTTTTGAGGTATTTACTCTATCCTCGCCTTTTAAACTTGTTTGCTCCTTTTTTCCGCTTCCCTGGTGTGCAGAATTCTATGGTTAAGCAATGGCGTTTGCCAATAATCAATATATCAAAAGTGACTGGAGTCTGTATTTGAAAAGTATTCAATTGGGCTTGCAAAAAAGTCGCTCAAAAGCCATGAATTTTAAGGAGCTGTGAAGAAAAGAAGCCGAAGTGTAAACAAATTCTATTTCTTATCATTTTGATAGGAATATAAAAGTCCATTACAGATTGATAGTATTAAGCTTTAAAGTAAGATTTTAGTTAAATGCCAGCTTGTGAGCAATTAAATACAGTAAATGAGAAACAAAAACGTATTTTATTATACGATTGATTAGCTCAATTATGATCTCAATTAATTTGAAATTGTACAATAGCCATTTGTGGATTTTGTTTATTTTGTCATGACAGACATTTGGATTATTTACGAAACAAAACATCGTAAATTTCCCATGCATTTCAATTACTTCGGCCTTGAGTCCAAGAAATCTCCCTTGGCAATTTTGCACCTCAATTCGCAAAAACAACTGACACTGCAAAGTTTTTATCCCTCTGCGTCTGAGAGATCGAGTGTGAGTGCGTTTCCCAAAACTAATCAAAACAAACTTAAGGACTAAGACAAAAAAATACCAACGAAAAGTGAGACAAAATAAAATGAAATTCAACTTATGCGAAGAATGCAACTAGAGCAAAACTTTATTCAATTCCAACCAGGGAAACAAAAACTGTTACATAATAATCATAAAGGGAAACAAAAATTGTGAAAAACAGCACTTAAAATGCGTGTAAGGATGGGGAACTCGATGAAGGGCGATGCGGAATGCAAATTCAAAAAGTTTGTAACACGACCAAAAACTGAACTAAAAACTCACAAAGCGTAAAATAATAACTACTACGAAAGAATAGGAGAAAATGCTAAAGTTGCAACGAACGTTTAAAAGGACTTTTTGACAGTTTTTCACACTTCACACTAAAGGAAGCAAGCGAGTGGTGCAAATGAAAGCATTACATTCCCAAATCTATTGAAACAAACATGAAAAAGTAGGCACTGAGAAAATTTCAACACCCAGTCTCAGGAATAATGATCCTTAAAGCCATATTTTTTGTTAGTTTTTTGTACTATATTGGGGATAAGTAATGGGGGTAATTAATGGAAACTTCTTAAAATTTAATTCAAATTCCTGATTCTAGGCCGTTTACATTTCTCAGTGTCACAATACGCAGGAACTTTTTTCAAGACACACCCACACATCCCACCACCGCATGATGAAAACAAATTTTAAATAATTTCTTTTATTTTTTCAACACACATTTTTTCTCGACACTCCCACACATTCGGTACACCCAACATCCACTCAAACAACCAACCAACCACTCGTATACGTAACTTTTTCACGGCTCGTCCTGCAGCTGTCCAGCGGGCTACAAAAGCTCGGGCAGCACCTGTGTCAACGACAACGAGTGCCTACTGTTCCCCTGTCGCAACGGGGGTCGCTGTCGCGATCATCATCCACCAAAGAAGTACGAGTGCCACTGCCCCATGGGCTTCACTGGCATGCACTGCGAACTGGAGTTATTGGCCTCCGGCGTATTGACGCCATCCCGTGATTTTATTGTCGCCCTGGCGCTCTGCCTGGGTACTCTGATACGTAAGTACATACCGATGAAACACAAAAGAGGTGTGGAGCCAACGAATTGCTGATTTAAATCGAGAATTAAGGGTTTCAAAAGCTAACGATTATGGTAAAACTTAAATTAGCGAATAAGCATTCCCTATATTATCTATTTTACTTGCATGGAGTATTGCCCGTTTTGAATCACTAGAACCCGCTTAATTTCTTATCTATTTTATTAATCGTATCCATTGCTTACTTTAACATATTTTAATTCATTTTATTTCTCTGGCTTTCTTATGCCAATTAAAAGTTGGATCAGACCTGCATGTGTCCTTTAAATATTGATGGCATTACGCGTAAGCCATAAAATTAATTAAGTCTTACAATCAGCAATCTGCAATGACCGGAAACGACGGATCCCAGCAAGCAAACATGTCAAAAGTCATTTCCGCAAATTACATAACACAACAAAAGTCCTTCCTTTAATTAAAGTTTATTGAATGGGCAGCGACATTTTTGCATATCGATTTGGGCGTGGCTGCAAAAGAATCCAAGTATAAATTAAACATTGTTGGCGTTGGTAAAGAATAATATTTCGGCATTGCGAATGCGTATTTGACTAGCACAATAATTGCAATTACATGCTGGCCAGCTGCCGAAAGGCAGGAAAAAGAGAAAAAACACAACTTTCTGCGGACGAAGAAGCCGCAGCAAATTACTTAACGTCAACTTCAAGTTGTGGTGGCAATTTCCACGACTCGAAATGCCCAAAAACTTTTTGTTTGTTTTCCCAGGGTTTTCCCGTGCAACAGATGCTGTCTGCGTTTCGCAATATGCTGAAAAGCGCGCTGGCGAAATTAGAAATGCTACAGAAGACAGCGGATTCAAGTCGTCTGCAGCTTGATTTGCCATGTTCTGTTGACCAGAAAACTGGGACAATGTTGGCAATATTGTTTTAGCTTTCTTTTCGTTTTGTTTCGTTTCGTTTCGTTTTCCCTATTCTTTTTTCCGTGTTTCTGCTCTATTCCGCTCTGGTTATACAATTTAATTAAGAATTTTTCTGCCAGCTGATAGCGCACGAAAAATGTTCGGACCCGTTTTTCCGCCGTTGAAGAGAAGTACAACTGAAATTGTTCTGCATGTTAAATTAAGCGTTGCATGATGCACTTTGTAAACCTAAGGAGTTGTTGTTGCATACCAAAGGAGGGCAATATTTGAGGGGAAATTGCATTTTAATATTGTTGAATTTTAACCATTCGCAGTACTCGTCTTGGTGTTCGTCGTATACAATCGTCGCCGTGAAGCGCATATCAAATATCCGGGTCCCGACGACGATGTGCGCGAGAATATTATCAACTATGACGACGAGGGAGGCGGCGAGGATGATATGACGGCCTTTGATATCACACCTCTGCAGATACCGATTGGAGGGCCCATGCCACCCGAGCTGGCGCCCATGAAAATGCCAATTATGTGTAAGTTTGCTTGAGACTTTTCCTTTCCAGCCTTTAAAATGCAATTATTCATTCTGATTGGCGAACGTTTTAAATTCCGAATATAGAATTATAGAAAGTGAAACACTGTGGTCTTGCTAATTAAATGCTTTGTAACCTCTCCTACCTACAGATCCCGTCATGACCTTAATGCCTGGTCAGGAGCCCAATGTGGGCATGTTCATCGAGGAGCATAAAAAGCGAGCCGATGGTGATCCAAACGCGCCACCTTTCGACGACTTGCGGAACTACGCGTACGAGGGCGGCGGCAGCACAGCTGGATCGCTCAGCTCGTTGGCTTCAGGTAGGCTTGAAAAGATATATTCCACCTTCAGACTAGTACTTGCACCCATTATGCAGCCGTTTAGTCACGGAACTAGAACCGAACAGCCTGAGATGCCCCAAAAAGTAGGCTACTAATAAGTAGAAAAGCACTCAAACGAGCAGTTGAAAACTAGAGCACTCGATTCGTTGTTGTCTCATCAACTTTTTGACATTTTCAGGCCAGCGTTTCTCAGATACAGCTGAATATTGGGTGTAAATCTAGGAGAAATATGTAACCAAAAATGGCAGTTCTTTCTCCTACTTTGACTACACAGTGGAAAAGAATATATCTAAAGTCCTAAGTAATAATACTTGCCATGGCTTACAAAAAACTTTAGACAAAAAAACCATTAACAACAATTGCAACTTTTTCTTGAATGCTTAGACTAAACATGCATTTCTTGTGCAAATACTCATAATTTTTGCAGGAACTGATGACGAGCAGCAGGAGTACGACTACCTCGGGGCCTGGGGGCCACGCTTCGACAAGCTGGCCAACATGTACGGACCCGAGGCGCCCAATCCCCACAATACCGAACTAGAATTGTAAGCTGGAGGAGCGGAGAAATAGAGTGGGGAGAAGGGAGAGACCGAATCCATGTCCGATGCGGATACCTAGATGAAGAAACTAAAACTGTTAGTAGATACAAAGTTGCATTTAAAACGAAATGAAGCCCCACTCCCAAGGGAACTCACACACACAAAGGAAGCGCAACCAAAGAAGCATCTCAATGCTGAAGTGGCAGAACTCTCTACGTAACTGGAAACTAAGAAGTAAAAACTAAAATAGGGGAAGGGAAGTGGTGAAGTGAAGTGAAAGTGAAATCAAACACATATTATGACACGTAAAATGACATTTGTAAAAATATTTCATCAGCATTTAAATTTAAACAATTACGATAATGAGATTTAGTTATTAGGGCAACCGATGAACCGATAAACCGAAAACGGTTTCGGTTACGGTTGCACTTTTTCCAGCATTTTTTGCGGGGCAAGTTATGAACGAAATAAAACTAAAAATTGAGGAATGAGATTTGTATGATGTAGGAGAGAGCATACCAAAGTTACGTCTAGGAGCGCTTATGAATTTATAAGTTTAATTCTCAAAAAGATTTATTGTGCATATTATTTTAAGTTGTAATTATTATTTTAGGCATTCGCTGTTTATAAGTTCGTGACGCATGTGAGAGTTATTTAGCGGTTAAGCCAGAACAATTCTCAACGCCTTTAATTTATCGATAGTTTAAGTTAAACAATTTTCATTTCGCATTACTTTTTAAGGATTACGATTAAACAGAATTAAAACTTATATAAAGGAATACCCAAAGACTGTTTTCGTTCCATCATAACAAGTATATACATACATTAAAAACACGAAACATATATATATTAACATATAAACATTACGAAATTTTTAACTGCAACCGACGGGCGTTTCGCAATTTGTCGCATTGTGTATGATTCAATTTAAAGTAAACCACAATCGGCAAACCCTGGCTAAATTCCGGGAAGAAAGTACTCCTAAAAAATATTCTAAAGCAGGAAACCTATGCTAAAACTCCATAAAAGCGAATCAAGCAAACGAGTTAAAAGAAAAAAGTAAAAGTAAAAAAAAAATAAGGAAAAGAAAAGAAAACTTACCTTTAGATGAACTTAGCGCAATTGATATAATTAAAATGAATACTTCAAAAGAAAACAAATGATATATATTAATGATGAAAAAATGGAAAAGTATTTTACATTGTATATATTATTAGTTTTAGCACGTATACAAAGAAACACACAGATACAACAATATTAAACCAAATCAAATTGGTAGCAAAACCTAAAATATTATTAAGTCATTTCAACTACAGTGCATTGAAATAAAAACAAATAAAATCCTCCATATACATAAACCCAAAACAAACTGCATTTAAACACAAACTTTTTCCACACGACAAGCAAACGTTTTGCAGATTTGTTCTTTTTTTCCATTTGTTTGCTGAAACTTGAATCGATCGACAATGGTCGCAAATTTTTATTATTCTTCGTTTGTTGTTGCATAGAGCCACACATAATAAATGTTGTATTTTAAGTTGAAATCGTTCGTGTTTGTTTTCATTTTAAACTGTCAGCCAGAAAATAAAATTAGAAACGCAGTTTCCCGATTATAGATGGTAGAGAACCGTAAGTAAAAAACAAAAAATATATATAAAATCTGTTTAGATCATAGTGTTTTCTTGGCACCATGGCCGCTAATTTTTCTGTTCCTTAATTTTACAGATTCTCCCTTTTAGCAGACAAAAAACCACACAACAGTTTGGTATTCGAATTATTCCTACTACCACAGAAGAAAGTTTACGAACACTACTTAAGAAAAACCTACCATATACATATAACAAATGGAAACGGAGAAAAATCTAACAAAACTGCAACAAAAGTTGACTATTGAAAAGTGCAAAGATTTTAACGTAATTGTTAAACCATACAGCGAAATAAATAATAATACACTTCTCTGCTGTACTTGTTTGAGAAAATTCATAGAAATTTTAAAGCACATTAATTGTTAAATCGAACTTTAACTCGAAGTAGCCATTTACGAATAAACGAAGCCATTTTGCATGATTTGCCTGCTTAGTGCAGTACAGTGCGGTACGGTACAGTGCGGTACGGTACAGCAAGTCCGCAGATCTAGAAACACACAGAACACTGCCAAAATTAGGGTTTAGTTTCGCAGGGACTCGTGAGGTTAATTCAACGAACCGTTCATTTTTCGCTTTCGCTTTTCTTTAGCGCACTGAACTTTTCATTTGGCCTTCTTGCTGACGCATCTGACTACGAATAAATTTTGCATTTATATATGTATAGGTCGAACAGCCAACGGAAACGAAAAAAATCTCAAACACCACACAACAAACAATAAACAATGCAAACATTTTAAATTGTAGACATTCAGATAAACAGCAAACAAAAGAACCGGGCGATATTTTATATTTATAACAGCTGGAAAACACACACAGAACAAAAACCAAATTAGTAGAATGGCAAGTGAATTATATACTCATTTACACATATTTGTTATATATTTTGTAACGTAAGTTAGAAGCATATACTATATATTGAATAATGCACAGACACATACATATATAATGCGAAATACATTTACACCAAAGACAAGTGAACAAATGAACACGCCGACAGACTGACAGATAGACAGACCCATACATGCGATGCAAGAATCATACTATTTGATAACTATGTATTTATAATGTATGCATTTTTTACCAACAAACCGAAAACAACCCGAAAACAAGCGGCTAACAAAAACCGAATCTCCTCTATGAATCGTAAATCCCGTTCAGTCTAATCGCAAAATGCAAAACAGATACACATACTAAAACAAATGAAAATGCGAAACCAGAAAACAAAAAACAAAAACCAAAAACAAAAAACCGATTTGAATGCAGTTTTAGATAAATTTGCATATAAGTACATTACTATGTAAAATCCCTTTAATATACACAAAAAAGAAAATGCAAACAGAAACTAGTATTAAAAAAGAAATTATGAATAAATTACGAGTAATAATGATAAAACAAGAGCAAGGCAAACTGCTGGAAAAACTAACAAATCAATTGTGTCAGTATCGAAAATGATAAAAATGCTAATTAGGTAAGCGACGGAGAAAAGGCGTGAAAAACTTGTAAGCTAATCACGCGCCACTTGAGGAAAATGGGGAAAATATTTAGTTAAGAAAACGTATACTGACATACACACACACATACACACATTGACATATACACACACTCACTCATAGACAACATCAACAACTGCAATTATATTAAACGAGGAATTATTATAAAAGCAAAAAACACACAAAAAGAAAAGTGGAAAGCAAACAAAAAGAAGGAATAAAAAATAAATAAAGAATCTGTAACGTTATATGGAAAGAAAAATGCAAAACTGTGTATTTATTGAAGTGTGGTGAAATGGACTGGGGGCAATGAAGTTGGTCTTTAGCAGAACAAACTTTTATTCTTTGCATATTCTAAATGCAATAGTTTAAATCAGAATGGCTTGAATTATTTTATTTCGAATAATGGTCATAAATTGTCAAAGCTAAGAAACTAGCAGGAACTAAGGCGCGTCAACAAGTTCTTAAATATTAAATTCCCTGTTTATATTTTCCTGGAGAACTCACTTCTTGTAATATACAATTAATAATTCTATAGTAACTTTTTATTTATTCTCTAAGCTTAAAGACTTCATGGAAACATAAATTGGAAATCATGACCTAGTCAAACTCAGTACCCGTAAAGCAAATGTAAATGTTTGTGCCTCCCAGACAGTAATCTCTTATTATCTCAGCACTACAATGGGCCAATTCCAATTTCCAGGTATCTCTGAGGAACAGTGCTATTTGTTTATTTGTATATAACATATTGCATTGTTACGAATGAAACCAATATTATGCCAAAGTCAATGTGGAGTCAGACAAGCTCGAAGCTGCGGGCAGACACTCTCAGGATCACAGAATATCCTTATTTGGCCCGGGCGTCCTTTAGCGTCCTTTGTATGCGAACACACTATCGCTATCAGCAAATTTAACCAGCAGTAACTATAAACACAAAGCGCACAATAGAAGGAAACACTTTGCTCGAGAAAAGAATGTACAGACAAACATCTCTTCTCTGATTTTGCAAAGGAAGGCGGTAGGTTTCGTAAATGGATTTGGCCTTTGCTTTGGCCCGAATACAATTTCCTTTTTGCCATCCAAAGAAGCGAATGAAAACTTCTCATCACCACAAAGGCAAATATGTGTGAAGGGAGGGCAGCAGATTTTCCTTCCCTACACTTTCCAGTGCGGCATCAAATTTCCAATATTATTGCTCCCTGTTGAACATTTGTCTTGCCCTTTTTGCCGGCTCTTGGCACGTTCCAACAATTGTTTAAGGCGCCAGAACAAATTGCGCATACGCCAAGTGGTGCGGGCGAGGAGAGAATGTGTATGCAAACATTCACTTCGAGCACAATTTATAAGCCACAATTTGTGCGGACTATTTTTAGCTAAACAATTTGTTTAGCCGTCTCTTTGCAGCTGTCGATTTATTGGCCAACCCTTTCCATCGCAATTTCCCCAACTTTCTCCCATTTCGAACCCAATGTCTCCCGTCCAATTTCATTGTCAAGCTTTCGGTTTTGTTTGTTTTCACCCCCCACTCTCTGGTATTTATGGGTTTTGTTTTTGGGCTGCGAAATTTATGAATTTCGCGCTGACAAGAGCCGCTCGTTTATCTCATCTAATAAGTTTCGCTTGTTGCTCCACGACCCTCGTACTATCGAACTTTCCATTTCGTTTTGGATTTTTCCTCCGTTTTGCAGGGGCTTGTTGCTCTGGCTCATTTGCAGTAAAAACTTCTGGTTATGGCCTTTCTAGAAAACACTCGAAGAAATATCCGATATTCAGAACTAATCGCCATCATTAGTTTGTTGATACAAAACGAATTAAAGAGATTTATATAATTTATGGAAACATTTATAGTCACATTATTCTTAATTTATCATATGGTGCACGCGAACAAATTATTTATGCAAATAAGTTTTCCTATTCATTATATGTTTTCAATATAATTTAACCAAACACAAGCCATTCGAAAGTATTGATATATTTATGGTATATTTCTTTTTGTGCACTTTGTATTGATTTTGAGCTGGAAAAACAGTTTGATGAGCCCACTGAACGTTTCAGTTTCAGTTTCCGCTCTGGGCCTTCGGCGCTCGGTTTTTGTGTGGGATTTTTTTTATAGCAGGTTGTTAAAGGCGAGAATTTTCCGATTTTGGCTGCCGACTTTAGTGAAACAGCGAAGGCGGACAAAATGCCGAAATTTTTTAGATAAGTGCTGCAGTTTATGAAATCGCTCTGGGCAGCTTTGAATGGAATTTAGCAAGCGATGGGTAAACTTTTAAATTGGAACAGCAGACACATGTGAATCGCATTTGTGGATATTTAGCCACTGATTTAATCTCATTCATGCCGAATGATACTTATCATATTTGCGCTTCAAAGAGGAATACCAAATAAAGGCATTTTCAAATGCGATTTCAAATGCCCAAAAGCATGCAGTAAATATGCGCACTAGATAAGCACATGTCATCTACATATGTTTGAACCGGGCCCAGATTCCGGCTTTGTTTCGTGCCGCCCACATATTTCAATATTTTGCCAACATGTCACATGGATGACATTCATTTCCTACAGTCAACACGCACAATTTGCCGCTCGCAAATGAAATGAATCGCTCCAAGACAACAAAGTCAAACTGCGGAAAGAGCAGCCAGCGCAACTCGTACAAATCCCCTGGCACACCGGAAAATCTTGAACGAAAAACCCAGCAAAATGAAAACAGCAAGGGGAAAGCGGTACATGTTTTAGCCCATAAGCGAAAATCAACACATGCAAATGGTGAAAGTAAAAGCAAGAGCTGACAGCTCCAGGCCAGATGGCTGAGAATAGATTTCAAAAAATGTTCAGCAATATGCATACACAAAAAGAAAAAGTATAGAATTTTCTATAAAAGAGTGCAAAGAACCGCCTTTGCCAAAACACAATGTATTCAATTAAATAAATATACGAAATTACCGATACATTTTATGAAATTTTTTTTTTTTTTTACAATTATATGTAATCATTTTTTTTTTGCCTGCCCAAAGTACATAAGAATATGTTTAAGAACATGTCACGGAAATACTTGAAATACCCGAATATGCGTGGGCTCAGAAAGTGAACCGCTGGAAAACTTAGGCAATTTAAATCCTAATCGGACTCAATTTGATTGTCCCAGCATTTCTGCACACCATGACTCCTTGCGGTTGGTCGTTTGGGTCAACTTGTCAGTCAATCAAAGGTCAAAAGGGTTGCGCAACTACGGGACCAACAAAAAATTATAAGGAAAAAGGGACAAAGGTCGCTGGTTGACAAGCATTAAGTAAAGAGGGCGGATCGGATCACTTTAGAAACATATTAAATTTTGTGGCTACAAATTACTTAATGAATGTGGGAATGCCTTCGGATTCCATCGTGGCACGAATGGGATATATCCTTTGGCCATACGCAAATACTTTGGCTCGCAGGCAGCCTTCAGCTCTTGAGTGGACCTCCAAAAATGTTGATTGTTCGGTCCTCTCCCGAAATTTGCATAAACTGTCGCCGAGCACGTCTGTCGAGCCATCTAATTGAGCCGAAAGAGGCGGGATTAAGCTTGTTTTAATTGCATTAGGCAGCAGAACAAATCGCATGCACAAAAACCAAGGCTCAGGCTGAGATTTCTCCAACTCAAACAGACGGAGATCAGCATGTCAGGCGGTTAACCGCCATTTCAGAAATTAATTGGTATCTTTGGTTTCTGGATCCTACTGCTCTGGGTCACACATCCCACACATCCACTTATTTAAATTGATGGTCTCCCCGGTGTCCGGGTCAGCATTTAATGCCTCTGGGTGTTGTTGTCTAGAACGGTTAACGGCATTGGTGTTTTGGTCGAGGGATTAGTTTATTAGTATATATTAAGTGATGGCTCAATAGCGGCTAAGCCTTTATTGCCGCATTGCAGTAGGCATGGACTTAGCTGAGGCATTCTTGAGGGGCTCAATGCAAATTGAAATTTAAATTGTTATAGCGTGGTGAGAAAACTCTATTTGTAATGATTTGCTTTTGCCATAAATGGTTAGTAAAGGTAGCACATGTATCCATTAACAAAACTTTTCAAACTTTTTTGTGGTGCACATATATTTTTTTCTTTTTCAAAAGATGTATCAAAGCCCCGTTAAGCTTTCTTTGATGTTATAATAAAAAGATTTCCATTGAATTTGATACTGCAACCCATCACTCCATTTCACTACACAGCCTTCCTGCGAAGCTAATTTAATTTCTAAGAAGATTGTCAGTGCAGTAAGCTCTCATCATCTTACCCACGTAGTAGAGATTATGCCATTTAATAAAGCAGCCACTTAGCGAGAAGCCGAAATCAGATTTTAATGGATTTGCAGAATCGCAGAGTTGCGACGGGAAATTGCCTTGCATTCCTGTCAATATCGAAATCCATTAAGATGTTCTGCAAAACAAATAGTAGTAATAAGAACCTTAAGAAAAAAGCCACCCACACTGGAGATCACGTTTCCTTTCACTTTGAGTAATTTTCAGCACAATGTCCCCGCGCTCAACTCTTTCGAGTAATTTAAATGTATGTGCTCAGACAACGGTAACATTTTCTGATTGCTTTCCATTTGCGGAAGAGATTTTCCCCCCGTCGGGCGCTGGATGGATATTCATTTAATAAAAGCCAACAGCGAACAAATTTTAATGAAAGACTGCCAGCGCAGTGGGTCCTGCATTCTGGCTCCTGGCTCCTGGATCCTGGCTCCTGGATCCTGGCTCCTGGATCCTGGGACCGTTGCATATGTCTGCGTTAGCCTTAAGCGCGTACAGTAAAGCCCCAGAGGCGAGAACGACCGAACCCACAACAGCAGCTGCAGCGGCAACACCAAGTGCAATCAGTATACAGTATCAATGGTCCACGGAAGGGGTAGAACAAGGGAAAACGAGGTGGAAAGCCTGGGAATCGGAATCGGGACTAAAAAGGACGAAAAAAAGGGCGCCGGCAAGGAAGGAAACCCACTGCGTTACGCTCCTTGCTGATAAACTCTCTGGCAGGCCTTTTGACGGGGTCCGAGCGACCGAAAGGACATAATAAATGCCTCACTTTTCGAGGACAGAGCAGCTCGTCAAGGCATCGAAAAAATTATAATGAAAGTTAATCCAAACTACAATACGAAGTATTAAGCATTGGCTATGAAATAATCAGCAGGAAACAAAAAAAGAAAATAATTTCAATAAATTCATTATAAAACCATTTGATTCAAAGAATTATATTAATGAATAAATTATAAAAAAAAATGTATTAAATGAGTTTCATGGAATATGAAAATTGTTATATTTAAGGAACCATTTCATCATTTCCTTCTGCAAATATTATTGGGAATATCCAAATATACTCACAAGGCAGGAAGGCCAATTTCATTGAAATCTCTGCGTGCGCAAGTTGTCATTGCGTATTTATGCTAAATGGACGCGGTGCCAAAAGGATATGCCACGAGTCCTTCAAAGGTGGACTCTGAAAAGCAAAATTAATATTTCTCGTTGGTTATCGATTATCGGCATGTACGAGTGTGTGTGCGTTGAAGGCCTTTTACATACAGCACTTAAATTTAAAACCGTATACCAACACCTGCGTATCTTTCAATTTCATTGGCTTTTGCTTTTGCTTTTGCTCTGGCTTTTGCCTTAATAGTTTTTTTCGCTCTTGTGCGCCACTGTATCGCTTCTCATTTCGCAAATTGCATTACTGCCGAGTCATAATTGCGCTGATTAATTTCCATAAAGTAGCCATGGCCAAAGGGACTCGCTCCGAGTAGCCCCATAACTGCCCGGCAGTCGTATTCATATATCTTGGCTATATGGCAACCGGGCCGGTAAATGGATTGCAGCAACAAAAGTTTATTGCTGTCTGAGTTTTCCCCCTTTTTAAATTACATGCTCGTATATGTGCGGGTTCTGTTTTCTGTATGTTTCGTAATTTAAAAAGGCAGTTTACTCATTAGCATAAGAAGCGAAAAATATTACGAATCATCTGAATTCCGGCTGGGATGGACGAGGAATGGCAGAAGAGCTAAGGGATTAAGTTTCGTAATGGAGAGGGAAGAATGAAAGATTAAAGTGATTATTTTCTTTAATTGATCTTGGTATTGCTTCTCTTTCAGGAGGAGATACAAAGTGAGTATTGAATAAGTCAACAAGTAAAAGAAACAATAAACAATTTCCTGTGATAGAAGGGAGATCAAGAGGTAACTTAAATTAATCCCCTTTTTTTGATATATTGTGGGATATTTTATTTATTTAATTCTTTCCAGAAATAACTGAAAAAGTATTTCCCTCTTGGAAATACGCCCTTCGCACCTTTTTATCCTGTATATATACGTTTCCTGTAGCCCTTTTTGCGCCTCGAACCAAATGTCGTAATCTCATTCCGAGGCAAATATTTACCTGTCCACTGGGCGCATGTCACCTGCCGATGCTGGATGCGATTCACCCACGCATCCGTGACAGGAAACACGTGACATTTGCGCCCATCGAAGGAGACGAAAACTTGAGCCTCTGATGAACGAGTATAGTATGGTATCCCTTCATGTGTTTGGCGCTTTTACCCCTTGCCACCTTGTGCATGGCACTCCATAAAAATCACGTAAATTTCATTAACGGCGGGAGAGAAGTTACAACAGAGAAATAATAATTGCGAGGCGATTTAATTGTGCATGGAGGAGTTGACTGCCAAAAAGACGCGGAAGTCAGCCGCACACAATGTCACAATGGCTGCAAAGGTGGAAAAGGATATGCACCGTGAAGTCCATGTGCTTTTAATGCTGAAAAATGAGTTTGTGAGCGAACAGCTCACACCCATGGGCGCGCCATCTCCCGCTTTCCCCATTTTCCCACCTTTCCCGACCGCTTATCACGCCCCCCGCACCTAGCTTTTCCGACCCCCATTCCTCCTCCCCGCCGCTTTTCGTGTGTGCAGCGAAGCAATTTGGCGTGTGAAACGGGTCAGGTCAGTGGCGTCCGCACTCGGCAACATTTGCAGTCGGAATTTATACTGCACTTTCGAACAAGTGGCCGCCTTTCTCCGCCATTTCCCCGCCATTTTCCTATTTCCCCCGCCGAACTGGCTTTGTTGTTGCTGTTTTAGTTCAATATACGCTGCTGCTACAACTGCACTTGGCCAAGTCATTAAGAGTACGTGCCGGCCTTAATTTGTGTGTGTGTATGTGTGTGTGTGTGTGTTTGCTTCTTTAACTACATTTAATTGAAAGAATTTTATTCCAAGTGTCTTTAATAAACACGGAGAGGGAATCACGAGATGTTTTCTGCAATAGTTTCAGGCCTTTGCATTTATAAAGCAATTAATTCCAATCTGTGAAAAATGTAATACCATTTTATACTACTTTGCTTTTGACTTGATATTTCTAGATAAATCGCACCTAATGGCAGCTCATTACCATATATTATATTTCCGATGCAAGTCGATTTGATGCATATATATTTACTGACATTTGGTTCCCAGACAATTTGGGCTTATAGCCATCCAAGAGAGAGTATTTTCCCCGCAACTAATATTTCATGATCCTGTCCTTGCCAGCGAAGAGTTCACTCGTTCGCCTCCAATCCTTTGAGCAAAAGGCATAATCATAAATACTTGGCTTGTCATTTAGTGTGCAATTTCCGCAGCTCGCTGGGAAAACTTGCCGGTTCCGGCTGCCAGGGTCATAATTCCTTTTGAGTTGACAGTAAAAGTGGCGCTAATGTGGCAAAGAGTCTCAGAGCTAATCAGCCACAAAACTGTCGACGATGATGACGCTGGTTATTGGTAGTTGGTAGTCGAGGCGGCTGCCTCGGTTCGCCTGCAAACGGGCTGCAACTTTAATAAGAAAATGATTTCCGTTTGGCAAATTGGAAAAACGTTTGCGGCGTTTTGCTCGGTGATATTTCTCCTTTTTTTTCTTTTTGCATCCTATCCGCCGCACTCTATTTCCAACCCCCCCTGCCTCCACATGCTGTAATCCATTTATATGGTAATTTTTGCGTCGCTCGTTGCGCATACGCCACGTGGCCTGTCATAACTATTTCAATTCGCACAACATGTGCTGCAGAAAGTGGCAGGAGCATTTTCGGTGGGAAAAGGCAGTAGTAGCAGTAACAGCAGCAGCAGCAGCAGCAGCAGCAGCAGCAGTAGCCGCAGCCGCAGCAGGAGCAGAAATCAATAAGAAGCAGTTACCGCAGAACGGAAACGGAAATAAACGCAGCAGGTAAATGCTAAATTGTGGATCCTCCTCCTCGCTTCTATCCACCCAACTACTCGGTGAATCCCTTCGTCTGGTCAACTGATTACTTACGGCTTGTTGAACTGCTCTGCTTGTGTTTTATTGTTCTTAGGAATAACTCCTTTGCGCCCCTTGGACTCTGCGTTGCGTTGCGGTGGGAATCCATAAGTTTATCTTCGCTACGGTTTTTCCACCAAAAACCCGCTGAAAAGGATGAAACATAATTTTGGTTAATTAACTTGGGAGAACGCTGTAGTTCCTCGACTATTAAATACGCTAATGGGAATGCGAGGGAGATAAAGATAAGCGCAAGGAAAGTTATAAGTTCGCTACATTTTTCAAAATAGTACTTGTTATTTGTGGGCGTGAACATAATGTTTTTGTCATATCTTTAGTAATTAACAAGGCAAATAATTTAATTAACAATTATCGAAATTGTGGGCGTTTCAGTTCAAAAATGTGTATACCTAATAGAGCACAAACTTTTCAACGAATCTAAAATATCAAGTTACTTTAGAAGTAAAGGGTTGAAAAAGAGAAACCCAAACTGAACCACTAATTAGTATTTCAGTTATTCAGCTGCCAATGCGATTCGAGGCTTCGACAAATTCCATTCCGAATTCCACCTAGTATGTACGAATATTATTTGAAAATCGCAAGTTGATGCTAAATTCCCTTATTAAAATTTAAGTACTAAACATTTATTTGTACATAATTTTAATTTGAACGAATGAGGCATTCATAAGTTAATAGCTCTGGTTTACAATTTATTTTATTTAAAAATATTGTAGCCAGTAGAACATACCGCTCACCTAACCTTTTTCTAAATTCCACTTGTTTAGCCATGGCCACATTATTCCCACTTGCTTTTTAAAGTCAACACATACGAGAATGGGTTAACGACAGTCAGGCAACAACTGTAGAGAATACGGCAATAAATTAATAACGAATTTAATTAGTTCTGTTACACTGGCATAGACAGAGACACCTATTCCACAAGGAGGAAGGATAGCGGCGCAGAGAACGGGCTTTGCATCCAAAAGGATTCCGGCGCAAAATGAGCCACAGTTGCGTTTTAGCTCCGGCTGCTATTTTTGGCTGTTGGTTGCTGTTCCATAGGCGAAAACTAATTTGAAAACATTTTAACACTTGTTTGACCATTCCTGCACCGGTTCCCTTTATCCAGCGCTTTTGGCATTATTAGTGGCTGGTGCTGTCGTTATTTTATTAGATTTCGTTTTAGCTGCTACATTAACTTTGCCCAGGCGTCGTTGCAAGGCACACACGAAATGCTCCACCGCCAGGCTTTATATTGCAAAAACATTTGTTCAAATAACGAGCATAATAACAATAACAACGGACGGCACCAGCAGCAGCAGCAACAGCAACAGCATAAAATATGTATCCACTTTTATGGAGTTTTAATTTGTTTTGTCGCCGAAAACATTTCCTGAAGGGGAGTGCACCGAAGTTGGTAATATCCGATTCACGTTTTCGGCAAAGCTAAAACACTCAAAAAGTGTAATTACCCAAATGGTGTTATAATTTAGACGTGTGTTGGGGGACAAATTGAAAGGGCTCGACAAGAAAAGTTGAAGAAAGTTTTCTGATTTTTCCCCAAAAGGGGGAAGGGCATGGCAAAGTTTTAAATGTCTGGGATTTCGATGGGTGCATTCTAATCACAGCAATTTATTTTAATTCTTTTATTTGCCAAACAACTTAGCTACGTATAATAATTTGTATTCCCATTTAATTTTGTTGATTTGTTATTAAAAATCAAATTAAGTCAATCTCTCTACGTATTGTTTACATTGGCATTTCCAATTGAAAATGTTGCGAATTGTAATATACACTCAACAAAATTATGAAGTCAATTATTTTATTATTGATATTGCAATTTGATTACCTGTACTCGAAGAGCATGATCGATTACAAGATTGTAACTAGTAGAATAATCGATTCTTTTTATATTATAGGCTAGGTGGAGTTTATGTGCACCTTTAAAAGAACTCACTTCGTTACTTGCATATCTTCAAGTCGCTGACAGGATTGCGTGTAACGGGTATCAGATAGTCGAGGTAATCGACTAAAGCGTCCTCTCTTGTTAATTGTTAAATTGCAACAATAGTAGCAAAAAAAAACTTTTGACAATGTTTCAGGCAGTGACCTTTCATCTTAATAAATCTCTGTTTGGATGACCTCTTTCTTTCTGTGTGACATTGCATCTCAATTTATAATTTCGACTTGCAACAATTTCATTTGTTTTCCATCTGCACTATCTCTGCGCGTTAGATTTGCAAATAAATTGCATTGAGGCAAACGTGAGCGCAAACTAAACTGAAATATGTTTTGTAAAATTCCGGCGAAAAATTGCACAAACATTAAATTGGACAACATGTGCGCGCCTTTTGCTGTAGCTTTGGCAATAAATTTTACTGATTTACGAGAATGCGATGCGAGTGGTGGGATGGATGGGGAAAGGGGAAGGGAGGAAATAAATAAGAAGGACGCGAGGCACACGCTTAACTAACTAAATAAATGTTGCAACTTTGCCCCATCTGGCTGCATATCAAATTATTTGTTGCACTTTAATAGTGCCAAAGTGGAGAACGAAAACTTTTCCTTTTAGCCGCCATTTCGCTTGCCATGTTCTGTTCTCTCCACGCTCTCTCCCTTTAAATGAATTGCACATTTGACATTTGGCATTTGGCAAAGCATTTGAATAACGCAACGGCCCCGAAGGCGTTTTCCCATTGCCAACAGGTGTCCTCGACTGAGTTTGTGTGTTTTTATGTTTGGGTGGCGCGGCAAAAAGCTTTTAGCATCTAAAGGTATGCAAATCAGTTGCTTCGCCGCAAAGTTGCTGGCACTTTCAGCCGGGCGAATGGAAAAAGAACTCGTCATTAACCCCCCCAAATTCCACGCCCCTGCTCAAGAGGGAAACTCCCCCAATTGCATTCTCGTGCATTCTCGACCTTCTGCATTCTGGCCACGCCCATTGTTGCAATCTTGGTAGCAAACTTTTCGCATTAGCTGCCGAGTTTGATACTCCAAAAACTATTATAGAAAAATATTTTTGCAACCCAAGTGCGGCCAAGGGTGGCGAGTACGGCGAGTAAGGCGAGTATGGGGTTTCCGGAAAGGTTGGTATTTGATCCTGCAGCTGACTGGTGCATTCTATTGGCTGTTGAGGGGTGCGTGCCGCAATGTTACAGTGGAGAAAGATTCTGTGTTCCCTCGTGCAATTTTGCTTCCATTGAAAGTTAATCAATGAGTGCAGTAAAATACGAAATTAACCGAAACTAAATCAGATTTATCATGTACTAAACAAACAAATTAAATTCTGGTTTTTAAAGAAACTCTAAATAGATACTTTGAATAAATAGTATTAAATACAACAGTATTTTCACGTTGAAATTATCATTAAATTTAAAACCACTTATATATTCAACAACTTAATTTTCTGCATTAAGTTTCGTGGTCTCGTGGAGCGTGTGCCGGAAAAGTTTCGTTAAAATTTGCCGACTGCTTTGCTGCTTTTCACGTCATCGAGGTGCCTGGTGAATATATGTATATTCTGTGTGTTTGGGTTGCATTATGTGTGCAGCCGTCGTTGTCGACCTCGTCTAGATTGGCACTCGATATTCGGAAGTGCATTCCCGCAACGTCACCGGGCTTTCCCCTTCACCCTTTTGTATTTTCAGCTTAGTTAACACAAAGGCATATTTACTTTACCAACCCAACCCAACCCAATCCAACCCAACTCAACCCATGGCGAGGAGAAAAAAGGAAAAACCCAAAAGCTACTTGCGTAAAATTTGATAAATTCCGGTTAAGGCTCCAGAGCCTCCCGACTGAAGGCAAATCTAATAAAAAACACCATTCAGGCTTCACTCTGTGTGTGTGTTGTGCCGCAAGCTACACGGCGGCCAAAAGTAAAAACTTTGAGAGCCCTAGTCCTCTTTGAACTGGCCTGGCCAAACTCTTTCGGCCATCAAGATCGGGGCTCAAGTGAAGGACTGACCTCTTGGCCTCTTCGGGACTTCTGGCCATTGCCAACATCGTGCATATGTTGTCGTTCTCCGTTCAATTACCTTTTAGGCTTCAGAATTAGCATCCAGCTGGGCAAACATTTAGTTTTAGCTCCGCAACTTTAAGCTCAAGCCGGGCTGCTCGTTGCCTTCCTGCTGAACCTGAACCTGAACCAACTGTTGCCCTGTGTTCTGAGTCCTGTGATATGTAACTTGTCAGAAGTTTGCTGACGTGCAGATTAAACGGCGAGTAGTCTGCCAGGAGCAGTGGAAACGCTACTCGAGCTGGCATCATTTATCATGAGCAGCGTACTCGAAACATTTTGTTGACACTCTTGACGGCTTGCAGTTCATGGATAACGAATTTCGAGGGTGCTGCGTAGGCGATGAAAGGGCAAGGGTTAAGCCATTGGGTGAAATATGGTTACATTGTTCCTGCTCCTTGATTGCCACGCCGAAACATTTTAGGGAAAGTGTTAACAGGATGGAGTAATAATAATTAAATAGTTAATGCTTTCTCCGTTGGAAAACATACCAAGCACCTGTTAAATTTATTCAATGACTACAAACTTAAACTTTGTTGAGCGCCTCTTCACTATATTTTATGCCTTATTAATACCAATTTAGTCAAAAACCAAGCAGATCACACATGGTTAGCCCACACCTGCTGTAAATAGGCATTTATAGGCAACTGGCCTGAAATAATTGGAGTGAACTGGACTTTTTCCATTCTGATGAGCAAGGATACAGGAGGCAGGATACCTGCTGTGCAGCAGAGCATTACAAATCACAACAATCATGCGCGTTCAATTGCGCATATTGATTGTGAATACAATGCTCACTGCTCGTGTTGATTGTGCTCACAGGTCACATAACTAAGGTTGTGACCCCTGGGACACGCCCACCGCACTCCGCCCTGCGCCCCCCATCAGCGGGTTAACTAGCTCAAGTCCCCGGACAAGAGGCGTACTTTTGCGACTCACTGTGTCTTGCTTGTCATTTGTCTGCGTCGGCATCTGTGAGCTTGTGTTTCCTCCGTGGACACGAGGACAAGAGGTTCATCCGTCGCCGCTTGCTGGGCGGTTGTCCAAAGGTCGACCTCAACCACACACTGTCACTCTTCAGCGCACTGAAAAAACAAAAAACATTTCCAATTCTCCATTAATTTTTAATGTAGGTAGGGAAGTTGTAAGAAAGCTACTCTTAGTTCTAGCAAGATATTATATATTATTTTAACTAGTTTAACGTGTACTAATTCTTTTATATTGTTAAAAATCCTCAATAACAACTTTTTATTGTTAGAACTTAATCAAGTTTAAATACAACACTAGTTTTTCTTTCTTTTTTCCCAGTGCATCGACCCAACTACTCAGCGATGTCTGTGTAATTGTGCGCATTCGGAGCGACCTCGTTTGTCATTGCAAATTATGCGGTTAAATCGTTCGTGGGCCTAGTTCTGTCCTCAACCATCTCTTTAAAATATTACGTTTTGCTTTGTTTTAAAGCACTCTGCCAGTTCATTTTAACTCAAACTGAATATTCATGGATAGCAGGAATAACTCGGCTCCCAACTACTACTGAACCTCTGTGCATTCGTCTAGAATTTACATATCTTTCACATATACATAAACCGGCTTAGAAAAAATGATGTTATTTTCCTGGTTTGAAACTCGCAGCTTCAACTAACAAAACTGAAAAAGGGAAAATCCATGTAAAGTTGAATTACCGCAGCTGGAAAAAATATAAAAGTTTAAAGAAGAAGCGAGTAAAGCTGATTCGGATTTTAGTTGCTAACCTATTGTATACCCTATTAAAGTGAAGTAATAAAATAATTATGAAGCATGTATTTTAAGCAGAGATGCAAATCGTAACACTCGGCATATTCAATTAATCTCAAAAATATTTTTTATTAATATTACTAAACATAGCTAAGTGATCCGAATTTGAAATAAATAAATTTTTATAAAAACGCTGTACAATCCAACCGCACTTAAAGTTAAAGTATCTCAACAAAAAAATGAAATTGAAGGTGCAGATAGACAGTTGCACTCAAGGACTTAAGTGAACTTTGACTTATTCGGGCCGCAGAGCCATAGCTACTTGTGTTTATGATGAGCCCCAACTGAATGCCAGCATTTGCATGTGCCAAACAGAAAAATACGAGAAATTAATGTGGGTGCAAAAAAAGCTTATATAAAGTAGTCGGCGGGGTTGATGATTAAGTTTTTCTTTACGATAGCCATAATTAAGGGTGAGCGTGAAAGCCTTTAATTGAGTTTTCTTCGGGGAGCTCCTCTGTGCCCCTCTCAGTTCTTGAAATTCCTAGGACCTCCTGTTGAGAGGACTTGACTCCAGCTTCGTCGCCATCTTCTTGTGGCAGCTACCACTTTTTGTGTTGACGGATTAATCTCTATCACATGTAAACAATTCACGTGCTCGGAGTTTGCCCTTGTTGTTGCGGCTCATGTTGTTTCTCAACACTTTGCTACTGGTTTTTCGCCGGGATTTGCGTTGCCGGGTTGCATCATAAAGTCATTTGAGCATATAAATTGCACTTTTATGCTCCGCGCCTGTTCCACAAACACAATTACTACGGCACGTTCCACGAAGCGGCATGTGTATGTGTGTTTGCGTGTTGGCAAGGACTAGAAAAGGATAGAAAAGGAGAAAGAGAAAGCCGAGGAACTGAGCTCTTAAAAGCACTAGACTTAAAGCAGTGCCACAATATCAAAATTAGACAATAAGTGCACCTCTTTACGTAGTAAGTTTGGTTTATATAGAACTTACACGGATAGATTTTGTCACTATCGAGATGTCCTTTAGTTTTCTCAGTACCGCGCTTGCGAGAAGTCATAGACTACGTCCTGAAATCCCAAATGACCAAACAGTGCGTATTTGCAGCGAATCATTCGTATCTCAATCGCCGATGGCCTTAATTACACTTCTTCAGTGCTATCGTGAGTGCAACTTTCGGGGCATATATCAGCTCATTGCTGCAGGGCTGTCCAAACAGCAATGGGCTAATTAACACAGGGAGGCAAAAGGGGGTGTGGCAGAGGCAGTGGCTGTGAATGCGGGAATTCCCCGGTGCCACAGCAGCCAGAGTTATGCATTAATAATGCCATCGCAGAGCAGCCCAAAAGCCAAAAACAGCAGCAGGCCAATGTGCAGGCGCACACGCAGGACACAGGCTTTGTCATCGGCATGTTGCATACTTTTCTGGGCAAGTGCAACATGCAACAATAGCGCGCCGTCTGGCCAACAACAAATTATAATGCAATTGCAAATTCTCGTCGTTTGTTCTGCTCTGTGTTTGTGTGCGTGGGTGAATTTATGCGTTTCTGTGCATTTCCTGAATTGGAATTTACTATTACCAATGCCAGGGGCCGTCGAACCGGCATAAATGCAAACTGCAAACTGCAAACTGGAAATGTCCTGCAACCACGTCCAAAGAGCCCCACCTTTCCCCCCCCTCTCCACAGTCATTATGGTTTTTGACATTTTTCCGCCAATTGTTTTCATGCCGGATTTTCAACACTTTTGTTCGGTTACTGCGGTCGGCCGCATTTCATGCTGAGTATTTTCCCATCGATTTCAGTAAAGAAAATTACCTTCAACTTTAAGTCAAGAAGTTTTCGGGATTTTCGACAATTATTATGTTTCTTTCCCAATAGCAGGCAGTTCAATGTCGAGAACAGACGCCTAGGGAAACCCATAAAAGCTGGAAAATGTCTGGCCAAATGAAACAATTGTTGCAGCCACTGGGCAAAAATGTAAGAGTTTCCACAGGATTAAGCTAAATGGTGTACAAGCTCAAATGATATTTAATTTAAAACCAAAAATGTGTAATTATAGCTTCGCTGCATTTCGGATTCAATGAATTGTGTACTTATAAAATGTTATTTATTTACAAAACAAAACTCTCAAGCATATTGTAAAGATAACTTTAATTTAGTTTCTCTTTAATCCGGAAAAAAAACCATTTCTGTTACAGCAAAGATTAGTTGTGGTTATTTGGAGTTGGGTGACTCATTGAAAAGTCTTTCGCCATCATAAATGCATTCACATTGCCTCACTTCATTTAGCATTCCCGCCTCGCTCAAAAACTGAAATTTAAGCAACTTGTTGCAATTACAATACTGTTGATAGGAAAACTTTTAATCGGCTTAATGCGCAGCGAAACTATACAACTAATTTCTCGGTAGGTAAAACCGATAACAGCAACACAACATCCACGAACGACCGAAACTTTGTGGTTTGAACTCGATGGCACTCACACTCGATTCTTCGGGTAACATATACTTGCGTTGCATAATCACAGCAAATAGCACGTTCATAGGAATTTTCGACAACACTACAGTTTACACATACTTCGGAACATAATTTGTATATAAAAGTTTGAAATCAAAAGAAATATGTCAAGCATTATATTTTCTGAAATTGAGGAAGAAAAAAGAATTGTTAGATCGATTTCATTTTACATTTTAGGAGGATATTCCGTGTATACATGGTATAGATTATATTTTCAGAACTACGATCGTACTTCTCTGGCTGAAACCAATCGTATCAGTAATTTGTTTACTCCTATTCCAACTTCCTAATATTTATAAAGAGTGCCATCACTGTCGCACACAGCTGAGTATGCATAAAAGTGTAATGGTACACAATTTCAATGCCTGCACAAACTTTAATTAAAACGACTTTGCCGAGCGGTAAACATCAGTGTCCCAGGCGACGACCGCACACAGCTACATACATACATACATACGCCAGCACGCAGCCAGCAGAGTGCTACGTGCAACCCAATAGATACGCAGATACGCAGATACACGACACGGGGCTCCTAATGAAGTGCATGAATACCTTAACAAGATGGAACCAAAATCTATGTGGTAGTGTGTGTGGCTGTCCCACTGTGTGCGTGCCCATAATCACTTTGATGGGCACGTAAAATTCCACCTAAAATCACTAGGGCGCTGGCAAACAATGACGCATCTGCCAAAGGCAAGGGAAAATACGGCAGAAAAACAAGATGAGAGTAGCAAACTAATAAAACGGGGGAACTGCCACCAAAAGCATGGCAGGTCAACATCAAATGTGGCCCAAACCGGATGTTAACCGGATTCATGCGCAAACTTTGCTCTGCGCTTAATAATATTTATTGTAATTGTTTGGGCGGAATGTGGCTGCACATTATCGCCTTAGGCGAAAGTCGATTTATTCGCCCTACTTGTTGATACATGCAATTTTAAAATGTTTCTTCCATGACTTTCCCCATTGAAGTGCAAATAGTTTTGCCATTAATCACACACCACCGACAGGAATACATAGTTACGCAGTTTTGGCGAACGTGCTCCGAATTTCCGTCCGCAAAATGCTGACCTCAGTTGTTGGTGGAGGGCTTGACCCGAAGTCAAAGTAAAATTCTATTGAGCTTGTGGTTTGGATGGGTCGGTGATTGACCGCAAGCAATAAAACCCGCTGGCCAGACGTTAACTTATAATGGCTGCATCTGTGCGATAATTCAATGCAATAATTAGGCATTTAATCATATCAGCAGCAGATATGTATCTCCCCAACTCAAAGCCATTCCCCGGCCATCACAATTGGCCATTAAGTCAGCCCGCTCTCACGTCTCTCGTCTTGAACAAACTGCTAATTAAAGATAAACAAAACTCTTTAACAATAACAATGAGGCGGCAAAAAAGGGGAATGCCAGGCACTTAAAGTTTTATGAAAATTGAAAGGAAAATATTTAATTATGAACACAAGGCAGCAGACGGAAAATAAAGCGTAAAAACGCTTTACCTGTTGAAGACGACGAGTGCAAAAGCCCCGAGCAAATATAACAGGGGCTAATGGAATACATTGTTCTGGTTACTGGGCAGAAACCATTAAAAAATACTGCAAATGACGTTCCCACAATAGATTCTTCCCAGCTGAATCGGATTGAGAAATATATTTAATTCAATCTATTAAAAAAGCCGAGAATAATCCGTTTGTGTCAAAAAACATGCATCTTTTTAACTTTGTACCTTTTTAAATGTTTATTTTCAACATGTTTTAATAAAAAATAATTCGCATCATTAGAGATATGATTAGTATTGCCTATTTACTTATTTTTTCGAACCTTTGTTGCAGCATAGATTTGAGAATACGTTCCAAGGGTATAAAAGTTTAAGAGCGCCTATAAAACTAAATAAACGCCTTGGGTGGCTCGCCTGACATGCCAATTAGGCTAATACTCTTGATTATGAATAAATTGCGGCAATGGAGAGGGAAACAGGGGATTCGGGTAGGGAAATAAAACAGGGCAAAGTGGGGATTATTAAGAAGCAGGTGGCGGGAGGCGATGGCCGAACAATTTAAAGCTCATCAATTCGGGACAAAGCAGCGCGTTGAAAACAATTGAGCAGTTAATGTTTGTTTACCCCACGTCCGCGGGAATAAAATGCGAGCGAAATATAAAATAAAAGCAGATACTAGAGGGAGGACTAAAGTGAATTTAAAGGAAAAAATCCCATTTGCGACTTTGCTTTTCGCTTTTCCTTCCCTTTATTCTGTGGGCATTTTTTCGGGCCACACGCCGGGGGCGGAAACTTTTCATAATTGAAATAAATAAAATACAACCAAGACTAAATTGGAGAGTATATATATATATATAGGAGTATATATATTCGGGTACGCTGGGGAAATCCGCCGATGAGCGGCCATCTATGTTTGTGTATCAATGGAAACTCATTTATTTGGAGAATATTTTATAAATGATGCGGATTCGTTTTATGCCCGCCGGACTCGTTTGCTCAGAAATTTAATCAAGCTCCGGCCAGCCGGCGGCGAAAATAATTTTCACAAATTCTTATACGCATTTCATTTGAACCACCCCGCCCTAGTTCAATTCCCGCCCCCTCCACGCCCACTCTATTTGCCGCTGGCATGCAAAGCGTTTTTTAATCCCCGGCAACTTCTGGCTGCCCGAACAAACCGAACAAACGCATTGGCCAATTTGTGGAAAGCTGGAAAAAAGCAGGGGCCAGTGAAAATCCGAGCCGAAAATGAATAAGTAAGGCTGAAGGTCGAAGGCCATGCCCCCGCCCTGTGGCAATTGCAGGAGTTGCAGCACGACGAACATTGACAAATGGGGCGAGGCCACTGGCCAGATTACTCGACCATCTATAAGTCCAGCTGACGAGCAGAAAGTTGCTCACTTTGGTCACTTTGCCACTTTGCTCACTTTGGTCATCCTGGCTGAAAGGGCAGCAATTATCATAATGAGTGGACAGCTGAAAAAATCAGAAATTTATCGCCGACTTGCCAGGTAAATTAATCCCAATAAAGGAAATATTTAATTAATTTTAGTCAGGCAAAAACATATTCAGAATTATTTACATATTGTTGCATCCTTCCTTAAGCTTTGCATATAATTATAATTATTACTTATGTGCATACATATACAAAGTTAACTCACATAGCTTCAAACTACATATATATATTTCATTTTAAACAAGTACAGCAAGTTTTTCCCTTCTTCGTTGGGTGATCACTTTGACTCGCCTTGTGGTTTGGTGGTGGATTCTGTGATTTTCCAACTTCACATATGTCAAAATCGAAGTGCTTTGGCATCTTGGCGGACTGTATCTTCGTTATGAAGCACTGAAATGCGAAACAAAAGGCACACAGTATGACTATTATGCAGCCAAGGCACACGAGAAGTACGGGGACTTTCCATAACAACTCTTCTTCTACAACGTTTCTAGTCTTCAGGTTTTTCTTTATGAAACTATAGCACTCATCTGCACTCATCAGATCCACTCCGTACTTACGCTTAGCTTTGAGTGTCGGAAGATTGGGGAAAAACTTTAAGCGGCTTTCATCGCATAGATTATTGAACCAATTCATTTCGCCTCAGTATTTTAGAAGTACAAAATAAACTTTACTTCCTATGTCGATGTGCTTAACAATGACAGTTGGTGCTTTGTTCGTTTTTCTCTTACCATTACATCTATTTATTTATTAATAAGGTCAGTATTGACAACACTATAAAGCTCATATTCGAAAGAAATATAAACAAACTTTTAGGTTATGCAAATAGCTTTGACTGACCTGGAGCTGGATTCATGCATACATACTAATATTTAAATCCAGCCAAACAGCCAAAGAAGTGAGCTTTTATTAAATAGCCCCATTCGACCCTTGCTGAAACCCCTTCAGAAATAATTCGAGTAAGCTGCCATTAATCTTGAGTTTTAAATTTCTTGACATTCACTAAGCCCGAAATTGAAAGGCGAAGGCAAATGTTTGCGATAAACTACCTGAGCAACTTAAAGCGAATGTCGATGGCATTCCCCTGACTATTTGTTGGGTATTTTGCCAACACAAACTGAGTATGTTGATCCAATCAGAGGCAGCCGAACAGCCATAGCCAAGATCCCAGCCACTAGACCCAAACCCCAAGATTCGGTGAATATATTTTCCCTGGGATTTGTGGCGGGATTCGAGTTCGGATTCGGATTCGCAGTCGTTGTCGTCGTCTGTCAACTGTCATCGGCTGTGGGTCGGTGGCTCACGTTCCGACCTCTAACCCTTGGTGACTATCATGTGGCCGGGCCGGGACTTACTTTTATTTATTTCCATATTATTCGAGAGGCAGCGCGCTGCTCTACTTTCAATAACTGTGAATAAGACCGAATGAATGAACTGGCTAACCTTGCCGCTGGCTCGACACTCGCTGCCCCAGTGGGTGGTACTGCGATGCTGGGAAATGAGGCGCTCGACTTTTCCTACGCTGCTTTGTGTTCGGTTTATTAAAATATACATTTTCCTTTTTCATTTGGCTTCCCTTCTGTGCACAGTATTCTATTTGGCAGTGCCTGTGCGTTTGCCGTGCTCTGCTCTCTACTCTTTTGCCTGGTAAATTTTGCAGAAAAAGTTCTTCATTTTCTTTTTTCACGTCGCCGCAGGTCAAAATGTCAGCAAAAACTGGACAATATACTAGACGTACAGTAATTACTCGCAAATTTCGGATTTTTGTCAACTTTTCAATTAATTACTCTTCATTTTGAAGTGGATGCATTTTATCTTTAAGCACTTTTTCGCAATTTTTTAATTATACATATATAAAATGCCCACTTTATGTCGTTCCATATGTAGTTGGCTTTAATATTTCATCGGAAATAATATATATAAATAAGCATATATCTCACGGTTTGACTTATCTGGTTGCCTCTGTTTAAAGACCACTATATACGTAGCCCTGTTGGTTGATTTAATTTTTGTATTTATTTTAAGGCTTGCGGCCTTTGCATATTTCATGCGCATTTGCATGTTCTTTTTCCGAGCCTGCTTCGCCCTCGAAGATTTATTTGTCAGATACGCTCTTTTATTTGATTTATGAAGGCGCCCCCACATCACCCACATCCCCTCCATCGGCCAGGTTATCTGGTGGCCGATAAGCTGGAGGCTTTGAGTTGCCCAGGAGAATTGTGTCAAACCTCTGAACTTCGGATTCAGCTCCCTCATCCTGCAATGACTGCTGTTCGCTGAAGTCCGTGGTCTGTGGTCCGCCCAAGATTTCCACCTGTTTACGTGTTTGCCTGTGTTCACCTGCCTCCTCGAGATGCCCGACAGAAGGCCACTGGATCCACTGCAGCCGGTGCTCTACATCGACCACTGCCGCTATCGCCAAACCTATCGCAAGCGGGCCCTGCATCTCCATTCTTCGCTGGCCGAGGCTCTGAAGGCCATTCAGCCAAGGGTCAAGCTCCAGCTAAGGATCAACGACAAGGGACCGCCGCAGGATGGATCCTTTGAGGTTGCCGTTTCCCCGCAGCCAACCGATGACTCCAAGGCCCGCCAAAGTGTGTGGACTGGGCTGCGGCGGATGCCCAGTGCATCGAAGGTTCCCCATGTGGACGACATTCTGACCCCAGTTTGCTTCGCCCTCCAGCTGCGGGATCCGCACAAGGAATCACATCGCCGGATGCTGACCAACTTGCGGCACAACGAGGGCAGTCGCGCCAGGAGGAGGGATATCAAAAATGTGTTAAATAATACTTAGTAAATAAGTAAATATTTACAACACTATTCCGACACACGTGCAAGATATTATTCATCTTTATCCAAAATTTCCACCCAACTTAATTACAAGCCACTCATAGCGGAATGTAACTATTCAACCAAAGGTAAAGTGAATTCAAAGTTTCTGTTTCATGTTACAAAGGACCTGCGAAAGGTCAGGCTTCATCGTCGCGCTAATTTTTTAGTTAATCTGCGAAATAATCTGCAGCCGAGTGAATTTCGTTTCCTGGCACCAAAGACACCAAAGATAACACTAAGCCCCGAAACTAATGAAAAGACAAACTCAGCGCCGGAGGAAAATGCACTTGGCGGAGGAACTAAGGCGGGATGTGTAACTGCGTACAGGCGGCAGTTATGGCAGCGCCAGCAGATGCAAATGAAAATTGCACGAGGCACCGAAGGACCTCCGCCCGTTTCCTTATTTCCTGCTCATTTTCGGCGGGGGAGTTGCCAGTTAAGATTTTCGCCTCGTTGCAGGGATCTTTGCAGGAGCGACAGGAGCTCAAGTTGAGTGCTGCATTTCGGCTTCATTGCATCTCGGTGAGCACACAGTGGGCGAAGCTGGTGCCCAAGGAAGCTGGTGAGGGGCGGGGAGGGGAGAAGGACATTAAAAGGCAGCAGGGGGCGGTGCATTGCAAGGCGAAAAGCACAATAAATCCCCACCCCTGAAGTAGTTGTATATTATATTTTCGTTGCCTGACGGATCGCCTTTGCCAGAGCGTCTGCTTTCGTGACTTAAGTTTTCAGCACACGCATTGTGTGCACTCACACACACACACACACTAGCAGCGCACGCATACTCATTTAACTAGGAAGCACAAACAGCCTCCAAAGGATGCGCAGCTACAGTGGCATCAAAAATGTGTGTGCTCATAAAAATATACCTGCGATAAAATTAACGATCAAATAATGATGTTACATTTGTAAAATGTATTATTCACTGTATTTCCCCTTCTTAAATAGAAAACTGTCATGTATGTTTCAGTGATGCAATGGTGAAAATTCGCTGTCTGGTAAAAAGTAGGCTACTGAAGATTTCGAACGATTGAATATCAATGGAGATATCTTTTATCCGCGCATCACCAGTATTCACTGCTCACCGCTCCGTGTGTGAGTCCTGACAGGACGTGCCGGCCAGGTCCTGAAAGGCAGCATAAGTAGTGGAAAACGGCAGCATATTAATCTGGCAACCAACAACTTGCAACTGCTAAACAATAGCAAACAGTAGGAGTACTTTACTGTGTTCCCCGCTTTTCCTTCCGCCAGCCAACGGAACATGAAACTAAATCGTTTGTGTGTGCCCTTTTTATTTTCCATTTTCCACCAAAGTAAATGAACTTCATTATAAGTGAAGCGTCTCTGGAGTTGCTTTTCTTTGTTGGCGGCTGGCTTTCTCTTACATTCTTGCATTCTTTTGTTTTAGCATTTTTGGCTTTCGGTTTCAGTGTCAGTATAGTTAACACAAATGGCGCGTTTTGTTGCTGTCTGGCTGCAGAAGCTGCTGCCAAAAAAGGATGCAGACTTCGGAGGAGTCTGCAGGATTTTTGACAGCCCGGGAATCACGTTCCCCTTAAAGTTTGAGTTTAAACTGAAGACGCTACCATACTTAAAGATAAGTTCAATGTGTTTAAGATGCAGCTTTTTAATAGTTAGCTAAACCAATTCAACCCTTTTAATCTAGTCAGTAAATCAAATTTCACTTATTGCAACTGCCTTTGCGCCACTTTTTTTTCTTGACACTCCATTTTCGCTGTTTTAATAAACTTGGTGTCATTTACATTTTTGCTGCTACTGCAAATATTGAAATAGAAGTTAAAAAAATATATAAAAAGGGGAAAGAATGAAAGAAAGGCGAGTTTTA